>NC_132905.1:68910954-69233486 GCF_047675955.1 Chlorocebus sabaeus | reverse complement strand
CATAAAATAGAAACAGCAACTAGAATAGCAAAGCCCAAAGAGCCATGGACAGTATCCACAACAGAACTGGTAGAGAGGTAATCTTCCCAGACACCAAATACTAACAGGTCTGGGCAAAGCATTTACAGTTCAAGAACTGAATGGTAGCAGCATTAGTGCCAGAAGAAGACAAGTAATAAAAGCTGTGATTCTGAAGATACTGAGAGCTTGGGAATCACACAATCACCTGCAGATATTCACCAGCGGGCACAGCAAGACCATCTGAGTACAGCAACCAAAACCAGGAGAGTTATCTGAAAACCCAATACACGATTAAGCATAAGAGACTGTGATACAATAAGGTCTGATGGTGTTGGGGTGATTTCAGCTCCATATGCTCTCAAAGTGAACAGAGTCCCTGCCAATACAAAGCCTTGCGCTGATGAGTATCTAGGCAGATCACTAAAGGCAAGGAAAAAAGATCCAGATAAATGGGATGGGGGGTGGGCAAAGCAGAAGAGGCAGCTCTCAAAACCTTTGGAGATTTTTGTTTTATTTCCTTGTGAAAGGAACAGGAGAGGGAGCTCTAGAGCCTTTGGACTAGAAAGGTTGCCCCAGCATACCCTTCACTCCTAAAAGTATAGGAAAACTCATTTCATTTAGAAAATAAACAACAGAAAAGCATTGTGGTAAAAACGTATAAAAAGTTAGCAAGGAAAAAAGAAAAGAAAGAGCAGAATAAAATTCCTACAAACGATGAAAGCGTGTCCGAAAGGAATGCCCGCAAAACATTTCAAATGTTATGAAACAACTTAAAGAAAATTAAGAAAATGATAGAAGCTATGAAAGAACAACATACCACAGAATCAGAAAAAAGCTCAGAAGTAAGGTGACTGGAGAAAAAAAGTTTGAAAAGAGGGATGGCACAGTTTAGAAAATAACTAGAAATATAAAAAGAAAGGACTGGAGAAAGACACAGATGAAAGAAATTGTAGAAATACGAAGGACAGAGGAGCATGTTAAATGACACCGTGGGACGCGATGAAATCCAGACTGGAAAGTTCTAAGTCAAATGACTTGATTTTTCCAACAACAAAAATGGAGGGGTTAAAAAGAAAGAAAGAAGAGGAAGTGTATAAAGAAAAGAGATTTGTAAGTTATTTCAAGCAAATGCAAAGTAGGAATCTTATTTCAGTTCTGGTTCAAACAATCAATTTTTTAAAATATAAAGCAACCAGGAAAATATAAACATGACAATATTTAATATTAAGGGATTAATATTTTTAAGTATAATAAAAATATTGTGATTGCTTTTTAAAAATTATGATTATCTATTAGAGATGCATACAGTACTTAATGTCTAGGCTCACTACAAATTATCCAGGAACAGTGGGAATAGAAGCAGATATAGAAAAACAAGATTATCTTGTACTGATATATATCGAAGCTGATTGATGAGTACTTGATCGTTCTTTGTATTATACTCTCTACTTTTGACTGTCTGAATATCACTGTAATTCAAAGCTTAATGAACAAACAAATAATAAGGGAAGTCTTAGAGCTTGGCATCCACCAGGAAGGAATACCTTATGCTTCTTTCCTGAGCGGGCTGTGCTACCTGGAGAGGGTTTCAATAGATGTAGACATACCTTGTAACCCATCCCCTTCAGACCTTCTTCCCATTCAAGTGTTCCAGTATATTTTTCCCTAAACTGAACTATATGTGTTACTCCATCACTTGCTAGAATATAAGATCTATGAAGGTAAGAATTTGTCAATTGTGTTACCATTGTATCCCCAGGACCTAGAATAGTGCCTGGCACATAATAGGCCTTCTGTAAATATTTGTTGTTTAATGGAGTGAATCGTCATGACTGGTCCCAGGACATAATCCCAGGCTGTAACTACCACTGTGTGTCTTTTCTTGGAGAAAGGAGGGAGAATTCTTTACTTTGTAATGACCTAAGCTTGGGTTAGCTGCAGAAGTGGCTTCTAAAATGTAAGATAAACAATGTCTGACCTTGTAGCATTGAGGACTTTAGGCAGCTGCTCAGCTGCTGAAGGTGCCACAAGGTGTGAAAGAACTGAACAATGTGACTAATGACTGCTCCCCTTTGCAGGGTATCCAGTATCCAGTATTCAGCCAATGGGCCTTACTTAGGATATCGTGTTAAATATGTTGGTAATTGATGGAATAAATACATGTTAATTTTATATATTGTTTATTTACATAGGTGATATTACAAAATATGTATTTGGCCTTCCTCCCTGTTTCCTGACTTACGGCACTTAACATCCTTGGACTCTTCAAAGTGATGTGTTTTGTTTGTAGGGAAAAGAAAGACAGATCAGACTTACTATATCTATGTAGAAAAGGAAGACATAAGAAATTCCATCTTGATCTGTACCAAGGAAATTTTTTCGCCTTGAGATGCTGTTAATCTGTAACTTTAGCCCCAACCCTGTGCTCACAGAAACATGTGCTGTATAGAATCAAGGTTTAAGGGATCTAGGACTGTGCAGGATGTGCCTTGTTAACAGTATGTTTGCAGGCAGTGTGCTCGGTAAAAGTCATCACCATTCTCCATTCTCGATCAACCAGGGGCACAATGCACTGCGGAAAGCCATGGGGACCTCTGCCTGGGAAAGCTGGGTATTGTCCAAGGTTTTCCTCACTGAGACAGCCTGAGATATGGCCTCATGGGAAGGGAAAGACCTGACCATCCCCCAGTCTGGCACCCATAAAGGGTCTGTGCTAAGGAGGAGTAGTAAAAGAGGAAGGCCTGTTGCAGTTGAGATAAGAGGAAGGCCTCCATCTCCTGCATGTCCCTGAGAATGCAATGTCTCAGTGTAAAACCCGATTGTACATTCGTTCTATTCTGAGACAGGAGAAAACTGCCCTGTAGCTGGAGGCAAGATATGCTGGCGGTAATGCTGTTCTGTTACTCTTTGCTACACTGAGATGTTTGGGTGGAGAGAAGCATAAATCTGGCCTATGTGCACGTCCAGGCATAGTACCTTCCCTTGAACTTATTTGTGACACAGATTCTTTTGCTCACATGTTTTCCTGCTGACCTTCTCCCCACTATCACCCTGTTCTTCTGCCACATTCCCCTTGCCAAGATAGTGAAAATAGTGATCAGTAAATACTGAGGGAACTCAGAGACCAGTGCCAGTGCAAGTCCTCCGTATGCTGAGCACCAGCCCCCTGGGCCCACTGTTCTTCCTCTATACTTTGTCTCTGTGTTTTATTTTTCTCAGTCTCTCATCCCACCTGATGACAAATACCCACAGGTGTGGAGGGGCTGGCCCCCTTCATTGTTGAAGCTAATGAGTTGAGTGGTGACTGAGGGCCTGTAGGTAGCTTCAGGAAGGGGGCTGGTCACTAAAAAGATCAGTGCAGGTTTACATTCGGGACTTTGAGCCCAAGCTCCAACCCCTGAGGAGGAGAGAGGGGTTGAAGGTTAAGATGATTTCCAATGGCCAGGGATTTATCCAGTCATGCCTACATACTGAATCTGCCATAAAAACCCCAAAGGAACGAGTTTGGAGAGCTTCCCAGTAGCTGAACAGGTTGCAGTTCCTCAAGGGTGGAGCGCCTGGGAAGGGCATGAAAGCACCATGTCCCTTCACCCATACTGATAAGGTTTAGCTGTGTCCCCACTCAAATCTCATCTTGAATTGTAGCTCCCACATTTCCCACGTGTCACAGAAGGGACCCAGTGGGAGGTAATTGAATCATGGGGGTGAATCTTTCGTATGTTGTTCTCGTGATAGTAAGTCTCATGAGATCTGATGGCTTTATAAAGCTTTCATTGCCTGCTGCCATCCATGTAAGCCGTGACTTGCTCCTCCACACCTTCTGCTGTGATTGTCAGGCCTCCCCAGACATGTGGAACTGTGAGTCCATTAAACCTCTTTCCTTTATAAATTACCCAGCCTTGGGTGTGTCTTTATTAGCAATGTGAGAACAGACTAATACACACGCCTTGTCCTGTGCGTCTCTTCATCTGTATCCTTTGTAATTCTTTTGTAACGTCTTTTATAATAAACCAGTAAAGTAAGTGTTTCCCTGAGTTCTGTGAGCCACTCTAGCAAATTAATCAAATTCAAGGAAGGGTTTTGGGAACCCCCAATTTACAGCCAATTGTCAGAGGCACAAGTAAACAACTTGAGGCTTGGAACTGATGTTGGAAGTGGGGAGCAGTCATGTGGGGCTGAGTGCTCAACCTGTAGGATCTGACACTATTTCCAGGTAGATAGTATCAAAATTGAACTGAGTTCCAGGATGACACTCAGCTGATATCTGCTACAGAATTGATTACTTGCTTCATGTGTGGGGAGAAACTCCCACATGTTTGGTTACAGAGTCTTCTGTGTTGATAGTTGTGGTGTGACGTCAGAGGAAAAACAGTTTATTTTTCCCTACAGAACATCATTATTTGGTTGGTTGGTTTGCTTCATCAACGAGCATACTTAAAAACTAAGTGTAGCTCTTGCACTGTTTTAGTTGAGAAAGAGTATGTTACAATGGAAAATGTAAAATTTTTCAAACTAGACAGAGCTTAGTTCAAATCCTGGTTCTGAAAGTTAGCTATTAATGTTATAGAATGTTTATTAATCATTTTGTGTCCCTATTTTCTTAATAATAAAATAGGACTATTAATATTCTCTACAGACCAATATCCCTCCTGAATATAGACATAACAATTTAAATTCAGTAATAGGTAGAAAAGATAATACATCATAACCAAGTGGGGGTTATGCCAGGGATGCAAGGTTGGTTTAAATTTTGAAAAGAAATAGATGTAATTTATCATATTAACAGATTAGAAAGGAAAAACCATATGATCATCTAATAAATGTAAAAAAGGCATTTGACAGAATTCAACATACATTCCTGATAGAAACTCACAAACCCTAGGAATAGAAGGGACATTCCTCAATCTGACAAAGGAAATTTATGAATAAAACCAACAGTTTACATCGTGTTTAATAATGAAGAATGAATACTTTCCCCTAAGATTGGGAATCAAGCAAGAATATCTGTTTTCACCCCTCCTAATCGATATTGTGGTAAATATTCTACCAATGGGGAAAAGGCAAGAAAAAGAAATAAAAGACATTCACATAGGAAAGGAAGAAATAAATATGTCCTTTTTTAACTGACTTATTCCTTAAAGATGATCATGGATGTAGACAATCCTAAATAATCTATTAAACAAGACTATTAGACCTAACAAGTGAACTTAGCAAGGTTGCAGGATACAAGGTCAATATTTTAAAAATCAATTGTATTTCTATATACAACAAATAGTTGGGAATTAATACCTTCTATGACATCATAAAAATGTTTAGGTATAAATCTGATGAAAGATATGGAGGGTCTATACACTGAAAACTTCAAAACGCTTCTGAGAGAAACTAAAGAAGTCCTAAATAAATGGAGAAGTATACCATATTTATGGATCAGAAGACTCAGGCTTGTTAAGATGTAAATTCTCCCCAAATTGATCTATAGATTCCACAAAATCCCAGCAGTTTTTTAAAAATAAAAATTGACAAGCTGATTCTCTCTCTCTCTCTCTCACACACACACACACACACACACACACACACACACACACACACATTCTCCTTTTCTATCCATCTATTGGGCCATATGCACAAAGACCTGGACTGTTCTATAGCAAATATTAACTCTGGTTATGGTAGGATTTCAGATAATTTGCTGTTTCCCTCTTACATTTTTCTTTCTTGCTCAAATTTTGTAAATGAATATTTTTGATGTTAATAATAAATCACTATTTTAAGAAATGTTCCTCTCACAGTTTGCCTGCTTTATCTTTGCCATAAATAATTGCTAATCAATCTTGAAAGGACAGATAAGTAAATATTGAATTGAAGAGTCTCAAAGGGAATCCTGCACAATATACTCTCAAAGTACGGTACAGGAGTCATTTCAACCTTAATCTCTTTCCTTACATGGAGTCATTTGGGACAGAATCAACCAGTGATTTCTCTTACTGAAGGATTAGGCCATGTTGTAAATAAAGTAGCAATCTAGACAATTAAAACTAAATAAGTATTCTCTTGTCAATTCCTAGGTAAGTGATTTCTGGTCATTTGAGAGTAAAAAATGCTCATCAATAGTTTTGTCACTTTATTTAAGCTGCCTTAAGAGTTAGGATTATGTTTGACCCAGAAAACCTTACCAGTGTGGTCGAGACCCCTAAGAGGGTTATTGTCCTCACATAGCAAGAAATCAGGAGGTAAGCAGTATAGGGCTAAAGTGGTTGCTTGACCAGCAGTGTCCACTGGGACTCAGACTGGCTTGCTCTTCCTGCTCTGCCAATCTTAACTTGAGGCTTTCCTCCTCTTAGTTGTAAAATGGCCGCTGCTGCTCCGTGTATGATGCCCGCATTGCAGGCAGGAAGACAGAAAATAACCACAAGTCTTTTCCTCTCAATCTTTTGTGTTTTTGTCTGGGAATAGATGCTACTCTTTGGATTTCTGCCACCATTATATTGGCTAGAATGGGTCACATGGCCACCTTTCACTACAAGGGAGTCTGGGAAGTTGGGCATTTTAATATGGCCACAATGGCACCTCAAAAAAAAATAATAATAATAAATAAGGTCTTTGTTAGAAAGGAAGAAAAAGGAATGGTATTTGGGTAGGCAATCAAGAAGTCAGCTACACTGTCTAAAATGTTGCCTGTATTTCATTTTTAGTTTAAAAGTACAAACAAAAATGCCCAGAAAGAGATGTTTGATGTGCGTTCTTGGAAGAATGGCATGAGGAGTGCCACACTGAAGTTAGAGCATAAGGCCATTTTCTATCAGTCCTTGGGCAAAATCTGAGCTTTATTTCCTTTACTTGATGTGGGATTAATAATACATAACCAGTGTAAAACTCACATAATTACAAATTCCACTGGATATGTGAATAGTATTATTGTTGAATATTCCTAAAGTTTCCCATGAGTCATGGAATAAAAAGTGAGACGACTAAAAGTTAATTATGCTTGTTTAGTTTTTTTTTTTTAAATAAATTGGTTTTGTTTCTCAGCTCATTTCATAGACAATTTGAGGCAGCCAACAATGCCAATACATATAGTAAAAAATAAATATAGATTTTTAAGTGGAATTAAAGAATAAGAGCCAATGTGAGCTAAAATAAAAATATAAGAATTTTTAGTCTAAGCTTTCTGCCCACCAAAGTATAAAGGGAATATAGAACAATTTACATAATAGTCATTATCAGAGGAAAACATATCTCATCAGTAGATGTAAGTTTTCTTCATTGTAAAACAGATGTTTATATTCTTGAAATCCTGTCTTTCAAAGGTAATCCTGGCATTTAGTTCAGTGTCTGATGAAAAGAATGCCCTGGGTAAATATTTATTGGATGGATAGATCCAAGATCTCTCTTCCAGCTACTTTGAAATATATGATATACTGTTGCTAACTATTGTCACTGCTATCGAACATTAGAATTTATACCTTTTATCTAACTACAGGTTTTTACCCATTGTCCAACCCATGGATAGCTGGATACATGGAAATGGAATAAAACCCTGCTACATACATTATCTGATTTCTCCTTATTAAAAATTACCATTTTTTGGAGAACAGGAACGGCTTTCTATTGAATGCTATAAACTCTCTCCCCAGAAAAATGAATATATACACAGAAGTCTGCATATCATATAAAGGGGCTGAGAGATCCCCTGAAACTTATTCACAGATCACCTTGGGGGCTAATAGGTTTCAGCTGAGCAACTGTTTTTCCTCAGCACTGCAGGAGACAGTATAATGTGGCAAATAAAATACCATCCGAGGCATTGGATAGACCTGTCTGAATCCACTTGCTGGCTGGGTGAGAAAAAGTTATAAAACCTTTCTGAGCTTCAGTTTTCATAACTGTAAAATGTAGATAAAATGCCTACCTCATAGACTTGTTGGGAAAATCAAATGGCATTGTATATTTCTAGCAGTTAGCATAGCACTTGGTACATACAAAGCCCTCAATAAATTAATACCAAAAATAACTCCCATTTAGTGAGTACTTCTACAGGGCAGCACCTTGATGTCATTCTATCTTTATCTCAACCCTGCAAATTTGATCATCACATCATTACTCCAGTTTTATAGATGAAGCTGAATCATAGAGGTTCTGAAATTTGCCGAAGTTCACACAGCCAGTAAATTACAGAAACAGAAGGTGAGCCCAGGTTTTTCAGTACCAAGAATGCTAATATCAGGTTCTGTCTGTTTTTCAAGCCATTTTCCTCCACTTGTCTTCTGGTAGCTCACATCTGTGACTCCACAAAGGACAGGGAAGAAGAGAAACATCACACAGGTCGGAAAAATTTAATACCTACTGCCAGACCTCTAGTCACTGGTCTAGACTTATGGCCAAGGAGTGGCTGACACATTGAGATGCACATCTTTTATCCTCAGCTGTCATTGGTTTAGTGGGGAGGCTCTCAGTCTGGCTAAACACAGAGAAAGCTGCAGCTACCTCTCCCATTAAAATAATTTGAAATCTTTTTTTTTTTTTTTTTTTTTTTTTTGAGAAGGGGTCTCACTGTGTTGCCCATGCCCAGGCTGGAGTGCAGTGGTGCAATCTCAGCTCACTGCAACCTCCGCCTCCCAGGTTCAAGCGACTCTCCTGCCGCAGCCTCCTGCATAGCTGGGATTACAGATGTGCACAACCATGCTTGGCTAATTTTTGTATTTTTAGTAGAGACAGGGTTTCACGATGTTGGTAAGGCTGGTCTCGAACTCCTGACCTCGTGATCTGCCCGCCTCGGCCTCCCAAAGTGCTGGGATTATAGGCATGAGCCATCGCGCCCAGCCAATAATTTGAATTATTTATGCCAGGTTAGCAACCCATATGCCACAATGTAATTGACAACTGTATCTTGTAGCCTGCCTAGCAGGCTTCTAGTTTTCTGCATCTCATTTCCTTTTAACCATACTACCTTCCCAGGCACAGCCCATGCACATCTGAAAAAGCAAACTCTACCCTCCACTCCTGAATGGGCCCTGATTGGTGAGTCCAATCAGCACATCCCATCCTCCTGGCCACAGTGACTGGCTCAATGAAAAATAACCTGAATCCAGCCAATGGAAAGTTATGAGAGGTTTACTGGGAACTTAACAGGAATACAAGTGCTTGCTCTTCTCATAAAACTGTCAGGAGCAGCTGGGCACAGTGGCTTACACCTGTAATCCCAGCGCATTGGGAGGTTGAGGCAGGAGGATTTCTTGAGCCCAGGAATTGGAGGCTGCAGTGAGTTATGATGATTGTGCCACTGTACTCCAGCCTGGGTGACAGAGTGAGACCCCATCTCTTAAATAAATACGTAAATGCACAAAATTTCTATTATAGTACTTTTAAATTACAGCACATAGTGTATGTGTATCTATTACAGCAGTTACTGTATTTTTTCTTCTGACAATGTCCCTAAGTAGACTACTGTCTACACCTATTGTCTTAACCATTTTTCTATGCTCAGGGCCTAATGCTGGTAGCATTTAACAGCTAGTGAAGAGATGAATGAACACATCTACATCCCTGCCAACACTTTGTAGTTTCTAAGGCTTTTATTATAGTGGCCATCCTGCTGGGTATGGGGTGATATCTCATTGTAGGTTTGATTTCCACATCTCTGATGATTAGTCACGTGGGGCATCCTTTCAGATACTTGTTGGCCATTCATATATCATCTTTGGAGACATGTCTATTCAAGTCCTCTGTCCATTTTAAAATCACATATCCTGTATCTTTTTAAACCCATCTGAGTTGGGTTTTTTTTCCCCTCATCACTAAGAGATTCCAAATTGTCATGTTATGATGTTTTCCATGGCAAGTAACAGAACCTTCCACTGAGGATTCTGACTTTTAGTTGTGATTTTTCAGACCTGGCTGTGGGCAACTACAAGGCTGTACCTGGCAGGCCTTATGGGGAGGCTCCCACTCCACACCAGACCTGGCACAGCCAGGGCACTGGCAGTCCCAGAAGGAGGGGGTAGTCAAGGTCTCAGGCCCCTGGCTGGCCATGCAGTTACATGGACCTGTGTTCCCAGCCCTGCACCTGCATTTCCAGGTCTCTGTGTCCAAGACCTTCTTCAGGCACCCTGCCAAGGCCTCCTTATGGGGGAATGATATGGTTTGGCTGTGTCCCCACCCAAATCTCCTCTTGAATTATAGCCCCACAATTCCCATATGTTGTGGAAAGGACCAGGTGAGAAGTAATTGAACCATGAAGACAGGTCTTTCCTTTGCTGTTCTCATGATAGTGAACAAGTCTCATGAGATCTGATGGTTTTATAAAGGGGAGTTTCCCAGCACAGTTTCTCTTCTCTTGTCTGCTGCTATGTGAGACGTACCTTTTACCTTCCACCGTGATTGGGAGGCCTCCCCAGCCACGTGGAACTGTGAGTCCACTAAACCTCTTTCTTTCATAAATTGGCCAGTCTGGGGTACGTCTTTATCAGCAGCGTGAGAACGGACTAATACAGGGAAGGAGGGAGAAACCTTGGGGATGCTTCCCTGTGACTCTGGCTCAGCATTCAGTGCTTTTTCTCACTGAGCCCTTCTCCCTTACCCCTTACCCCTAAGGTCTATACAACTGCCAGAGTCATTTGTTTGGGTCTCCGTCAACAGTGAGGTGACCACATCTGCATGAATCCACTGACCCTCCACAGAACTGGAGGTAGCCAGTTCTAGCTCCCTAATTGGGAGGGGGTGGGAGCAATCACCCCTCCCCAACCCTCAGTGCATTTGGGTCCAGTGAGGCTGGACTTCTATCCACCCATCCCAGGGGTTGACGCGCGATCTGGGGCTGGCCAGCCAGGTCCTCGTGACTGGTGTGGAACCAACACGTGTCCTCCCCTGGGCCAGGAGGAGTCAACCCTGGCACTCTTTGGAAGGGAAAATTCTCTTTCTGCTGAGAGGCCTGGGCTGGTGGTGTGGGAGCCTTGTGCTGCTGGCAGAAGAGAAGCAGCCTCTAGGAAAGCAGAGACAAGTCAGAGTCAGACTCGTCGCAACAGCTAGCAGGCATCCGGGGCTAGTCAAGCTCAGTTCGCCCACAAACCCCTCCTTTTCCTCAAGCTGTTTCAACTGGGCATCTGTCATTTACAAGAGAAGAAACTCTTTTTAATGTATGCAAGAAAAACTTATTGGGCATCAATTATGTGCCAGGAACTAGAAATACAGCAATTATCACAATGGGTGCAGCCTCTGCATCCACAGAACTTGTGGTTATTTACTAGGAATTCTGATTAAGACAAGCACTTTGTACATGCCAGGGGTTGAGTTTGAAAATGCATCATGTTTTGTATTATTCAGAATTTCTTAACCTCCAGAAAGACAGGGGCCGTGAAGCCTGTTTTGCCTGTAGTATATGGCTGAGTAGGTGCTACACAAATATTTTTAAGTCAACAAATTGACTAACCTAAGGCATAAGTCCTCTTTTGCATATGAGGAAATTGAGGTGCCTAGGTGGTATGTGAACCCAGTGCTTTTAGACCCCAAACCCATTCTCCAAAATTTCATGTGATACTGCCTCATAGTCGTGTTTGCTGCACAGTTCAGGCATTGTCCTGTAGTCAGTTCACAATGTGTAAGTCCACTGCCCTGAGCTCACTAAGGGCACCATCATGGCTGGGCCAAAATGATTGCTGATGATAAGCCAGCCGTGATGGTACGTGGGACCCGCCATCGCTGTTAGGTGGGACCAGGCACTGGGACTCTGCAGGGCCATCGCCCGGGATCTTTCAGTCCACTATGTGCATTTGTCTGAGCCAGACAGACCTGCACTTGACTCCTGTACCTACTAGCTATGCTACCTTGGGCAACTTTTTTTTTTTTTTTTAAACAATTTTGTGCCTTGGTTTCCTCATCTGTAAAATGCAGATGATACTACTACCCACCTTAAAGTCGTGTTCATTTTTTCACTCAAGAAGCATTTCTTGAGTTCCTACCATGTCCCGGTTATGGCTGGAAGATGAGCGACAAGAGTATTTGCGAAGTGTGCAGGTCCCTTGGGTGGGTTCTATACCTCTGAGTTTGAGAACCATTGTGTCCGAGGCTGTAGTAGGAGGGTGCAGTGAGGTTGCCCAGGCACATTTCAGGGCTCAGGGCAATGGTGTGCTGGGAAATGTTCGACAACTGGTTCTCCAAGGGAAAAACATCCGCCAGTTTCCGTGGTGGACATGCCCCTATCCTGGCCAATTTCAAGTTACTGAATGTGGAGTGGGGAAAAGATCCCCTCCATTGGTTCTCCAAGGCAGAGCCAGCCTCCTCTGGCACCAAGTGGTCCTCGGGACCTCTGAGAAGTGGGTGGCAGGTTTATTGCTAGAGGGTAAACCAAAGATTCCTTCAAGAGAGTGCCAAATGGGGAAGAGTGCAACCCCCAGAAGAGTAATTAACTTGAGGCTTTACCAAGAGGTTCTGCTTAACTTGGTGCAGGCTGAGATGCTGGGACAGCTGGAAGATGCAAACTGGATACTCCATGGAGGCTGTTTGGCTCGGGCCTCAGTTTCTCTCGTTGGGTCATCTCTACATGGCTGCTTTAGCAGAATCATGAGAAAGAAGTCATTGTTTTTGTTTTAAGCCACTGACTTGTGGGGTAGTTTATCCCACAGCAACACATAACTACGGTAAGGGAGTTTCCCCCGGAACTTAGATTGTCACATCTACGTTGTGGGCTTGTGCAAGATCAGGATAGTCATCTACTATGTCCCAATGCTTAGACCTGTTTGCAAGACCACATTATTTTCAGGGAGTGGCTTATTCTTAAGCACATGGCTATGATATTGCTTCCTAGAAAACAAAAAAAGAACTGCAGTTTTTTTCTAGCAACTTGCCAAATAGTTGTGCAAAATTGAAAGACAGTAAATTTCTATATGTGTTTGTGTTCACACATATTTGCCACTAAGCCTAAAATAAGTGAAATCAAATAACAAATTTCTCCAATTTATCACAATCATACATCATGGCCCAGGCTGTATATTGGACCATCCGGTTATTTCAGAAGAGTTAGTTGGAATGTATGAATGGCATATGTTGGTGCTCGGAAGAAAGACATAATTACTATTTTCAGGTTGCCTGGTTCCCTATCCTTATAATGAGTAAGATATTTAGAGTCCCGAACTGTTTATGTGACATTTCAATAAGTAATGCAGAGATTTGACAACATTTCCATATTCGTCTTTTAAAGTCTGAATGCCTCTGCCTTAATCCAAGCTCCTTGGCATTTATTACTGTTTGTTACACTAACAAGTAAGATTATGAGAATTCTAATGAAGGCTTCCAGTGAAAAACTCTGTGATTAAAATGCCATAATAACAGTTGCATGCATTTATGTGCCTAATTAGCATAATCTATTTAGCACAAGTAAACATACAAACAGAAGGAGAAAAGCAAGCCCACTGACACTTCAGCTAAAGGAGAATTTGAAATGTGGAGGAGACAATGTAAATATGTAAATGTCTTTGTGTATTCTTTTTATCTCTCTCCTTTCTCATCCTTGCCTTTTTTTTTCTTTTTTCCTGTTTGCTAATGAGAAGACTATATCATCCCATGTGGTCTCTGCTTTACCAGGCTGAGGTGCATTTGGGGCCATCTGCTGGGCCAGCATCCTAAACAATGCCACCCAGAAAGCGCTGGATATATTTGCAGCCACCTTTGACACCCTGGAATAGAAAAAATGGCATCTCAAAGACTACAATCTTTGATGTGTTCACTGTGAACACTTAGTTCAGCTGTTACCCCATTAATGCAAGGCCTGCTTGAGCCTGGCCATGCGGTACCCTGTCCTTCCCCTACCGCCTCCCTTCCCCCACAAACACCACATTGTCAACAAATTAAAAGCAATCATGCCAGGTTTCTAAATTAGTCTCTCTCTGTATCTCTGCTGGCTTCATTATTTTTAATTCTTAATAAAATGTCAGGCAGTAGACTGACTGGCGTCTCCCTCTTGGTATGAGATTTTAAAGAACTTTTTAAAATGTGGAACTGAATACTGGAGTTTTAAAGTAGGATAATGGTGACAACTCCATTCAAGAAGTAACTTAAAGAAATTGCTGGAATCCCAAACATGTTGTAGTAAGGAGACACCATAGGCATGTTCTTTTTTCAAAGCAGGAAATCATTTCTTTAAACAGAAGCAGGCAGGTAGCTGATCTAGCCTCAATGCAGAGAGATGGATGGAAGAAATGTACATGAAACAAGCATGGGAGAGTTTACAGAGTATTGGAGAAATACTAAGTCTTTGAGTTTAATACAACTGAGGCCTAAAGATAGCTGTGCTAGCTCTTGTTTATTAATTTTTTTATTTTCCAAAAACAATCTTAAGTCATGTTAAAAAAACTCCTGAAATACTCATATATAGGGAGCCCTTACAGTGAAATTCATTGAGCTTTTACTATGTCCCAGGCACTGTTCTATATGCTTTCCCCATATTATCAAATTTGACAGTCATATTAAATTGTGAGGGAGACACTGTTACAGATGAGGAAACCGAGACACAGACATTAAGTAGCTCACCCAGAATGGCATTAATTTAATAAGTGAGGAAATCAGAATTCTAACTCAGGCAACCTCAATCCAGAGCCTGCACTCTTAAACAGAAAGCTAATTTTCAATTTTGTATTCTCCAGGGTTTCAGAATCATATGTCTTCGTGGAAAACTACATACCCTAAGAGAAACAATACAGCATAGTGCCTGATACATAGTAATCCTGCAAGATATGCTGGCACTAATATGATAATAACAAAAATCACATCATTATTCACATCATTAGGAGAGACTATTGTTTCCATTCTCACACATTTCTAACACACATTGATATGCATTTTTTCAATTAAAAAATGTTTAAAGAAAGGAGGCCAGAGGGGTACAAAAAAGTAAGAGCATGTATTGCTAAAAGCAAAACAGCCCATTGTTTGACCACTCAGCTCTGTGCTTACCTGCACATATGGTGGCTCCTGGAAGCCAGCATGCTAAGCACCATGTGTACCAAATAATCACAGGGGTAGGTTAAAGAGACAGCCTTCCCCCTAATTTGACCAATTTAGCATTTGGGGAGTAGTCTGTCTGTGCCTATCTTGGGAATTTTTAAACAATGGGTTGAAAGAGAAATCAGGGGAGGCAGACAATATTTTGGAATCAACCTAATAAATGTGAACAGCTGCGATGCGATCATCAGCACAATACATGATGGTCCCTTCCTCCAAGAAAATAAATGTGCACCTCCCCGGGGGTCTGTCCTCTGCCACCCTCCTCTACTCGCAGTATGCTTTCTGCTCGCACTGATGTGCCCTTGTGCCTCCCTCCAGCCCTTGGCTTGAAGCCCTGGACTAGATCAACCAGAGAACAGGCATCCCCACCGGGTGCCCCTCCCGTGTCTCCCCTTCAACTCCTCCAAACAGCAACTCTTCCTCGTGGATTCTCCATCACAGTTGATGAGATGGGGCACCCTCATCCATCCAGCTGCTCAGGCTTAGAAAACTAACAACAAAATTCTCCACTACTCTGCAACCCCACTTGTCCATATGGAGCCATTCAACAAAGTTTGCCCATTTCACCTCCTAAAAATGTCTTCCATCCCTTCCCTCTTCTCCATGTGTCTGCTACTGCCCAAGGTTGGGGTCTTCATTCATGTGCTAGGGCTGCCACAACAAAGTAGCACAGACTGGGTGGCTTAAACAGCGGAAGTGTATTGTCTCACAATTCTGGAGGCTGGAAGTCTCAGATGAAGGTGTCAGCAGGGTTGGTTTCTTCTGAGGCCTCTCTCCTTGGCTTGTGGATGGTCGTCTTCTCCATGTGTCTTCACGTGGTCTCCCCTCTGTGTGTGTCTGTGTCCTAATCTCTTCCTCTTATAAGGACACTAGTCATATTAAATTAAGGGCCCACCCCAATGACCTCATTTTAATTTAATTACATCTTTAAAGACCTTATGTCCAAATATAGTCACATTCTCAGGTACTGGGGGTTAGGACTTAAACATACGAATTTGGGTCAGGGAAACACGGCTCAATCCATAACAGGGTCCTTGTCATCTCTCACCTTGACTACCATGACACCTTGTATTTACTAAGCTTTCTACAACGATCAGATCCTGTATTTTCCATATTTTCTACCAAGGACCATGTATGACTTCTATTACCAGAAAAATACTCACTGATAAAATATTTTGAAGAAAATGGTGGTGTTCTCCTTCCAACTCAGAGACATCTCCTTGGCTATGGTCTGTTCTGCTTTAAGCTTCTCTTTTGTCGTGTTTCTCCATGTTCCATCTCCTGGCCTCAAATCTGGGTTTTCCTCTTCTGTTTCCTTTTCTCAGGCTGGTGAGTCAGCTGGACAGTCATCTGGGTCTGGAGTTGGGGCCAACTTCTTCGGCGTCACCTTCCAGACAACAGAAACACTGATGAGCACAGGGCATCTGAATGGGGCTTTGAGTCATTGTTTGTACTTGTCAGGTGATGCGGTTTGGATATTTGCTCCCACCAAACCTCATGCTGCAATTTGATCCTCAGCGTTGGAGGTGGAGCCTGGTGGGAGGTGTTCAGATAATGGGTCTTGGGGGCAGATCCCTCATTGAATGTCTTGGTACCATCTTCTTGGTAATGAATGAGTTCTCACTCTATTGATTCCTATGATAACTGATTGTTTTAAAAAAGAGCCTGGACCTCTCTCCTCCTCTCTCCTCTTCCTTCCTCTCTCGCTGCGTGATGGCTGCTCTCCTTCACCTTTTGCTGTGATTGGAAGCTTCCTGAGGCCCTCACCAGAAGCAGATGTTGGCATCACACTTCTTGTACAGCCTGCAGAACCATGAACCAGATAAACCTCTTTCCTTCATAAATGACCCAGCCTCAGGTGTTTCTTTATAGCAACACAAACTAAGACATCAGGGAAGAGTGAGAACTATTTGGAAATTGAAACATGGATGTATGTTCTTCAATGCACATAATGGGTTTCATGGAATTTCATCCTAATTCTACAACTTGGAACACTTTTGTCCTTGGAACACTCCCTGTTCTGGGGAGGTAATGGGGACATGGAGCCCTCTCTGTGTCCATCCATATTTCAGCCCTCCAGGAGGCTTTGCCAGGCAAGTTGTACCTCACTCTGGATGAGCCTCTGGACATCAAGAGACATCAGTGGCGCCAAAGCACCATACTAGATTTCAACAGAGGCAGCATGCATGACCCTTCAGAGAATGAAGGGCAGATCCTGGTCCCTGACATAGAGACCCCAAAGCACTCTCTCATCTCACTGTTCAGAATATGTGGATCACCCCTTTGCAGAGTTCTGGCCCTCAGGAAACTTACACCTACCATCTAAAGTTCTACACTTCTACCCTGATTCCCACCCTCCATAAAACCAGGGAGATGGAGCCCCAGCTGCACTGTCTCAGTCAGGGTCCCAGCAGGAAATAGCACACTCAAGTTACTTGGAGAGGGACTAATTTACAAAGGGACTCATTACCACAATGGAGCCAGCATGTAGAGAAGCCACAAGAGATAGTACAGGGGCCAGGAGCTAGCAGAGCCAGAGCTGTCCCCAAAGAACAATGGGAGGGAGAATTTTCCAGAACCTGGAGGAAAGAGAGTTGTGCAGAAAAGGCTGCCTTGGAAGTAACCATGACCTAGTACTGGGGACATAGCTAAGCTGCAATAGACATCACAGGGAGGAAGCCAAGGAGACAAATGCCTCAGTCTCCTCCCCATACCAGGTTGACTGAACTGGAGGAATCCAGGAGCAGAGCGTGGGGTGGAGGCGAGGGAGAGTGAACCCACCAGAGAGGTGAGGCCAAAGGCACTCACCTCTCCATCGTCACTGAGCCTGCTGCGCTGTCTTGCCTCCAACTGGTGGCTGAGTCTTCACTATGGAGGTGCTTCCCAGCATTGCCATAACAAACTGCTACCAACTTCATCGTTTAAAACAATGGATATTTATTCTCTCATAGCTCTAGAGGCCAGAAGTTCAAAAGCAAGGTGTTGGCCAGAGCGCATTTCCTCTGAAGGCTTTAATGGAGAATCCTTCCTCACTTCTTCCAGACTCTGGTGACCTCAGGCATTCCTCAGCCTGCTGCTGCATCACCTCCATCTCTGCCCCTGGCTGGCCTTCTCCTGGCTGCATCTTCTCCTCTTCTGTCTGTCTCAAATCTCCCTCTGCCTTTCTCTTATAAAGACACTTGTCATTGGATTTAGGGCCTGCCTGGTAATCCAGGATGATCTCATCTCAAGATCCTTAACTTAATGACATCTGCAAAGACCCTTTGTCCAAACAAGGGCACATTCACAAGTTCCAGGGATCTGCACATATTTTTTTAGGGGGGTGCACCATTCAACCCAGGACAAGGGGCAAGCCTCTTAATCCTTGGAAAATAGTCCTGGAAGGAAGCCCCACACTATCAGAAGACCTGCTGGCTCCTGCTCAAATCCATGCCTTGGACCTCCAAGGGCTCTGCACCGCCCCCACCCCACCCACCCCCCTACCAAGGAGACTCAGGTGGCAGGTCCTGCCTGACTCATTGTCAGTATAAGGGGCCTAGGGCAGTTTATGGGCCACGTCAGCCCCTCGGGGAAGATCTGTCCAGTGCTGAAAGTAGGGTGTTAAAGTCTCTAGCAATTATTGTACTGGGGTCTATCTGTCTCTCTATCTCTAATAATATTTACTTTATATCCCTGGTTGCTCCAGTGTTGGGTGCATATATATTTGCAATGGTTATATCCTCTTGCTGAATTGACCCCTTTATGTTATGCTGCCAACCCATGCCACCCACTTCACACCAGCTTTCTGCTAGGAGCTCTGCCTGCGCTGTCCCTCACGGAGACATGTTCACCTCAGCTGCCAGCCCTAGGCCCAAGACCCAGTAACTATGCTGGAGGTGATGATGACCTCCCAGATCTTTTCCAGAAACATCCCCCACCACTTCAGGGCATTCACAGCTAAAGGTATACTTGGTCAGAGCAGCTAAAGGTATACTTTCAAAGTGAATCAAGCATCCCATAGCAGTAGGAAAATGTAGTTCCTAGCATTTAAGATCGTGATTCCTAGGCATGACAGAGATTGCTGGGTTTTTACCCCAATATTCATTCTCCTCTATTTTTACCATTCTATTCCCTATTGGGCTCCAATTGGTGGTACCTGGCCATCCATCTAAAGACTACACTTCCCAGCCTTACTTGGCTTTAGGTGTCGCCATGTGACTAAGTGCTGGCCAATGGGATGTGAGTGGAAGTGATGAACGCAGCCTCTGGGTCCTGCCTTAAGAGAAGGTGGTGTGCCCTCTACTTCCCCCTCTTCCCACTGTTGACTGGAATGCATACATGATGGTGGGAGCCACAGCAGCCATCAGCACAAGAGAGGAAAGGCACCACAGGAAGGATACCAATGCAACAAGATAAAAAAGACACTGTGGAGCCACCGTCTCAGCTGAGGGATGCTCCATACAGGCCGTTACATGACAGAGAAATGTTGGCTCAGCTGTTATGCTGAGATGAGGGTTTGTGGCTAAGTGATCTATCAATAAAAATACTTCCAGGGGAGGCTGCTAAGGGAGTTGGCAGGGATAGGGGGAAACTAAGCCAGAGAGGAAGCCAAGAAAGACTGAAATCTCAGGCAAAAGTCCTGCTAAAGAGGCTGGGCTTCTGCCTGAACCCACAAGGGATCTCTAGAGTAAAAATTATGCCTTGGCTCAGAGCTATGAAACCTTGCACCGTCATTGCATTCAGTTCTCTCCATAGTCAGCAAAGCATCCCCAGGAGTCCACGCACAGCCCTGTGAAGATGAGTTGAAAATGTTGGCTATTGAGAGAGGAAGCACACCAAAGCTTAAAGGCATGCAAGGAATGGGTAAAAAGGGACTGGAACGGATCTGTCTGGACAGATGTCTTTGTTATGCTCAAAAGCATAAAACAAAAAGAAAGGGTGAAGGGGCAACCAGGACCTACAACATCTGCTACATAAGTTGGTCTAGGGTGAATCCTGATCACCACCCCCACTTCCTGCCTGGCATCACGAGTGACCAGAACATGCTCACTCACCTTTCCCTCACAGCATCCTCTAAAGTGAGGGATAGCCTCCTAATATTGCAATATTGTGTGAACCTGGAGTTTTGTTATCATTCTGCCCAGAGTAGCAGTCAGGATTCAAACTCAGTTGATAGAACAAAGACGTCTGCAGCAGAGAGATACCCCTCCAGACATCCAAAAGTCCCCACTCAGAGTTCAAAAGTTTGTTACCTTGGGTTAGTATTTGGTTTCAGTGCATTAAAAAAAACCAACATGATGGCTTTAACAAAGCAGAATGGTTTGTTCTCTCATCTAAGAGACCAAAGATTTGGTCCCCAGCAAGTCTGGCACCCACAGTATCAGGGAGCCAGACTCCTTCTCTGTTCATGCTCTTTTATATGTGGCCCCACAGCCAACTTATGATCCTCAACGGCTCTTCCAGCCTCCACCATCACGGAGGTTGGGGTTCCGCCTAGCTGGGAGATGAGAATGGAATGAGAAGAACATGCTCTCTCTCTGAAAGGATACCTCTGGAAGTTGCCCATGCCACTTCTGTTTACTTCCTACTGGCCAGAACTTGGTCACAAAGGAGGCTGGGATATGTAGTTTTTATTCCAGGTGGCCACATGCCCAGCCAAAAAGTGCATTTCCATACAGAAAGTGGAACAGATTTGGAGGAATGATCAGCGATGTTTGCCACGCTGCCATATGACTAGGGAACCCTTGTGTTAATCACATGCACTCTAACCGCCTCTCAGGGCTGGGGAGGGAATCAAAGAAATTGTAATAATTATGATCACAATTACTTTGAGCACAAAATTTGATAGCAGAGATGCTGTAGGACCTCAGCACCTATGACAATTCATGGCACAGGAAAGGAGGTCAATAAACATCAGTTCAACTATTTACTTAAAACATAAATATTCCTCAGCAGATATAATGCATTGATGCACCTGGGCTGCTCCACCCAACTCCTTGGAAAAGTCACTGTTAAATCTTTGGAAGGATTGGAAATGGTCCCAGATGTTGAAATCGTCTGTAATTCGTAGCATTGATGTTTTGAGGAAGGAAGTGACACTTTATTATTCTCCCATGTAGTGCCACAGTGGTCAGTCTCGTCACCTATTCTGACATCCAAATTAGAAATCATCTTTTCCCTGGACTTAGGAAAATAAAAGTTGAGCATTTAAATCAGCCGTCAGTCAGGCAGTCTGTCTTATACATTGCAACATAAATGGGGACAACAACAGTTAAGTGACAATTTGGTAACATCTACCAAAATTACAATGCACAGATTAAGTGGCCCAGTAATGCTAATTCTAGGGATTTATCCTTATGATATACGACATATCTACACATGTGCAAATGAAAATTTGCCAGGTATTTCATGGGAGCATTGTTTGTAATACTACAAAGCTGGAAACATTCTAAATATCTTTTGACAGGCCATTAGCTGTCAATAATAAACCTGTAACATGTTGGGACTCCAGCTAGTTGGGAGACGAGAATGGAATGAGAGGGAACCACTCTCTCTCTCGAAGGATGCCAAGAATGAAGAGAGAAGGAGCCTGAGTCCCTGACACTATGGGTGCCAGACCTGCTGGGAGCAAATGCTCTGGTCTCTTAGATGACAGAACACACCCTTCTGCTTTGTTAAACATATGTTTATTATTGACAGCAAGTGGCCTGTCGAAAGACACTATGACATACCCATATTACAAAAGGATGAAAATATTTTTAAGGAAGAAGCTTTTAACAGGCAGCTAAAAAGCCATCTCCAAGATACTAACTGGATAAAAGCAAGATGGAAAACAGTGTGCACAGTATGTTACCATTTGTGTAAAATATACATTTTTTACAATATAAAACGGTAATATTTGTATACACATACACTCCATGTGTGTCCTTCCAGATACACAAGAGTAACTGGAAGGATAGACAAAAGAGAACTGGGTGGCTGGGGGAACAAGTGTAGTAAACAAACTTTGCATTATATGGTTTTGAATTTTGAACTATGTAAATAGATCACGTATTCAAAAATAATCAAACATAAAAGAATAGCTCATTAGCTTCATCTAGTGGTCTTATATATATTCTTTAAAATATGTCTGTCTGGATCCCTCTGATTGATTGCCCTACAAATAGGAGAGAAGAAATACTATTGTTTTTGCAATTACAGTAGGAAAAAGTGGACCCATCTGTGCATTTCAGGCAGTGCCTAAAAGTACCAGATTCTGGGGCCAGCTTAGAGAAGTTTATTCAGCGTAGGAAGCACCTTGATCTCCCATCATCCTAGCACAGAGTGTCCTAGCTTCTCTGTGACTGAGGCAAGAAAAAAAAAAAGGCACCATAAAGAGCTAGGTAGCTTTTTTTGAGATTGGGGGTGGGGCAGGGGGTGGGCCCTCATTTTGATTGGGCAAATAATTTTTCCTGCACCTGTGACCAGGAAATAATTTTTTTTTTTTTTTTTTTTTTTGGAAACAGTCTCACTCTGTCACCCAGGCTAGAGTGCAGTGGTATTACCTCGGTTCGCTGCAACCTCTGCCTCTTAGGTTCAAGCGATTCTCCTGCTTCAGCCTTCTGACTAACTGAGATTACAGGCTCCTGCCAACACACCGGGCTAATTTTTGTATTTTTAGTAGCGATGGGGTTTTGCAGTGTTAGCCAGGCTGGTCTCGAACTCCTGACCTCAGGTGATTTGCCTGCCTCAGCCTCCCAAAGTGCTGGGATTACAGGCGGGAGCCACCACACTCTGCCCCACGGAAAGACTGTATTCTAAATATGGGCTGCAGGTATGCGTGTGTGTGTGTTTGTAGGTTTAGAAAGAGAGCATTCTCTGTTCAGTTGAGAGAGTGAGGTACAGAAACAACAGTGGACAGAGTATGCTACCATTTGTGTGGGGGAAAAAAAGAGAAAGATCTTTAAATATAGTTTGTATTTGCAAAGAATATTTATAGAATACACAAGAAACTGTAACAGTAGTTGTCTCTGGGGGTCTAGGGGGAGGAGATCAGTTGTACCGGGGGACTTGCTTTTAATCAAATACCCTGTGTACCATTAGTTTTACTGCTACACAGTACCTATTCAAAACATGGTTTAAAGAGGAGGGAATTTCAGTTTATATGATTTCCTTCCTTCCTTCCTTCCTTTCTTCCTTCCTTCCTTCCTTCCCTCCCTCCCTCCCTCCCTCCCTCCTTCCTTCCTTCCTTCCTTCCTTCTTTGCTTCCACTCTCCATCCCTCAACCCCCCTTTCTTTTTTATTTCTTTCTTAGTGCAAACTGTAAACACCGCCTACACAGAATGACCTCTTTGCTTAGACAAATGCCTTCGATTCAACCTAGAAGCAGATGGTCTGTTGTTGTTATTGTTGGAAGTGGGGAAAGAAAAAAGAAATCAATGTCTAAAACTCCCACATTTTGCAAAGTCACAGAACCCAAGTTCTGCCTGGTCACAATTGCAGTCAAGGAATGTCTTGCTCCCACCTTAAAGTCATTCTTCCTGGAGCCAACTAAGCCACTTAAAGGCCAGTGGGCTCAGCTTTCCACACACGTCTGCCTCTTCTTCAGGCAAAGTAGGAACCAGTTCTTCCCTCTGTATATGCAGGAAAAGACTGCAAAGGAGAGCGAGCTCTGGGTGCAGAGCCCCAAAGGGCCCAGGAGGAGAGCATGCCTTCCGTGTCTTGTCAGGAGGGGTCCCTGACCCCAAGGTCTTCCCAGGGCAACCATCCACACAGTGGAAACAGATTTCAGGGGTTCCAGCTCTGGCCAGTTTTTTGGGGCTGAACAAGCCCTGGGCAAATGAGAGGAAGGTCCAAAGGGGACTGAACGGTGCAGCCCTACACAGTTAAAGGGGATTGGGTGGATCTTGTTTTTATATGGAAAGACATCTAAGAGGTGCTGAGAAATAAAATTAAGCAGGTTACAAAGTTTATATACAACCAGGTTGGAAGGGCATTCATCAAAATCTTGACAGTGGTTTGCTGGGAGGGGCAGAGGTGTTGGAATGGTAATGGTGACATTCACTTTCTGTATCATTTCAGTTTTGGGTTGTTTGTTTACAATGCACATGCATCTTTTTAACAGCATGCTTATTGAATGTTGTTTAACAGGTGGTCAAGGGGTTTGGAAGCACGACTATTCATATAGTTTGGGAGAGGTTGCTGAATCTCCAGCAGATACCCTTGTGAGCTTCAGACGGGGGTCTGTGTATGGGACTGGAAGACCCCAGGACCTTGGAGAGAGGTGCAAAGCCTAGCATGAGCCCCAGAAGACGGAGAGCAAGGCTTCGCAAACGCCACTGTGCAGGTGCACCACCTGGGGACCTTGGCTTATGTGGATTCCGTTTCAGTGGGTCTGGGTGGGATTGAGACCTTTTGTTTCCATTGAACACCTGCGTCCCAGGACCTCACTGGAAGGAGGCGGGCGGGCGCGGGGAGCCTTCCCGAGGTTCCTGGTTCTCAAGAGCCAGGTGTAAGGAAAGAAAATCAAAGACAGAATTGATTTATATGTATTGGAGGGGAATATTGGAGGAAGTGGGAGCAGAGGAGCATGGCCAGCCTCCTCTCCTGTCTTTCCCGCCCCCTAGTCCAAACCCCAAACCAAGTCCGGGCGCGCCTTGCAGGGCGCCCGAGCTCTGTAGCGGCGTTGCAGGCTGAACCCATCCGGCACAAACTGCGGGCCACTGGCCCCCGACGCCTGGGAATTTGCTGCGCTGGACTGCAGCCCGGGGCCCACGCGGCAGAGGCTTTCCCGCGCGCTGTGCAGCTCCGCGGGGCCGGGGAGACTCTGCTCGGGAGTCAGTCCGCTTGGCTGCAGAATCCTCACCCGCTGAACGTCGGGGCAGCCCCGAGCTAGGACGCCAGGCGGCGGAGGGCACTATCCAGGTGCGCCGCTGCACCAGCCGCTCTCTGGCGTTAGTCAGTCCCCGGACAACCTGAAGCGCGGTAGATATTGGAGAGGGGACGTCTAGCGGGGGACCAGGCGTCGCACATTACTGATGGCTAGTGGGGAGGAGGGAATGGGTTGCACCTAGTCCTCATAAGGCCGGCAGTGAGCAGCCCAAGAGGCATTTTTGAAACTGGATTAACTAGGGGGGAAAATTGTAGCACTGAAGCCATCGTGACTGTCTTTTGGGCTGTGTGGAAACTACGGTAAAACTCTTTGGGCAACAGTCTTATCACCAGCTCTTCAACATGTGCAGCCCTTCTGGGCCTGTCCCTGTTCTGGGCCCGGGGAATGCAAGGCAGGTCCAGGCACTGTGAGGACCCTGGCGGTGGAGGAAGATGCTCCCTGACTGTGGAGGAAGCCAGACCCTTACAACACAATGACGAGAACCCAGACCTGCATGGGGGAGCTCTGGGTGCTACACGGGCTCAAGGAGGGGTGGAGGGGCCTTCCCAGGACAACCCCTGAACGGCTTGGACAAGATGCTCAGATGGACTGGAGGAAGGGCTTGTGGGATGGAGGAGCTGGGAGTGGTGGGGAAGGATGGGGAAAGCGCTGGACCACCCAGTGTGGGAGGGGTAGAGGAAAGGCCCTCAGGGGCCAGGTTGGAGACCCTGTAGGCAGGGTTAGAGGGCTTGGACTTGATCCTGATAGGCGATGGGGAGACATATTGCTACTTATTATGTGCACAGTGGCGAGATCCCTGAAGAAAACACCATCCCCCGCCCCCACCTCCCATATAGTAAACCAGGTGGTCCGCCCAGTGCTCCCAGGGGGGTGATGGGAAATTCTACTTCATACCCTGAGGCGAGGGATTCCATGCCCTCCACGTGTGCAACTACTCCGGGCCCAGGGAAACACCCGGCCCAAAGCGGTAACCCCCGACCAGTCGGGGTTTCCCAGTTCACATTATGACTGAATGGTCTTGCCAGTCAGCCAACCGGAGACACCCTGACCTGTTTACCCTGATCCTCCACTCTCAGAATTAATCACAACTTGTCAAAGGGGGTGGCCTGCAGTGGGGTAGACAGCTCTGTCAATGCCAATGTGTGTCTAGCATCTCCTGGGGTGGGGCGCAGGGAAGGGAGGTGTAGGATGAAACCCTAGAAACCTCAGGCAGTTGTGATCCGGTGGGCTGGATACTGGAACCACCCCTGCCTTGACCTCAATTTTCAGTATCTTCATCTGTAAAACGGGAACAACGTGCCTTCCTCCTAGCCCCAAAGGGGCTGCAGTGAAGATTGGCTGAGATAGCTGTTTGCAAGCTGAGCTCAATGAAAGTTCACTGTGTCCCCCTCAGTCCTATCCCAGTGTCGTCCCACTGTGAAGGTGGGGGGCAGCTTAACTTCAAGGGCACTTCTAGGATAGCCAGGTGGCTGTCAAGCCAGCTTTCCAGCACAGATCAGGATCTTGACAGAAGGGTTGACTGGGAGGGGCGGTTGCTGGTTTGGGCTTTGTTAGGTTGCATTTTTGTTTGTTGTCTTTTGGTTTCCCTGGGGCAGCACCCCTTCCAGCAAGCTCCACGCCTTCCTCTGGAACGCTCCTAGAGCCCAGCCTCTGCTGGTGCCCGAGCTTAAGCCAGGCCAGCTAAGGGGATCCTGGATTCACACTGCCTCACAGTCACTCAGATTGTTAGCAGAAGACAAAAATTGCAAGGGGAGGGCTTCATTTGGTTCTTACACATCCTCCAAATCCAGCAGACACCTTGGAAGCCACAGGTAGCTTCTAGAAACCCATTTTACCAACGAGAACCTGAGGTGGAAAAAGGACAACTGGAGATCTCTAAGTCTCTGAGCCCACACTCCCTGCCTCCCCACACCTCCAGGCCCTCTGCTGGCAGGATCTTGGACAAATGCCCATAGCTTTTCCCCATCTGTAAAATGGAAGTCATACCTTCCTCCTATGGCCAGTGAGAGACTAAATTAAATTAAAGACTAAATTCAGGTATCAAGACACCTGAAACTCCTGGCACAATTTAAGTTGCCTTTAAGTAGTCACAGTTGTCATTAGATGGAAATCAACACCCCAATCATTGTAAAGGTGCCCATATACCCCAAGATCTAGATTACAGACCTCACAGTTTATTATACACGGCGAATAAACACGTAACACACCTTTGCCCACATTTACATGTATTTTACGGACCATGTTTCACACCAGTCCGCATGCACATCTGCACGTGTGTGCATTCGGAAGTATTTACCAAGCACCTGCCAAGTGCCAGGACCCATCCTCCACACCCAGCGTGAACTGTCCTGGACCAGTCCCAGGAGTCGCGGTTCTCACCAGCCGCGCTGACCCTGGACGACTCCTGGAGCTGTTTTGTGAGAAAGACACGCCATTTGTTTGCAGAGTTCTGACTTCTGAGAGGTCATATAGCACACGTTTGGTAGTCAAACGCTGTCATTCGCGACCAGGAGCGATGGCTGTAATGCCTTTTTCTTTGCTTTGCTTTCCGGTGCCGGGATCCTTTGCCTCCCGCCGCCACCCCTGGTCAGCTCTGCGCAAGAACGTCTTTCTGTTTGGCAGCCAGGCCGAGACGCAGCCTGAATGTGAGCAGGAACTCGGAGAAGGGAAGGGAGAGAATCAGAAAGAAGGCCCGGGAGGGACCCGGGAAGCAGTGGGAGGTCTGCGCCCTGGAGCCGCGCGAGAGCCCGCCGGTTTGGCACGGGCTCCTCCCGGGCCGCCCGGCGGTCCAACAAAGGCCAGCCCCGGCACGCACCCGGTCTTTTGTGGGAGAGAAACACAAAGAGGAGGGAAAAACACGGAGAAGGCCAACAGCACCAGGACGCGGGAGCCAACCAGGAACTCCCGGAGCCGGGGCCCCTTAGCCTCGGCAAGTGAGCACTCCATTCCGGAGGAAGGGGCCCCAGCTGCGTGCTCGCGCTGGTGGGAACCGCAGTGCCTGGGACCCGCCCAGGCTGTCCACCCCGGGCGCCGGGCGCAGGACCCGGACAAGTGCTGGGGACGCCTCCAGGACGCACCAGGGCAAGCTTGGGCACTGGGATCTAATTTCTAGTTATTCCTGGGAGGGGGTGGGGAGGCACAGGAGACACAGTGAGAGGTACTCAGTATCCGATTGGCACCAGGGCTAAGGGAGCCCAGGGGCGACACAGATCTCCCCAACCTCCCAAACTACTCTGGGGAAGGGAGGATGTTGAGGGAAGGCTGCCGGGTGAAGAAGGGGCCAGCAGCAGCACAGAGCTTCGGACTTTGCCTTCCGGGCTCTAGACTCGCGCAGTGCCAAGACGGGCCCCTCGACTTTCACCCCGATTCCCAACTCCAGCCACTGGACCGAGCGTGCAAAGAACCTCAGGCCGCTTGCTCTCACCGCCGCAAGTCGGTCGCAGGATAGACACGAGTGGGCAGCAACAAAAAAAGAAACCGGGTTCCGGGACACGTGCCGGCGGCTGGGCTAACCTCAGCGGCTGCAACCAAGGCGCACGTTGCGCCTGCTGGTGTTTATTAGCTACACTGGCAGGCGCGCAACTCCACGCCCCGACTGGTGGCCCCACAGCGCGCACCTCCACACACGTCCTTGCTGCTGTTGGCCGGGCAGGCCCGAAGGAGGCATCTTCAAATGCCTGAGCCCTTTCTGATCCCCACCCCCGCTCCCTGCATCGTCCGAGTGGCAGATTCTACTAATTGAACGGTTATGGGTCATCCTTGTAACCGTTGGACGGCATAACACCACGCTTCAGTTCTTCATATTTTAAATACATATTTAACGGATGGCTGCAGAGCCAGCTGGGAAACACGCGGATTGAAAAATAATGTTCCAGAAGGCACGAGACTGGGGCGAAGGCGAGAGCCGGCTGGGCTTCTAGCATAGACCACCGAGGGAGACATATCCCAGAACTAGGGGCAATAACGTGGGTTTCTTTTTATATTTGTTTATTTTGTAACTTTGCTACTTGAAGTCCAGTTATTTACTGTGCTTATTTGTTTGCTTGTTTTTAAAACCGTACTTGCACAGTAAAAGTTTCCCAACAACGGAAGTAACACGACGTTCCTCACACTCCCTAGGAGACTGTAGGTGTGTACCCGCGCGCGCGCGCTCACAGTGTCAAGTGCTAGCTATCCGAGATCTGCAGAAACACATTTCTGAATTCGAAATGTATAGGTGCTAGAAATTCAGCTCGGGGAACAGGTTAGGGATTAGGGGAGACAGGCTGCTGCCCGTACTATAAGGAACCGCCAACGCCAGCGTCTGTAGTCCAAGCAGGGCGGCGCTGTAAAGGCTTAGCAATTTTTTCTGTAGGCTTGCTTCAGACAGTCTCTGGGGTTTCCCATTTGTTAAATGGGTGAATGCATTCGTACCTCAGCTACTTCAGTGAGGTGCTTCTCCAGTTTGGGCTTAATTCCTCATCGTCAAGAGTTTTCAGGTTTTAGAGCCAGCCTGCAATCAGTAAAACATGTCCCAACGCAGTCGCAAGTGGTTCGATCTCGCTGTCTGGCCCACAGCGTGGAGAAGCCCTGCCCAGGCCTGAAACTTCTCTTTGCAGTTCCAGAAAGCAGGCGACTGGGGCAGAAGGCTCTTTGCTAACCTTTTACAGCGTAGCCCTGCTCGGACTACAGATGCCAGCCTTGCCCCTACCCTAAGACGTGTGGCGATCACAAAGACGACACTGAAAATACTATCATCCGGCTCCCCTGCTAACAAATGGAGGGGTGTTTAACTACAGGCACGACTCTGCCCTGGTGCTAGCGCGGCTACCGTGCAGAAATAACTGGTCCCTGTACCCACACCATCCTCAACCTAAGGAGAGTTGTGAATTCTTTCAAAACACTCTTCTGAAGTCCGTCCCCTCCCTCCTTGCCCGCCCTCTGCCCCTCAAGGCCCTGCCCCCAGCTGGGGGCGCTACCGGCTGCCCGCGGAGCTGCAGTCACAGCCACCTCCTAGACGCACGAGGAGAGCACCAAGAAAGTGGGGACTTTGTGCCTGGGCATCGTTTACATTTGGGGCGCCAAATGCCCACGTGTTGATGGAGCCAGTGAGATGGGAACAGGCGGCGGGAAACCAGAGAGAGGAAGAGCTAGGGAGGAGACCCCAGCCCTGGATCCTGGGTCGCCAGGGTTTTCCACGCGCATCCCAAAAGGTGCGGCTGCGTGGGGCATCACGTTAGTTTGTTAGACTCTGCAGGGTCCCCAAATCATCCCGTCCCCCAACCTTACTGTGTGGTGGCTGTATTTTTTACAGAAATTTGACTACGTTCCCTTTCTCCCCCGGTCCCAAGCGCGCTCAGCCCTCTCCATCCCCCTTGAGCCCGCCCCTCTCCTCCCCCTCGCCTCTTCGGGTCCCTCCTCTAGTCCCTCCCTAAGAATCTCCCGGCCACGGGCGCCCATTGGTTGTGCGCGGGGAGGAGGCGTGTGCCCGGCCTGGCGAGTTTCATTGAGCGGAATTAGCCCGGATGACATCAGCTTCCCAGCCCCCCGGCGGGCCCAGCTCATTGGCGCGGCAGCCCCTCCAGGACACGCACATTGTTCCCCGCCCCCGCCCCGGCCACCGCTGCCGCCGTCTCCGCTGCCACCGGGCTATAAAAACCGGCCGAGCCCCAAAAGGTGCGGATGCTTATTATAGACCTACGCGACACCAGTGCCCGGTGCCAGGTTCTCCGCTGAGGCTTTTCGGAACGAGCTCCTCAAATCGCATCCACAGTAAGTGTCCCCGCCCCTCAGCAGCCCCAGTCTAGATTCCAAGGACAGACGCTTCTCAACTCCGCTGTGACCCAGAATGCTCCGATACAGGGGGTCTGTATCCCTCCTCTGCGAGCCATTTCTCCAGAGCGACTTTGCTGTTCTGTCCTATCCCCACTCACCGCTGCATGCCCCTCGTCAAAAGCGAGAAGTCGGAGCGACAACAGCTCTTTCTGCCCAAGCCCAAGTCAGCTGGTGAGCTCCCCGTAGTCTCCAGACGCAGCACATGGACTCTGGGCCCCGCGCCGGCGCTGGGTGCTTGTGCGTGTGCGTGTGTTTGCTGCGTGGTGTCGATGGAGATAAGGTGAACCCGTCTGGGGAACAAAATCATTAGTTCTCTATTTAGATCTCCACCGTCCCCAAAGAAAGGCCCTCACTTCCCACTCGTTTATTCCAGCCCGGGAGACTCAGCTTTCCCACTCCTAACTGAAAACACGAAGCCTCTAGAATGCCACCCGCACCCCGAGGGTCACCAACGCTCCCTGAAATAACCTGTTGCATGAGAGCGGAGGGGAGATAAAGAGAGCTTAATTATAAGGAGAGCTAGAGATAGTAGCAAGGGGGACGAGGAACCACAGGCCACCTGTGCCGGGACCCCGCGCTGCGGTACTGCGGCGCAGGCGGGAGCAGCTTTTCTGTCTCACTCACTGACTCACTCTCTCTCTCTCTCTCTCTCTCTCTCTCTCTCTCTCTCTCTCTCTCTCTCATTCTCTCTCTTTTCTCCTCCTCTCCTGGAAGTTTCGGGTCCTAGGGAAGGAGGACCCTGCGAAAGCTGCGACGACTATCCTCCCCCGGGGCCATGGACTCGGACGCCAGCCTGGTGTCCAGCCGCCCGTCGTCGCCAGAGCCCGATGACCTTTTTCTGCCGGCCCGGAGTAAGGGCAGTAGCGGCAGCGCCTTCACTGGGGGCACAGTGTCCTCGTCCACCCCGAGCGACTGCCCGCCGGAGCTGAGCGCTGAGCTGCGCAGCGCTATGGGCTCTGCGGGCGCGCATCCTGGTGACAAGCTAGGAGGCAGTGGCTTCAAGTCATCCTCGTCCAGCACCTCGTCGTCCACGTCGTCGGCGGCCGCGTCGTCCACCAAGAAGGACAAGAAGCAAATGACAGAGCCAGAGCTGCAGCAGCTGCGTCTCAAGATCAACAGCCGCGAGCGCAAGCGCATGCACGACCTCAACATCGCCATGGACGGCCTGCGCGAGGTCATGCCGTACGCGCACGGCCCTTCGGTGCGCAAGCTTTCCAAGATCGCCACGCTGCTCCTGGCGCGCAACTACATCCTCATGCTCACCAACTCGCTGGAGGAGATGAAGCGACTGGTGAGCGAGATCTACGGGGGCCACCACGCTGGCTTCCACCCGTCGGCCTGTGGGGGCCTGGCGCACTCCGCGCCCCTGCCCGCAGCCACCGCGCACCCGGCAGCAGCAGCGCACGCAGCCCATCACCCCGCGGTGCACCACCCCATCCTGCCGCCCGCCGCCGCAGCGGCTGCTGCAGCCGCTGCCGCTGCGGCGGTGTCCAGCGCCTCTCTGCCCGGTTCGGGGCTGCCGTCGGTCGGCTCCATCCGTCCACCGCACGGCCTACTCAAGTCTCCGTCTGCTGCTGCGGCCGCCCCGCTGGGGGGCGGGGGTGGCGGCAGTGGGGGCAGCGGGGGTTTCCAGCACTGGGGCGGCATGCCCTGCCCCTGCAGCATGTGCCAGGTGCCGCCGCCGCACCACCACGTGTCGGCCATGGGCGCAGGCAGCCTGCCGCGCCTCACCTCCGACGCCAAGTGAGCCGACCTGCGCCGGCGCGTTCTGGCGACAGGGGAGCCCGGGGCTGCGGGGAAGCGAGGACTGGCCTGCGCTGGGCTCGGGAGCTCTGTCGCGAGGAGGGGCGCAGGACCACGGACTGGGGGTGGGGGATGGTGGGGACTCCAGCATCTGCGAACCCAAGCAATGGGGTCGCGCACAGAGCAGTGAGGAGTGAGGGGATGTTCGCTCCGGGACCTGATCGAACCCTCTCTGGCTTTAACCTGCGCTGGTCCAGTAGACACCGTTTTATGAAAAGGTACCGCTGTGTGCATTCCTCACTAGAACTCATCCGACCCCCGATCCCCACCTCCGGAAAAGATTCTAAAAACGTGTTTCCCTGAGAGCATGGCCTGACTTCCAGACTCGGCCTGGGCAGCACTTGGTGGGGGAGGGGGTGTTGTGGGAGGGGGACACGTTGGGGACTTACTCCCCTTCCTCCTTTCTTGGCCTGTGGGAGACTCCGGGTAGCCGGGTAGCCGCACTGCAGAAGCAACCGCCCGACCGCGCCCTCCAGGGTCGCCCCTGGCCCAAGGCCAGGGAACACAAGTTAGTTGGAAGCCGGCATTCGGTATCAGAAGCGCTTATGGTCATATCCAAGCTCAATATCTGGGTCAATCCACACCCTCTAAGAACTGTGGCGCTCCTCCCCGTCTCTCGTTGATTTGGGAGAATATGGTTTTCTAATAAATCTGTGGATGTTCCTTCTTCAACAGTATGAGCAAGTTTATAGACATTCAGAGTAGAGCCACTTGTGGATTGGAATAACCCAAAACTGCTGATTTCAGGGGCGGGTGCATTTTAGTTATTATTTTAAAATAGAAACTACCCCACCGACTCATCTTCCCTTCTCTAAGCACAAAGTGATCTGGTTATTTGGGTACATAAGAATATAACAGAATTAAGACGCAGTTGCTGTGAAAACAGTTTGGGTTATTTGGGGGTTCTGTCGGCTTTTTAAATTTTTCTTCTTTGGATGTGTAAATATATCAATGATGAGGTAAGTGCGCGATGCCAGCCCCACCGGAGTCTAAGCCGGCTTTCCTCTATTTTGGTTTATTTTTGCCACGTTTAACATAAATGGTAAACTCCTCCACGTGCTTCCTGCGTCCGTGCAAGCCGCCTCGGCGCTGCCTGCGTTGCAAACTGGGCTTTGTAGCGTCTGCCATGTAACACCCTTCCTCTGATCGCACCGCCCCTCGCAGAGTGTATCATCTGTTTTATTTTTGTAAAAACAAAGTGCTAAATAATATTTATTACTTGTTTGGTTGCAAAAACAAAATAAATGACTGAGTGTTGAGATTTTAAATAAAATTTAAAGTAAATTCGGGCGATTTCCATCCGTGTGCCACTCGGAAAAGGGGTTCGGGACGCGATACCTTGGGGCCGGGTTTGGGGATCGTTCCCCCAGTTTGGCACTAGAGACACACATGCATTGTCTTTCAAACATGTTCCGAGCAAATCTTCCTGGTGTTTTTCACAACTTGCCTCTCCTTATTTCTATTTTCTGACGCCTAACCCGGAACTGCCTTTCCTTTCAGTTGAGTATTGAGTTCCTTTATAAGCGGATATTTCCTTCCCGGAGCATTGGACTTTGGGACTTGCAGGGTGAGGGCTGCGCCTTTGGCTGGGGGTCTGGGCTCTCAGGAGTCGTCTACTGCTCGATTTTTATTTCCTTTCTGCTCAGAGGCGGTCTCCCGCCACCACCCTCCCCTTTACGGGTTTCCTTGGCTTCAGCTGCTGACCTGGGTTCTGCGGAGCAGTGGCGTTCCCGGCAAAGCCCTTGGGGAGTGCTTGGTGCAGAATTCACTAGCGCTTCCATTCCTTTTCAGCCATCTCCACTACCCTTCCCCAGCGGCCACCTCCGCCTTGAACTGCAAAGCATCGGGTGCTCTGCACCGCCTGGAGGAGCACTGGCAGCACTTTGGCCTATGTGCTCTTTCCTGGGGTCACCTCTGTCTCCTCTTGGCCATTGGGTTCTCACAATCCAAACCCGCGATGCAAATTTAGGATGTGGCTGTGAAGAGGGATTCTGGGTAGAAATAAAAAAACTTTGGCCTTCCTGGTCAAGGACCAGGGTAGATCCTGTTACAGTCTCCCCACCCCAGGGATGGCCTGAGAATGCGCCCCTGAAAAGACAGTGGGTACGGGCACAGTAAGAACGTCCCCTGGTCCAGGGCCCTCTCTCTGACAATATTTTTGGTGGCCACTGGCCACCCTGGATCTGGGGGTGCAGAAGATTTCCCTGGTCAGAACCCCATTTCTTGAGTCGCATTGCTGAGCCTGGCTGACCCAGGCAGGCACCCTTTGCTTAGACTTGAAGACTGCTCCATCCCCTAGCAAGGGACAGGCACTTCCTGGTCCTCCAGCGGGGAATGTCAGGCTCCTGGCCAGGATAGCAGTCACCCAGGGATCGGGTGCTGGAGGCCTAGCTTTTCACCGATGGGCTTGGCTTTTTGCAATGGCTGGGAGGGATTTGGAGAGGCTGAGTGGCTGGGGGCTGAGGAGGGGTGGAAAGCCTCCTGCCACCACCATCCCAATAGCACCATGTGAATCCAAGAAGAAGGAAGGGCAGAGTCTAGTCGTTTTTATTCTGAAATCCCATTTGAAATGAAACTTGAAAAGAATTCAAAACTGGGTCCAGCTGCTGCCACAGACACACTCAGAGGGACTCCAGGAGGCTGGAACATAGACCAGCGGGAGCTGAGAACCTGGCCAGTGGGGGTAGTGGTCTTGATGGCAGTTTTGGCTCTTCCACACCCACCGCCAGGCAGGTGTGCTGGTGCAGGCTCTGAGTGTGCTTGGTGTCTGCATAGGACAGTTGTTGAAAGGCAATAAATCAAGTCTTTCCCTACACCCCTGCACCCAAGCTCTCAGTAGCAAACAGCCACCAGTCAGGCCAGGCAAGACCAGGGCCTCCAAAGAAGGAGGGGCTGTGTCCAGCCAGGCTTTGGGCCCTCCTCCATGCCAGCTGCCTAAACTGTGCACCCAGCTGGGGGCCTTGACCATGGTGGGTGAGACTGGAGCAGCTCTGGATGTGGAGGAGAAAGACAGCGGCACACACAAGCGCACACAGCGCACATCCCCCGGAGCAGGTGGCTACTCGCTGAGGGTGGCCCTGGACTGGTGGGGGACAAGGTAGAGGACTCAGGCCAGTGGCTGGGCTTTGGTGTAGGACAGGATGAGACTGTGTGCAACCACTGTGACTTTGATGGGCTCTTCATTGGTAGTGGGCTCCTCACCGAGAGGGGAAGGGAAAGAGGTAACAGTTTCTGGGATCTGGTGCAGGCTGCCCTGCCACACTGCAGGTCCCCTCTGGGGAACATTTGTTGGGAGATTCTCAACAGGCTGGACTGCAGCTCAGCCTCCTCCGCAGCCCCACTGTGTGGCTCTGCAGTGCCCCAGCTCTCAGCCTCTGAGTTTAGGAACTCACCAGCCCCCAGGTCTTTGAGACTCCCCAACCCTCCTTAAGAACCTGGGAGCTGGCTGGGCACAGTGGCCCAAGCCTGTAATCCCAGCACTGTGAGAGGCTGAGGCAGACAGATCACCTGAAGTCGGGAGTTTGAGACCAGCCTGGCCAAAATGCAGAAACTCTATCTCTATTAAAAATACAAAATTAGCCGGGTGTGGTGGCACATGCCTGTAATCCCAGCTACTCCAGAGGCTGGGGCAGGAGAATTGCTTGTACCCAAGAGGTGGAGGTTGCAATAAGCCGAGACTGTGCCACTGCACTCCAGCCTGGGCAACAAGAATGAAACTCTGTCAAAAAAAAGAAAAAAAAAAAAAAAAAGAAAGAAAGAAAGAAAGAAACAAACAAACAAACAAACAAACAAACCTGGGAGCTCAGCTGACCAGAGGTTGAGGGGCCAGTGGGCAGAACCCGAGCCTCCTCCTCTGGCCTCAGCACCCTAGGGCATTGTCCCTGGGCTCCTCACTCTCTCACATGGGCAGGAGCCGCAGAGAAATGACACTCTCCTGGACTCAGTGTTGAAGGACTCACCTCTAATGCTCATGGAGTTGGAATTCTGCACCTCGGGGACAGGCAGTGAGCAGAAGAGTGAAGCGAACCCACAGAGGTGTCACACTCCCAGTGAGGCCAGGGATTCTAATGTGGCTGTAGGAAAACATGGGTACTAAGGACACCTATGGTGATTTGGGGCTGACAGTCATCCACCAGGGGCCTGCCCTTCTCATTCCCAGACTGGGATCAGTGAGGAGCTCCTGGGCCAGGGCATTGAATTTTAAAGCCCCTTAGATGCTCTTATGGATAAAACTACTCCAGTGGTGGAAAATGTCTGTCTCCCATTGGGGCAGAATCTACCTAGCAATCTGTCTGGACTTCTACTGAGTATTCACCTTGATGCTTCCGAGAAGTTCATCTAGGAGGGGGCAAAGGAGTCCCCCTCCACCTGCCATGTCATTTTAAGTTACACTTTCATTACAGATTTTGTGCCTAGTATCACCTTGCCCCCACAAGCGCCCCCATAGTACCACTAGGGGTTATAAGGTCTTTGACAAGGGCCCTACACCGAGAGTGACCATTTATTTATAGTCTCTGCAAAACTGTAAGGGAAGCCAGGATCAAGCCAGGCTGTTAACGGCAGTGGTTGCTGTATTCAGTTCCATCCTGACTAGGGAGAGGGATGTGGGACAGCATGGGGGAGCATGGCCACTCCCTGGTTTGGAGGCAGCCAGCAGCTCATGGGCTATATCCCAGGGGCTAAGCCCCAACTCCCTGTGAGTGAGGAGGCCATTCTAGGCAGGGCAGAGATGGGGATCACCCATAGCTACATCCTTACTTCCTATCTCTCCTCTAAGGGCCCAATGATTGCTACTGGCTGCTTGTCTGTGGAAGAGGGTGGGGGTGGAGGGCTGCAGCCAGGAACTGAAGAGGCAAAGCCCGGAGGAGGGAGTCAGGGCCTGGCTGAACCTCCAGGGCACACAGGATATTAATAGGTGGAGGAGGCTGGGAGAGGAGGCGGCTAGCATTGACTGAGGTTTAGCCAGGATAAGGCAGGACACAGAGAGCTTCGAGAGCCTCAATTCATTCCATTCTCACTACAACCATTTGAGGAGGGTGCTATTATTGTCCTGTCTTACAAGTAAGGAAACTGAGGCACAGAAAGAGTAAGTGACTCGCTCAGGGAACACAACCAGTAAAGGAAGGTGGCAAGGTTGTTGTAATCCAGGGCCCACCCCAAGAAGCCACCTGGCCCGCACTCCAGCAGACCCGACTCTGGCTCAGCTGCCGCCTCAGGAATCCTCTGCTACCATCCCCTGTCCCCCACCCCGGCCCCCTTAGGTGGCGCTCCTAGTGCTTCCCCCCATGCCTGGACCCCATCTGTCCCCGACTCCCCCATCTGGGCGGCGGGCGGGGCTCACAGGCTTTAGCAATTAGCGGGCGCCGGTGGGCGCCCGGCGCGGGCGAAGGAAGGGTCGGAGCAGGTGAGCCACGGCGGAGCCTCATTAGGGCGGTCCGCGCTCCCCGCGAGGGACCGTCGTTAGTGCCAAGACAGCTGCTGCTCCTGCCGGCCTGGGACCACAGCCGGAATCCCGGGCCACATCCCCTGCCCCGTTGTGCCTTCCACACCTGGGGCAGTCACTAGGAAAAGGGTCGCCAACTGAAAGGCCTGCAGGGACCAGGATGATACCTGCGCCAGTCCCGCGGCTGCTGCGAGTGCGCGCTCTCCTGCCGGGGGGACTTCAGACCCTCCTTTACCGAGAGCTCTGAAGACATGCGAGCGGGTCTTCAGTATGCAAACCCTGAAAGCGGGCGCAGTCCACCAGGACGATCTGGCGGGCTCTGGGTGAGGAGGCCGCGTCTTTATTTGGGGTCCTCGGGCAGCCACGTTGCAACTCTGGGGGAAGACTGCTCAAGGAACCGCTCTGAACTGCGCGCTAGTGTCCTCTCCGGCCCTCGCTTCCCGGACCCCGCACAGGCTAACGGGAGACGGGTGCGGAGGGGTGGTCGGGCTCCGCAGGCCCACCCCACCGGCTGGAGACCCCGGCGAGGCCCGCACCCACCAGGATTGAAGCAGCTGGCTTGGACGCGCGCAGTTTTCCTTTGGCGACATTACAGCGTCGGTGCGGCCACAATCCGTCCACTGGTTGTGGGAGGGGTTGGAGGTCCCCCAAGAAGGAGGCACACAGAGCTCTCCAGAACCGCCTACATGCTTGTGGGGCCCAAACAGCCGCCCAAGGAGCACCCAGGTCCATGCACCCGAGTCCAAAAGCACAGACCCGCTAAGGGTTTTTGCACACCAGCTCCACACACCTGAGTCCACGAGCACAGGCTCTCGCACAGGGACTCACGCACCCGAGTTCGCGCTCACAGATCCACGCACACTGGTGCTTGCACACACGAGGGCCTGGAACTGCAAAGCAGAGGCCTCTCTGAACTCCCTCCCTCCCGCCCTCCTGAGCCCTGCTGAGTCCTGGAGGCCCTGTGACCCAGTGTCATTGGGCCGCAAGCATCCTGGTTTACCACCCCTACCCTGGCTTTTAAGGCTTGTATGCTGGGCCTCGCCTTTTCCTCTGCCTCCCTCCCAGACCAGCCCGGCTCTGGCTCTCGGACACCTCCGCTTTCTAGGCAAAAGTTCTGGAGCCCCGGGAAAGGGCCACAAGTACAATGCAGTTCAAACAGGATCACGAGCAATTCTCTCTCCTTCATCCTCAGATTTGGCAGTAGAAGCTTGTTTTTCAGAACAGGGCTGGAGTGGCCTCTCCGAAGCTCTGAACCTGTTTCAACTGTAGAATAGAGCCATAATGGGTGATCTTGGAAGCTCCGTGGGCAGATCAGGCTCTGCCCTAATGCTCTAGCCCTCTGGGTATCCTGGTCCACCTCAGCACAGAGGTCCTGGGAGCCCCTGCTGGAAGGGAGGCTGTGATGGTTGAGAACAGCCCTCCTCAATATGTCCTGTGTGCACTAAGGGAATTCACTGGCCTCTGCTAAAGTGGAGTTTAGACAGTTCTAGAAAGGAGTTGTCCTTGGCTGTGGGGCTTCCCTAGGGTGGAAACTGTGGTTTGGACATCCTTGTACCTTCAGGGTACCTGCTAGATATAAGGGCTCAGAAAAAAATGAATGAATGAATGAATGAACGAATGGCACAGTGCAAGTCAGGAGGTTTGGAGAGTGTGGCGAACAAGGCGGAAGTGTAAAAGTCCTGAATTCTTCATTGATGGGGGACACTGAGGCCTAAAGGCTGGTGAGTACTTTGATTCTATCCAGGGCAGCTGGATTCAGACCAAAGCCCTGATACTACAGTGATCCAGGTGATCAGACCTATAGTGATCAGACCTTACTGATCGTCTCTTCTTATGTAAATAGAGTAATTAACAATAGCACCTGACAACTGTGTTGCTGTGAGGATTAAATGAAACATCCTAGGAGTCGCCCTGTGCTTGGTCCCAGCAGTGAATGGATGCCCTGGACCCAAGGGCCTTCCCAGAGTGCAGCTGCTGCTGGGTGTGGACTCCCACAGCTGAGTCTCCCCCAACCCAAGCAGCCAAGAATGTGTAGGTCACAGTGGGGCAGTCACCATGGAGACCATGAAGACGTGGCTGGGTGTGGAGTGGTATGCTGCCTTGGCCAAGCTCTGTCAGTGGAGTGACCTTGGACAAGAGACATGAACTTTCTAAGCCTTGGCTTCCTTATCTGTAAAGTAGGGGTGATGCTAGTACCGTCTTCACAGGCCATCCGGCTTGAGAGGGAGAACCTGGCACACCAAGCATGCCCAACTAAGCAGAAGAAGATGCCTGACCACATGAATGTCATCCCATTGAATCTTCTGGGAGGTCCTACAAGGTATGGTCTCTGTTACTCTGGGTGATATGACCTGTCCTGAAGCGTCACAAGGGGTCTGTATGCCTCGGGGTCCCAAGGAACAACTCAGCACTGTCCCTGAGTTCTGTACAAGGTCCACTTCCCAAACCCCCGCAACGCAAGGCAAGGCCTCTGTTCTCACCTTTGCATGTCCTGGGGTGCCTGGTGCTGAGCATGATGCACAGTTAGTTCTCTGGGAATATCCTTTGCATTGCATCAGGGACAAGGAGGGCCCATACTCTACATGGAAAACAGACCTGGGTCTTTTTTTTTTTTTTTTAGATGGAGTCTCGCTCTGTCACCCAGGCTGGAGTGTGCAGTGGCACGATCTCAGCTCACTGCAACCCTGCCCTGGGTTCAAGCCATCTTCATGCCTCAGCTTCCCAAGTAACTGGGATTACAGGTGCACGCCACCATGCCCAGCTAATTTTTGTATTTTTAGTAGAGACAGGGTTTCACCATGTTGGCCAGGCTGGTCTCAAACTCCTGACCTCAGGTGACCCACTCACCTTGGTCCCCCAAAGTGCTAGGATTACAGGCATGAGGCACCACACCTGGGCCAGACCTGAGTCCTTTTAAAGGAGGGATCCAGGATCAGAAAGGAACTGATTGAAGGAAAAGTTGCCTGTGAAGCCCAAGCCCCAGCCTCATGGTCCCATCCCCTCATCCACTCACTGAGGAGAGTCCACCCTCTCAGGGCCAGGCCTGTTTGTCCCTCCAGCTGTGCCCCTCAGATGCCCAGTGTAAGGGGTGAGCTGGAGAGCTAAGGATCTGCTCACTCTGGAATTGCAGCTGGGAGCCTCGGGGAGAACAGTGGTGGGGCCTCCTGGGAGCTGGGCATGGAGCTCCCCATTGGCTCCAGCTCTGACCTCTCTGGGCTGTTCAGGCCAAGGCAGCAGTGCTAATGAAGACACTGGAAGACAGTGTGGCTTAGCCAGCACAGGAAGGAAATGACTTAGTGCAGCCGGGTGCTGGCAGGCGACCACAGCAGGGGCAGGCAGCCCATAAGACCAGCACAGCCAGGAGGCCGCACTCTTCCCCGCCCCACCCTGGGCTTGCCTTCTTTGCCCCTCTCTTTCCCTTCACCACCCTCCACAGCCAATCTGCTTGTCATCGCCCACCTTTTTGTGTTTAACCCATCAGCTCTTCCTACCTCATTCACTATTTTTTTGTTTTAATTAAGGTCAAATGCACGTCACACAAAATTAACCATTTTAAGGTGAACCGTTTCAGTGGCATTGACAATGTTGTGCAGCCACCGCCTCTGTCTCATTCCAAGACATTTTCATCACTGCAAAGTAAAACCTGGATCCACTGAGCAGTTCCTCCTCACTCCCCAATCCCTACCCCTGGCAGCCACCAATCTACTTTGTATCTCTATGGATTCACAGATTCTAGATACTTCATGTAAATGGAGTCATAAAATATGTGGCCTTTTGTGACTGGCTTCTTTCACTTAGCATAATGTTTTTGAGGTTCAGCTACATTGTTGCATGTATCCCTACTTCATTCCTTCTTACAGTGGAATCATATTCTGTTGTAGATGTGTGCTACATTTTGTTTATCATCTGTTGGTGATTTCATTCACTTCTGAGTAACTCTTCAGGTCCTGGTATGCAACCTGCCATAGTGAAAAGAAGCCTGTTCCAAGAGTTTAAAAATCTAGGTCTCCGACCAGGCTGAGCATCCTCCAGCGAGTTGCTTGACCTTTCTGAGCCTCTGTCTACTCACCTACAAAGTGAAAAGCCTGGCAAGGGACATATCAAGTTATGATCCTCTATGACTTTTCACAGCCCTGAAGTCCACCCTGCCACTCGTAGGATGTATCTCATGTCCTCCCTGCCACAGGTGTGTGTCAAGGACCCCATAACAAATGTCCCAGGACTTGCATGGTGCCTCCAGCAGCTCAGGATGCCTGAACAAATCTCTGGCTTTGAGTCTCAGGGAGCCAGAATCTCAGTGAGATGCCTGGCTGAAGTAGGCAGTGTTTTGTGAGCAATTCCCTTATTCAATATCCAGCCAGACTTTCATCAGTTGTGACTTGGAAATGAAATAACCAACTAACTTGTAACTTGTTCAGATATTCATTATGATAGAGTTAAGAATCGCATTTTAAGAAGTGGGCATTAAACTACATAGTGAAGATCCCACATAAATCTGGGGCTAGGGGTAGTGGACAAACTGCTATCTTTACTCCTGAAGTTCATCTTCTCAGCCTTTTATCCAGTACACGTTTAATGTGCCAGGGGGGTGTGGAGAACACTCAGTGATAATGGCTGCATCAGGTACATCTGAACTTGATGACCACTGTATTACCCCATCCCCTGCTTTAGGCAGGTTAGAAACATACAGACACACTGCTTTAAAAACATGCTTGTCCTCAGCATTTAAGATCTTAGAAATGGACCCTGATTGGAGCGGGATGATCAAGTTGTCTTTTCCATTTGAACTTGAACTTAAAGAGGAAAAAACTTTATGTAGGGAAGATCCTCCCGAGCTTCCATAGTCCAAAAAGAATTTGAGGGGTTTGTTTGAACCATGTTGCAGAACTGAAAAGTATTTTCATACAATTGAAAGTCACAAAATGGAAGACATTTGCTAGATTGTTCTAACATGTTAGCTCGTCACACCTCATGTTTTTATTTTTTTAACTTTTATTCTGAAAAGAATTTTGGAATATGGAGGCTCTGTAAATTGAGATCATAATTTCACCTCCTTTTTTTTGAGACAGAGTTCGCTCTTGTCGCCCAGGCTGGAGTGCAATGACACCATCTCAGCTCACTGCAACCTCCGCCTCCCAGGTTCAAGGGATTCTCCTGCCTCGGCCTCCTGAGTAGCTGGGATTACAGGCATGCACCACCATGCCTGGCTAATTTTTGTATTTTTAGTAGAGACAGAGTTTCACCATGTTGGCCAGGCTGGTCTTGAACTCCTGACCTCAGGTGATTCACCTGCCTCGGCCTCCCAAAGTGCTGGGATTACAGGCGTGAGCCATCATGCCCGGCCCCTCCTTCCTTTTTAATACTACAACTTTCCCTGGCATTTTCAATTCCATTGCCCAGCTCAACTTTCCCTTTCCCCATATGCTATTTCTTATTGACTAATTTCGTTATTTGTTGCCTGTCTTCCACACTAGAACATAAGCTCCACCGGGCAGAGAACTTTGTCCACCTTGATCACTGATGTACAATGGTATCCAGCCCATAATAAGTGCTCCATAAATACCCATTTAATGAACGAAATGAATGCATGCAGATGATTTTTGGCACTGAACTATTTTGTAACTAGAATGCAAGTGACATAAAGCTTCACTAGGATTCTCACATGAGAAAATATAAGCAAAAATCTGATCCTGTGAAAAGGGTAGCATCAAACTTCATTTTCCTTCCAGAAAATGCTCTTTAAAAATCTGCCAAGTCTTGGAGGCTGGCCTTTTATTGGTCCTGGGGTGTTGGGCAAACAAGGATTTTCTGAAATAATTTATCAGTTACTGTCAACAAATTTGCTAAAGCTTGACATACAACATTCGCTACTGTGAACAAAAGCTGCCTCCCAAAGTCCCTTGGGTAGTCTTTGAGCACGCTAAAAATCCAGAGCTGGAGGCATAAGACTGACCTTAACATTAAATGAATTCATGGTTGGACACTTTGTTCTAATCCTTTGTGAGGCAAATTCCTTGGATTTTTAAAAAATGCTATTGGATGAATCTTTCCACTGAGGAGCATAAAAATATCTCCTTTAGTAGTTCCTACAAAGCATCCATGTCAATGTCATTAACAGAATGGGAATGATATTGGAGGGAGTGGGAGGTGGTTGCAACTTGCAATTCAGACAGCCAGTGAAAACCTTAACATTAAGTATCCTTAAAAAAAAAAAAAAAGAATAAGAAAAAGAAATAAAGAAACCCTCAGTGGTTGTATTTATCCTGAATGCAAAACTGTCCCCTTTGTTGAGATCGGCTGAACTAACTCAGCCTGGAGAACAATGTTGAGGCTGCTGGCGGGCCATGTGCTAATGTGCTCATGCATTACAGGCCGCAACAGATGGCTGTGAGAACACTCGGCCTGCCCCGCCTGGGTCAGGATGCAGAGCTCAACGCCTGTTTCCAGTGCTGTCCGGCTATGAAAACACTGCTTCTCTTGGGAGGGGTGATGGCTGGCCTGGGGGAGGCCAGCCATGTCTGTTCTACCCAATTCAAGGGCAAAGGTGCAAGGGAATAATGATCAGGGGTTTGTTTGAACCATGTTACAGAATAGAAAAGTATTTTCATACAATTGAAAGTCAGAAAATAGGAGACACTTGCTATATTGTTCTATCCTGTTAGCTCACAGGCCTCGTTCTCACATTTAATCTTTTTTTGTTAAGAGAAAGAAGCCACACCTCATGTTTTTATTGATTGTTTTAACTTTTTGTTTTAGGCTCGGATACAGGTGCAGGCTTGTCATATAGGTAAATTGAATGTCATGGGGGTTTGAGGTACAGATTATTTTTGTCACCCCAATAATAAGCATAGTACCTGATCAAAAAGAGGTACTTTTTGATCCTCTCTCTCCTCCCACCCTCCACCCTCAAGGAGGCCCTGGTGTCTGTTGTTCCCTTCTTTGTGTTCATATTTACTCAATTTTTAGCTCCCACTTATAAGTGAGAACATGTGGTACTTGGTTTTCTGTTCCTGTGTTAGTTTGCTTGGGATGATGACCTCCAGCTCCATCCATATTCCTGCAAAAGATATGATCTCATTCTTTTTCACGGCTGCATAATACTCCATGGGGAATATGTACCACATTTTCTCTATCCAGTCCATTGTTGATGGGCATTTAGGTTGATTCCATGTCTTTGCTATTGTGAATAGTGCTGCAATGAACATATGCACACACGTGTCTTTATGGTAGGGAGATTTAATCTTCTGTGATCAGGATGTGGTGTTTTTAGTTTAGTTCTAATTTTTCTTTCCTTCCCTCTGACAAGTTTCTCTTCAATCCTTCCCTATATTCCAGTGAATCAGTGAGAAAGCAAAACAACCCCTCCTGTCCCCCACATCAAAACCAAACCAAACCAAACCAAAAATCCGCCAGGCTTTCTTATAACTACAAAGTGAAGCTACAGAGAAATTCCTTTGGAAACATGTTTGCAAAGGGATGTTTGTCCCTGTATCCCTACAAATGAGAAGAAAACCAACATTAGCCATCAACTTTGCTCTTCCCGTCCCACCCTGAAAGCAAAGGCTCAGGCAGGTGTGGCTGGTCCAGCAGCTCAAGGCCCAGTGTCCTGGGAGGGAATATGGAGTCACTGGCTCTCTTTAGTTGTGCACTCTACCCACAGAGCCGCCGAGCTGCCCAGGCAGCCCTGCCTGCTTCTCCAGCTCATGCCCCCAGAGCTGGGCACTGGAACTCACTCGGAGCCAGGTCCCCTGGGATGAGAGTGGCACCTCAGAGACATCACCCCAGAGTCACTCCAGATGCCTGCAGAGACAGAGAAGCACCACAGGCACACAGAGCTGTATAGACTATCAACCCCTATGCTCAACTTTCTGAAACAGATAAGCAGATGTATGACTGGCTTGTGGTCTTCAAAGTTGGTCTAAGTTTCCTGGTGTTCATACAGGAGCACTGGGAAGCTGGCCTGAGGAGTCATGCTGATGTAAAATGGTGTCCAATCTATAGTAAACTGTAAGCTCCCCACCCGCCTGTCTGTCACACTCAGCATGCCTTCTGTTGATGCCACTGCATGGATAAGCATTGTGTCTCCAGGGAGCCCTGTCAAAATGCCCATTGCCTGGGAAGGAATACACAGCAAGTCACTGGCACTGGTTAGTCTATAAAGTACTACTGATAGCATGAAGTAGGGCACTGACAGCCTGGAAAGGTAAATTTTACCTGGAAGGGAAGCAGGGAAGGCAGGAAAGATGGAGAACTTGAGATCAACAGGGCTGGTGCCATGAGGATTGGAAGTAGGCTATGGGGAAGGACATTTCAAGGCCATAGTGGTGGGGATGCAGGTTAGGTGCCATAACAAAGAAAGTTCCAAGACAGCATCTTAGATAAAGTTACAGTCTAAGAAGGTGGCCCAGGGCTGGTCTGAAAGCTTCATGGTATGAACAACCCAATTCCCTGCCTCTTATTTTTCTGCTATCCTCAACGCAGTCTCCATCTTGCTACTCCAATCCTGCCATCATGCCCATTCTGGGAAGCAGTGTGGAGCAGGGAGGGTTCTCCTTCCTTTTAAGGTACAAACCAAGAATGGCATATGTCACTTCTGCTTGTATTCCCTGCGACAGAACCTAACTACAGGGCCACATCAAACTGCAACACAGGTTGGAAAATGTGGGCTTCGTCTGGGTGGCCATGTGCCAGCTAAAACCTTTACTAAAAAGGGAGGGCAGACACTGGGGACAAGAAGTAGTCTGTGTCACCCCAGGCTGAGGAAGGGAGATCCCCCTCAAAGAGCTCTGCACCCACAGCATCTGACTCACAGTCCGCCGACAACATATACTGGTTTTGGACCAAACTCAGAGTGAAACCAGCGTTCTCAGGGAAAGAGAATGAATTTCTATAGGAGCTGTGGGGAAAAGGGAAATTTTAAATAAAAATAGTTCATTTCTCTAGCACTTGCTAGTCTGTAGGGCCTTTTACATTTTACATGTGTTACCTCCTTTAAAATGAGAAGCAGGTGCAATGTGCGCGACTCCCCTTTCACAGGTGAGGAGGTGGCGGCGGGGGCTTGTCCAGGCTCCCACAGCGGAAATAAGCAGAGCCTAGGGGTCTCTGAATGACTCCCAGCCCATCAGGCAGCCCAGACAAGCTCCCAATCCCACTGACGCAGGCATCCGTAGGCTAACATGGAATAAGACCATCATAACACGATGTGATGTCCTTGTTCATGCCCAGCCTTTGGGGGCTGCCCTCCTAACTTCTGTGCCCTCCCTGAAGGTACAGGCAGTCATATTTTGTGTAGCTTCATGACACAGAATCAGCTGCTCATTATGGAATGCATCTTTTTCATTCCACCTCCCCCCATGGCCTATCACTGAAGTGAGCCTTGTTTTGAAAGGTACATCTTCATTCTTGGTGTGTTAGGAAGTAAAAGGAAAAAACGTCTATAATCCACATAAGGCACACAGAATCAAGTGGAGTCCAATTCCTCCAAGTTCAAGATGAAGGAAGCTAGACGTAGAGGCTGAATTATGATGACAGACATGTCAGTTCATCCCCTGAGTGTAAGATCTAAGACCATGGCCAGGATCAAGCCACGTTTGAAGGGGCTCTTACCAATCACTGTGAAATTGCCATGTGCCTGAATCACTATGACTTGGAATCTTTGGATTTCTACCAAATCATAATTTGGACTCTACCCACAGAGCCAGGCGGTGGCTCTTTCCTTCTTTCCTGATTCGTGCTCTGCCCTCGCCCCTTTCGTTGCTTTTATAATGTTCATCTTGAAAAGTCTTGTTCAGCCTGAGAACTATCTTTCCCATCAGCCATTTTCCTCTGCTTCTTAAACTTCCAGGTCAGGGATTCTCTGGTGTATTAAAGGGGGCTCAGCTGATGGCCCTCAGCTCCATTGTGCCCTGTTAGGCAAGTACCTGTCCTGGTGCAGTGACCCAGACTTGTAAAAGAAAGGCTCTGGGCTTGGGCAGCACTGTCTGGTAGAACATTCCATGATGATGGAAATGTTTTGTATCTATGCTGGCTAATATGGTGGCCACATGTGGCCATCAAGCACTCAAAATGTGGCCAGTGTGACTGTGGAACTGAACTTTCAGTTTTATTTCATTTTAATTAACTTTAACTTCAATAGCCACAGGTGGCTGTTGTTCACTGTATTGGACAGTACAGCTCTACACGCAGAGGCCACAGGATCTCTGGACCTCACCAGGTACATCATCAATCTTGGACTTCCCTGGCTAAAACCCATACAATCTGGCCAGTCTCAAAATGCAGAGGGTTTTCTCAAAGTGAGAAGTATATCTTTTACCATAAAACATTATTTGTATTGATACAATTTGCAAGAAAAACCATCATTCTGGGCCAGCTGAGGTCATCGATTTCTGAAGAATCACAGAGTTGGAACTGTTAGCCGATTGCTTGTAGACATCTGTGACAATAAGCTTACATCACTACCCTTGCCCCTCCCTAACCCACTCCCAACACTTACAACTCTTGTTTCTATCCTTCCTCTTCATAAAACTCATTTTCCATTTTTCCCTGCAACCTAAATCGTGAACACTAGCACCTTATCAACAGCCAAGAAAAGCACATCATGTTTCCTTTACTGACTTTCTCATTAAGTTGCCCCCATTTCTCCCCCTACTCAAATAGTTGAAGATGGGAGTTTCAAAGGTTTTGTTTTAGAAGATAAGCCTACTGCCCAGAAAACCTTTCCCCGGGTCTTTGATGACCCTCTGGAAAGTTATTTAATTTTCCCAAGATCTGTTGTAGATAAACAAATTCTTTGGGTAGGGAGGATAGAATTGGCACAAGCTCAATTGCAAAAGTATTATTGGGTTAATACGGTAGTTGTTGACTCTTCTTCAGGGATTCTCAGTAATGGTCCTGTTACATTTGGGGCCAGATACTTCTCTGTGGTGGGAGCTGTTCTGTGCAGTGTAGGATGTTTAGCAGTATCCCTGGCCTCTACTTGCCAGTTGCCAGTGATATCCTGTCCCCAGTTGGGAAAACTCAAAATGTCCCCAGACATTGCCAAGCACCCCATGGGGGACAAAATCTCCCTGAGTCGAAAATCCCTGCTCCGCTTCCATTTAACATCTACACTGAGTTGAGACAAGAAAGCAGAAGAGGAAACAGCCACACAGAGCCATCTATTTCTATTTGAATCCTTAACTGTCATGAACCTCTTTCTTGTTTAGAATTCTTACTAGTAATGGACTTTCGCCTTAAACTCTGAGCAGCGAGAGGAGAGGAGGACATGGTGATTTCGCCTACGTATCTCAGGAACATACTTTGGAACCAAGAAAGGTAGATCTGAAAATGTCAGGAGCTTCATTCGTTTGGTTCCTGCACGGGAACTGTTTAAAATTAAGAGACAATGCACTCTGATACGACTCGCCAGTTGTACACTGAATTCAATAAAATGTTAATAAGAAACGTTCACGTGCATTGCACTCTTACCATATGTTAAGCATTGTTGCAGGTGTACCGATTCAATTACTATTTTTATTCCTACTTTACCCATGAGGAATCGGGAGCACAGCCATCATGCAGTTAGTGAGCTGCAGAGATAGGATTCAAGACCCCAGGCATATAAGGATTGTGCTGTATGGGCAGACCAAAAAAGCATACCTGGCCCCTCTACATTTTCTTTTTAAAAATATTGATTTTTAAATTAACTTTTCACTGTGGAATAATTCCAGATTCACAGAAAAGTTGCCATGATAGTACAGAAATTTCCTGTATATACTTCACCTGGCTTTCTCTAACGTTCACATCTTTCATAACCTTGGTATATTTCTCACAACTAAGAAGTCAACATGGATGGCTAGGTGTGGGGCCTCACGCTTGCAATCACAGCACTGTGGGAGGCTGAGGGGGCTGGATTTCTTGAGTCCAGGACTTCAAGACCAGCCTGACAATATGGCAAGACCCCATCTCTGCAGAAAATTCCAAAATTAGCCAGGTGTGGTGGTGCACACCTGTCATCCAAGCTATTTGGAAGGCTGAGGAGGGAGGATCAATTGAACTCAGGAGGTTGAGCCTGCAGTGAGCTGTGATCACGCCACTGCACACCAGTCTGGGTGACAGAATGAGATCCTGTCTAAGAAAGAGAAAGAAAGGAAAGAAAGGAAGGAAGGAAGGAAGGAAGGAAGGAAGGAAGGAAGGAAGGAAGGAAGGAAGGAAGGAAGGAGAAGTGGAAGTGAAGGAAGGAAGGAAGAAAAAGAGAGAGAGAGAAAGAAAGGAAGGAAGGAAGGAAGGAAGGAAGGAAGGAAGGAAGGAAGGAAGGAAGGAAGGAAGGAAGGAAGAAAAGTTACAATGACATTAACTAAACCACAGATTCAGTTCAGATTTCACCAGTTTTTCCATGAGTGTCCTTTGTCTGTTCCGGAGAAGAATAGAGGGTATCTAATACAGGATAGCACATTGCATTTAGTTGGGGTTTATATTCAACAGTGTTGACCAGACTTGCTCCTCACAACCCCTTCTAGCTCAAAGCAATTATAGATGCTGCTCCTATGGAAGATGTTATACAAAAATTCCACTGTTGTGCAAAATGGACACAGAGAAAGCTAATCACCACTGTATTAAGGTTTGGTAGAAGGAGATTTATGGGATTAGGGGGGAAATCAGGTGAGCATGGCACACTGGGAGGAAGTATTAGAATCCCTGAGAGTGGAACAGGGCTGGAACACCCTAATGGACGCACAATTAAAGCACAACAGATAACGATTCCCCTGAAAAAGGATGGAACGAGAAAGAGAAGTGTCACGGAAAACTGCTCGGGGAAGCGAAGAGTCCATTTTACAAAGTGGCAACAGAAAAGAGAATCTGCCTAGTAAATCGTCTTAGTAGGAGACCAACTGCAGGTATGACTTAGGCTGCTGAGTGGTTAAGACTTTACCACTCAGGGAAAAATGGGAGAGAGAGGAGACAGGAGTGTATGCCAGACGCATATGTGCCTATAGAAGAGACATGTCTGTTTCAGACCTGCCCACAACCTGAACAAGCTTCATGTCTGTAATTACAAAGAGCTCACTTGATTCTAAATCTGCACTGTGGGCATTCGAATCCACTTCATCAGTGTCGACAGGCAATGGACCTGTACTTAAAGGCATTGTCAATGTGCCTTGCTGAATCGCTTAGAAATCCAGTGCCATTGTTAGAAAACAAGGGTTAGGACCCAGACTGGGACACATGCAAGATAACATACAACATATGTCTCTCTCCAAAACTTCTCCTGCATTCTCCTACCCACACCGTGTCCAAGAGGTAATTGGGATTTGCTACGATTTTTTTTACAAGGACTATAAAGCAATGCCAGAGAAGAGGGGCAGGATCGGGAGACTGGATAACAAGGAATGGTGATATGGTAGGAAGCAGGCCCTCTCCAACTGGCATGTGGCATCATCCCCCTACCCCTCGCCTCCTTCCCTGCCCCCCAACTCTATCTCCACCTTTCTCCATATGCTTGTTCCTCTTTTAAAGTGTTAATTTCTTCTTTTTTTTCTGTGACAAGAGAGTATAATATAAACAGCAGATAAGAAAAGCATGACTCTTACCAGGAGAGTGGATGCCATCCAATCCTCTTCAAATCAAGGCACAAAGTTTTTAGAAGTACATGGGATTTGAGCAATTGAACATGTCATGGAGCAAACCCAAACCCCAACCTTCACGCTAATGAAATCACAAGAAATCAATGCATGGGAGATTTGCATGAAGGTGACTGAAATTAATAAACTATATCATGCCCCATTGGAAAGGATCAAAGAGCAGATGCTGACTTAGCTGACCTGGCAATAAGTGCAGTGGTGATTAGCCATGCTGCAATGATTCACTGACCTGGCAAGCACCATTTGAGAGCAGTCCAATTTGAGTCAGTCACCATAGTGTCAGGGTGGGAGGGAGACAGGGATCTCCCAGTGAGGTCCGTGCCCTTCTCGCTGGAAAGACCAGCTAAAGAGTTGACAGGGTAGCTGATAACACCAAATAATGTTCTACATGTAGGAGACAACAGATGTGTCCTGGATGATTTAGGAGAGGATAAGAGAAAGAACGCATGAGGGGCCCAAAAGCCAGGGAAGGCTTCAGGAAGGAGAGAGATTTCAACTGGTCCTGATAGATGAATCAGATTGAAGCAGGGAATTGAGGGATGCTAACAGTTAGATCACCCTTGGGTTGATTCTGCTCAGAGAGTTCTAGAATCCTTCTGATGATGGAAAGAGCAAAGTCAACTCATGGTATGGGGTAAGACCTGTGCTCCATCATCACAGTTCACAAACCCTGGCACATCTATGGCAGGGCCTGACCTACAGTCAGCATCCTCAGGAGTTAGGGCCACGAATATGTATGTTCATAATTACCAGATGATTCTGATCTAATGACCCCATCTCAAAGATGAAGAAATCGAGGCCCAGAGAAAGGATGTGATTGGCCCATGGGGAATATATTGTGAGTTCATTTAGGATGTGACTTTCCAACCATTTCTCCAATGCTTCTCCATGAAGGGTGTACTCTGAACCCCACCTGCAGAGGCAAGCAGGGTCACCTCTCTTTGGCTGGAGACTCTGTCTCCTCGAGGAAGGATATAATGGTGCATGGCAGCTTCTCTGCTCCATTGTTAATAATCCACTCATCTGGAAGAAAAAGCAGCAGCTTCTTCCACCACCCTGGAATTGCAACATTTGTCCTTAGTGAAGCAGGAGAAGAAAGAAAAGAGAAAGAGAAAGAGAAAGAGAAAGAGAAAGAAAGAAAGAAAGAAAGGAAGGAAGGAAGGAAGGAAGGAAGGAAGGAAGGAAGGAAGGAAGGAAGGAAGGAGGGGAGAGAGAGAGAGAGAGAGAGAGAGAGAGAGAGAGAGAGAGAGAGAGAGAGGAGAGAGAGAGAAAGAAGAAAGAAAGAAAGAAAGAAAGAAAGAAAGAAAGAAAGAAAGAAGAAAGAAAGAAAGAAAGAAAGAAAGAAAGGAAGAAAGGAAGGAAGGAAGGAAGGAAGGAAGAAAGGAAGGAAGGAAGGAAGGAGAGAGAGAGAAAGAAAGAAAAAGAAAGAAAGAAAGAAAGAGGAAAGAAAGAAAGAAAGAAAGAAAGAAAGAAAGAAAGAAAGAAAGAAAGAAAGAAAGAGAGAGAGAGAGAGAGAGAAAGAAAGGAAGGAAGGAAGGAAGGAAGGAAGGAAGGAAGGAAGGAAGGAAGGAAGGGAGGGAGGGAGGGAGGGGAGGGAAGGGAGGGAAAAGAAAAGAAAAGAAAAGAAAAGAAAAGAAAAGAAAAGAAAAGAAAAGAAAAGAAAAGAAAAGAAAAGAAAAGAAAAAAAGAAATCTGCTGTTACAGTTTTGCCTTTTCCTGCAGGTCCTTCGGACTCAGCCTGAGAACCTGCCCCAGCTGCAGAGACACTGCCCTCTAAAGAAGAGCTGCCGTCTCACCCTTAACCCAAACCTCATTCCCTCAAGGCTTGCCAGGGGGCCGGTCTGTCGTCACAGGCATTCCTTGCAGATGTATCTAGGGTCTTTTCCCATTTTGAAAGGATGTATGTGAACATGGGAAATTCTGCTTTGTTTCAGCCAAAACAGAAAAACGGGATCGTGTTCCTAAATCCTTGAATGCCTCTCCCTGCTCCTCTCATCATTTCCTAAAATCCCACTCGTATGTCCTCCTGCAAGACTTTGCAGGTCCTCTGTTATCTGACTGCACCCAAGTAGGCATCATTAAGACCAACTCCCAACTGCTTTTTAACAAGCTGCCCCACCTACCATCTCGGTCCCCCTGAGAACATCCCCATCTTTTCTGTTTCCAAAGATATTTTCATACCTTTTGTTCCAAAGATGATTCCTCCCAGGACAGGGCTCTCTCACCACCTGGTCCTTTGCACACCCTCTGTCCCCTGCACTGATGCCCTTTGCCCTGACATCCCTTCAGCTTTGCTAGGACAAGGGTCTATGGCAAGGGGCTGAGGCCACTGGCTTAAGCAAGGTTTAGAGATCACACATTTATTCCATGTATCCTTGCTTCCCTCTAACACTGAAAACCTGTCAGTTACTCATTCATTCATCACATGTGAAGCACCTATTGGATACCAGGCACTGTATGAAGCCCTGGGATGGCTGGGAGGTTGCTATGGCTCCTTATGTATTCAGATCCAACATGACAGACTGAGGAAATGATTTAGGAATACCAAATCAGAGCTGCCTCAAGAAGCAGATCGAAGAATCCAAGAGATTGCAAAGTCTTTTTCTTCCTTTTGTAAATAAACAGTTATGAGGAGACAAGAAAAAACATGTCACAACTCTGTCTGGGTCCAGGGAATTGGGCTGGTCACATGTGAGGCTTTAGGCACAGAGCTTCATTTGGTTCTATTCATTGAATGCACAAGTATTAAGCACCTCTCATGTTGAAGGGTCCTTCCTCTCCATAAATATCTGCAATCCAGCGCTTATGGGGTCATGGTGATGGGACTTAAAAACCCAACAGATATGAAAATGTTCTAGAGACAAGCTGTACAATGACGTGAATATAATTGACACTCCTGAACAGTCACTGTAATTAAAAGTGGTTATGATCAGTCAGGCGCAGTGGCTCACGCCTGTAATCCCAGCACTTTGGGAGGCTGAGGCAGGCGGATCACAAGGTCAGGAGATCAAGACCATCCTGACTAACACGGTGAAACCCTGTCTCTACTAAAAATACAAAAAAAATTAGCTGGGTGTGGTGGTACATGCCTGTAATCCCAGCTACTTGGGAGGCTGAGGCAGGAGAATCGCTTGAACCCAAGAGGCAGAGGTTGCAGTGAGCCGAGATCACACCACTGCACTCCAGCCTGGGCGACAGAGCGAGACTCCGTACCAAAAAAAAAAAAAAAAAAAAAAAAAAGGTTACAACCACAGATTTTCAGGTATTTGTGTTTTATCACAATTTTTCAAAAGCCTGACAGGTCTTTCCAAAAGCCCTCCCTTAAAGAAAACAAGCCCATTTTCCCATGCACACTGGCTTATAGGCAGTGCCAGGAAAGACCCATTTCCCAGCAGCAGGCCCAGCATGAAAGAGCTGACGGGCGTGAGGCGTGGGCCAGGGGTCCGAGGCAGAGGGGCCAGGACATCTGAGGCTGCCTCATTTGTGCATATGTGATAGGGATGGAGCCAATAAGAGAGCGACGAGCCACAGACCCTAGACGAGCCACAGACCCTACCTGCTCCGTAGGCAAAAGCCAATCACAGCCAGGGATCCCAACATTTGGGTGAATGTTAACTGACGCTTTTTATGTCTTATTTTGTGAAGGTAGTAGAAGTTTTATTTTCTTTACTTCTCAGAATTCCGTCTGGCCTACCAGATGCCTAGCTCTTAAAAGGACCTCGTGCTCTGCACTGATGGACTCTGGCAGAGTTTGGGGGGTTTGGGGGGAGGGGCAGCGGTGGCGAAGAGGAGGCATTCTTACACTTTAAGTGAGAAAAGTACAAAAAACGGTCTCTAAAGCACAGCTGCCATTGTCAGTGGACTTGCTTCGTTCTTGAAATTCACCTGGTCAGGATGAACAGGTTCAATGTGAAGTTCATTTTTCAATTCATTCTATCTCATCTGAGTACCTACTCTGGGATCATGGACTGTACAGAAATTAGGACTTGAAACTGTCCTTTGCCACCTCCTCCCTTTTCCTTATGGAGTACAAAACAATGGCTCTGGGCAGGGCCAGCTTCAGGTGTGCACCACGCATTGGGTCAGTGGCACAGAACCCCGTGCTTAGAAGAGTCCTGAACGTGGTCAATGCTCTGCTGTCAGCCCTTCCTGACTTTTTTTTTTTTTTTTTTTTTTTTTTGAGACGGAGTCTCGCTCTGTCGCCCAGGCTGGAGTGCAGTGGCGCAATCTCGGCTCACTGCAAGCTCCGCCTCCCGGGTTCACGCCATTCTCCTACCTCAGCCTCCCCAGTAGCTGGGACTACAGGCGCCCGCCACTGCGCCCGGCTAATTTTTTCTATTTTTAGTAGAGACGGGGTTTCACCATGATCTCGATCTCCTGACCTTGTGATCCGCCCGCCTCGGCCTCCCAAAGTGCTGGGATTACAGGCGTGAGCCACCGCGCCCGGCCCCTTCCTGACTTTTAAATAAGGGGGCCCCATATTTACATTTCATACTGAGGCTCAAGAATTATGTAGCTGGTCTTGCTCTTGGTAAAGAAAGACTCCTTGAGGTGGTTCCCACAGTTTTCCATATCCCAGCCAGGACTCTCTTCACACTGTCCCCACTTCCATGGCTGGAGCCATAGTTTTTTCCTGGTCATAACTGTGGAAGGCAGGAAAAACTCACTTCTTAGGTCCTAACCCAAGATCATATTTTTTCCTGTTAAAAATTGCTGTTCATCTTTAAGTAGCAACATGAGTCTTAAACAGGATTCAGTACTTCAGTGCAACGTGCTAAAATGATTCCGTTTTAAAGAAAACTCTTTAGGCTGATGCAAAAGTAATTGTGGTTTTTTGCACAATCACCTTTTTTGTTTTGTTTTGTTTTGAGATGGAGACTCATTCTGTTGCCCAGGCTGGAGTGCAGTGGCACAATCTTGGCTCACTGCAACCTCTGCCTCCCGGGCTCAAACGATTCTCCTGCCTCAGCCTCCAAAGTAGCTGGCATTACAGGTGCCTGCCACCATGCTTGGCTAGTTGTTGTATTTTTAGTAGAGACAAGGTTTCACCATGTTGGCTAGGCTAGTCTCCAACTCCAGACCTCAAGTGATCCACCTGCCTCAGCCTCCCAAAGTGCTGGGATTACAAGGCATGAGCCACCATGTCCAGCCTAAACCGCAATGACTTTTGCACTAACCTAAAAAAGTTTCCCTATGAGTCCCACCTAGGCCTAAGGAAGGGAAGGGAAGGCCAACACAAGAACAACATCTTCACTCCTTAAAACTCTTAAACATATAGGCTGCCACATCGCATACACTAACATCTCTGCTGATGTGTGAAATAAATTTCTGGCACAAAAATCCTAAGACATTCATTAAAAACAACAGGAAAGCAAGTTCCACCAAACACCACAATCAACCCACTGATATTTACCGACAGCCTTCCCTCACCCCCACCCCCAACCCCACTGTGGGACTTCAAAGGACAGAATATTTTTGTGAAAACAGCATTTGTTTGCTTTTTTTTTTTTTAAGGGATGAAAGTGCGAGATCTAAATCAATTCTAATATATTTCAAATATATTCATTATCATGCACTAAAAGAGAGTTCCCATTTTGTGGTTCTCCAAGGAGAGTGACAGAGCCTTGTTTGTAACGGCCCCGGGCATAAGCAATCATTGTGTAGCTTAATTAGATATTCCCCATGCTAGTGTGAGGGACATATGTCCATTCACTGTGACAAACACTGACAGCGGCTGGCGCTTTCATGATCCTGCTCTATGCAGATAAAGGCAACGCAAGTGCGGGCTCTCCCAAGGACCTGTGGCCCCAGCCGGCCCCGGCACAATCAGCCCGCATTCACCGATTGGTTCCAGTTTATTAACAGCCTATGAACTTCTCATCTGCTCCCGGACTGGTTAGGACTGTCACCTGCAACTGCCAGGCCAGAAAAGGCTTTTCCACTCCTCGGGATCCGAGCGGATCTGGGTCTGCTGGGCCGGGCGCACTTTGTATTTTCCAACACAAAGAACAATGGATTTGAGGAGTTGTAAACTGCAAGGGTGGAAAAGCAGATCACGTTTTAGGTGGGTCCATCCCTGTGGGGAAGGCCACCCCACAGTCAGAGGGAAGACAACTAGAAGCTAAACTAGACTTGGCTAATTTTAAAAGCTACTTAAATTCTTATAGTTCCAATTTTTAAATATACCTTCAAATGAATAGCAGTGGAGGGGAAGGTCCCAATGGGGAAAAGTCTTGGCCCATGTCCTCACCTTCTTTGGAAAAGGCAAACTATGAAAACAGGGGATGAATACCAGAATGTCCCTGGGTCCCCAGTATTCTCTTCTACACCCCACCTTAGAAGTTTGTCTCCGCCTTCTTCTCAGAACCGAGTCCAACTTTTTTTAGCCGAAAACCTGTTTTGATCAGGAATTCTTCCTTTTTTCTCCTCTGGGAAAATGTGTATTCATTAGCTCAGGCTGCCATAGCAAAGTATAGCAAACTGGGTCGTTTAAGCAACAGCCATTTATTGGCTCACAGTTCTGGAAGCCAGAAGTATAAAATCCAGCTGTCAACTGAGTTGGTTCCTTCCATGAGGGAAGGAGCTGTTCCAGGCCCCTCTCCTTGGCTTCTAGAGGGCTGCCTTCTCCATGGGTCTTCACGTCATCTTCCCTCCACATGTGTCTGTCTCTGTGTCCAAATTTCCCCTTTGCTGAAGGACATGAGGCACAATGGATGAGGACCCACACTAATGAAATCATTTTAACTTGGTTAGCTCTTTAACTTGATTACCTCTACTTCCAAATACAGTCAGTTTCTGAGGTACTGGGTGGCAGAATTCCATCATATCTTACTCCCAAGATGTGCTGGGAAAGGTATCTTTCTTCCATTTTTTAAGGGACCTAATACAAAAGCACCACTTGCTCTAACTCCCCACCCAGACTGGAGATATTTTAGGTCCCCGGCCAAATATCAACCCCATCCTCTCAGATCATTGCAAAATAGACCACTTTCAAATAGAGAGAGGCCCTCTCTGTCTTTGTCTTCTACTGTTACATAGCGGCTACTCTGGTGGAATTTGAGTCTCTAAGCATGGTCCAATTCTATTTCAAAGAGAGCCGGAACTTGAAAAGACCTAAGAGAGGAGTTGAACCCTTCTGTGCAATGGGCCCAAAGGGGAAATGGCCTGAGGTCACCACGCTAGTTAGTGATAGAACGGGGTCTAGAATCCAGGCAGCATTCAGCTCCTCTGATGGGTCCACAGAGCAGTAGGAATTCTTGATGCCAGCTTGTGAGGGAATCCCTCAGTTTAACCCTCTGAGACTAGACAGCTCCCAGGCACCCTTGACTGGCTTTTCTCTCCTTTTTATAGGGAATCCGGGAGTCCCCCATCTGGATTACTAAAGAAAGGCACACTGTCAACCTGCATCAGTGCAATGCTTCCACTAACTGGACAGATCTAGAATTAAGGCACCAAAGAAAAAGGTCCACCTGGTCAGTTGATAATTGATGCTCTTTCTAATTGCAAGTTAATGGGCTCTTGAAGTCTGGCAGATCTGAGTTTGAACACTAGCACCACCATCTACCAGCAGTGTAACTGGCATCCACCATTTAACCTCAGCTTCTTTGTAAAATTACTGCCTCTCCCAGTTGTCATGAGAATGGACATCAATAATGCATATACATTTTTTGATAGCTACCCAGTAACATAACTGACCTTAAAAGAGGTCATTTTTATTATTATCCACCTTAGGCAGAAATGCATTGGTCACATGGTGGACCCAGAAAAGGGAAATTGTTTTACACAAATTAAAACAAAACAAACCTTTATTTTCCTCTTATCCAAAGCTATTTCAGAGAATAAATAATCAGGAAGCAGCTGCCAAGAAAGGTAGATGAATGATTAGTTTCCCCAGATATCACTTCTTTCCACTTCTGCAGACCATAAGCTGGCAGAATTGATCAATAGGAATAATTTAAGAATGCTGCCTATGGGCACTCCAATGAACTTATCCCCATTAGTTGTAGATAGCCACTGTGGTAGAACAGAGGAAAATAGATGGAATGTCAATACAAGTATCAACTGGAAAGTTTCTCCGAAATTAAATAATTAGCCTGGAAGACAAACCCCAATGTCTGACGAGGACTCAGTGGTCCATTTGTGAGGTGAACATGAATCCCTTCCAAGGAGGCAGCTCCCTTTGAATGCTTCTACCAAAGTTTTCCATAATCTTTGGTGTCTATGAGGTCAGCAGGTCAGGTTATTGTCACTCTAATATTGTTCCACGGGTCATGGGGTCAAGAGATTCCCAGAGTCACATGGTAGAGCCAAGACCAGGACCAGGGCTTCTGCCACTGGACTAGGCTCATCCCTTTCACTGTTCCAGACTGTTCTAGATTATTACAGACTGTTCTAGATTATTCCAGACTGTTCCACACTGTTCCACAGTCTGATTTGTGCCTTGGGGCCCAAAACAGGGTAGCTTGAAAAACTGCCACATACTGTTTTCAGGCATATTCCAAATGTCTAAGAGATTTACAGAGCCATTTTGTCTTTACTATTAATGAAGGTGACAACTGGCCACTGTCAACCTCACTGATGTGAAAACAAAATAACTCTACAAATCTCTTAGACACAAGAATAGAAGCTGGGCATGCCCCGGCATGAGGTTATTTCAGAGTCACCTGAAGGTCCTCCATCTCCCACCTCCCCAGTTATAATGTTTTGAACTTTTTACTTCCTTGGATGTCTCAAATATCCATAGAGCTTAGATGCAAATGTTTGTAAAAAACAAAAAAATTCAAGGAGCTTCCTCAGCAGTTTACCTCCATGTGATATGCCTACGTCTAATACAGATACACCTAGTCAAATGCACTTCCCATGCCCAAAGGGGTAGACAGCTCTTCTTGTTGTATGTGGTTGGCAGGGGGAGTCAGACCCATGGAAACATTTTTACAGTTAGGAAATGCAGGCAAGAGTTATGCACATACAAGGTTGGGGGCTGTTTCAATTCTATATTGTGGCAGAGCAAACCATCTCTAAACTTAGTGACTTACAACCACCAGTTCATGACTTCTCAAGACCCTGAGGGTGGGGAGTCTGGAGAGGGTATCATGGGGATGGCTCCCCTCTGCTCCATGTGCGGGGCTGGAATGTCCATGATGGCTTCTTCCCTCTCGTGTCTGGTGCCTCAGCTAGGCTCAGTCAGGGTCACCACTTAGTAATTGGCACAGATGGCTTAAATGGAGGGGGTTGGCTGGATCTGCTTGGTGGTGGGCTCACAAGGCCTTGGGTTAAGGTCTGAGGTCTTGGGTTCCTTTCCTCTCTCTCCATGTAGACTCAGGGCATCTCTCCCTCTCTCCATGTGGCCCCTCTGGCTGAGCTTCTAAAATGGCAACTGGCTTCCAAAAACACAAAAGTGAAGGCTGCCAGACTTCCTTAAGGTTTAGGCCCAGAACAGGCATAACTTCACTTCTATTGCATTCTGTTGACTAATGTGTGTCATGCAACCAGCCCGGATTTAATTTGGAAGGGAATTACACATTGGCATGGGTGCTGGAGGCGTGCTGCAGTGGGGGCTATCCTTGGAAGCCAGTTACCTTAGGAGCTCACTCTTTCCACCTTCCGCCCCTGCAAGGGCTGAACGGATCAGTCTCCATCTTTGAGTGGTGCTCCCCTCAGGACAGCACATCTTCGAGTGGTGCTCCCCTCAGGACAGCACAGGAGAGGCTGGGTCTGCCATTCCCCCCATTTCCCCCAGGAACGTAATTCTCAGCCATCTGAGACCACTGGCAGTGGATGAACATGGATGGCACCATCTAGCCACGAATGGAAACTTCTCCCTGTGCAAATGTGAACAAAAGCAGTTTGCAGTATGTAAGCAATTGCTCAAGGCTGATAACAGCCTCAGGGGGAAGTCCAACATGAGAAACCAGAGGCTGCCTGGTCTCCACGGACTCTGAGTGGGGACTTGTGCATATCTAGCAGAGGAGAACGGAGGATCTGACCACCTTTGTACAGCAGGCTGGAGTTGAGCTCCCTCAGGATTTGGCATCTGGTGATAAATGGAGGCTGGCTGCACACGAGCACTGTCTGTCTGAGGCTGTGCAGTAACCCCAAAAGGACAGTGGTAGACAGGATTCCCCTCAAATGGGAAAAGATAAACAGGAAGTGTGGGGCGGGGTATTGGAGTCTGTTATGTCCACTGTGGACGTTTTGTTTCCCCAAGGCCACGGATGCCTCTATAAAAGACATGTGGTTGGCCAAGCATGGTGGTTCATGCCTATAATCCTAGCACTTTGGGAGGCCAAGGCTGGAGGATTGCTTGAGGCCAGGAGTTTGAGACTAGCCTGGGCAACATAGTGAGACCCCCATCTCTATGGAAAATAAAAAATAAAGATGTGTGGTGGAGATTTCTCTTTATGCAGCCAAACAGTCTGAAGGTAATTAATAACTCCTGATGGCTGGATTTTCATTCATTCAACAAGTACTTATCCTGGACTTTATATGTCCCAGGCACAGTCCTAGGCCCTGGGGACAAGAATATTTACCATATAATTTGAGGCTGGAAAGAAAGCAAAGCTTACAGGGAAAAAGGATGGTTACTACATGGATACTGGGGCAGGGAAGGCAGCTCAGATAAGATGACTTTGGAGGAGAAACCTGGAGAAGTGTGAACACCCCGAGGCTCTGCAGGACAGGTGGTCCAAGGACAGAAAACTGCAAGAGCAAAGGTGCAGAGGCAGGAGCGAGGCTGGGGTGATGCAGAAAGGTCCATGGGGCCTGTGCAGTTGGAGCAAGGTAACTGCAGTGCTGGGGCTGGGAGCAGGGATGGAGAAGGGGCAGGACAAGGAGTCTGAGAAGCAGACAGACCCTCCCCCCACCCCACCCCTGTGCCGTCTCAAGGCCTCTCTCTCTCTCTCTCTCTCTCTCTCTCTCTCTCTCTCACAATGTAGCCCCAAGCAAGACCATCTGACTTCTAATACGGCCACTGCTTCCAAAAACCCAAAAGCTCAGGGGTCAGGTTGGGTAGAACCTTTTGGGCCCTTGGATTTAATTCTCAGTGTGTTAGAAAGCTACAAAGGCTTTCAAAAGAGAACAGACAACCTGCCTGATTTACATTTTGTTCGGAGTTGAAGCCAGCGTGGTCTCCTCCTGTGTATATTAGGGGAAGCTTGGATATTGGTCATTTATCCAGAAGAAAGGAAAAACTGAAGGGTCAAATGAGGCTACTCTGAATATTGTGAGACGCAGGAGAAAGAAGAGAAATGAGGCCCCATGGCCCGTATCCCATCCCTCTCCTCTCCGCACCCCTAGTCTTGTGCTGCAGGCCTCGTGCACGTGCACAGGACGGGGCAAGCTCTGGGTGGACCGGTCCCCATGGTCCTGAATACTCCTCAGCCATGGAAAGGGGCACAGCCAGTCAGGGCCCGAGTGGGGTCTCTGCAGTCCAGGCCCAGGGCAGGTGGCTGAGTCGGAGCATTCAGGGGCAGCTCTGATTCCAACCGTGACCACAGAGAACAGGAGGCACCAGGCATCCACTATCGGGCCGTAATCTGGATGATCAGTCCTTTCCCCACTTGGCACACAGTCTCCCACACACATGCAACCAAGGTGTAGCCTCAGCATCGGGGATATTTGCAACATCCATATGGCTTCCAGAACAAGACAGCAGGGAGGGTAAGAACAGGGAGCAGTGTGGGAAATGGGTGGGCTCAGAGGCCCGCCCAGGAGTTCTTGGCCAGGGTGGAGAACCCGTCTACAGTACAGTGCTGGGGGAGGCCGGGGAAGGAGGCTCGGTGTGAACAGCTGAAGAGCCAACAAAGTGGGCACAATGTGGGCTGTCGCCAGCTCACGATTCCTCCCTTTCTCTGGGCTGTAGTCAGCGTCTACGATTAATAAGACATAGAGAAGTCATTCACCAGAAGTCCTCTTAGAAAAAGCACTGCTTTTGACTGGAACAGAATGATGAGTCGCAAGAGTACGCTAAGTTAAACATGTGTCTTCGGAAGAGGGTGAGTTCTGTTAGCTGGTGGGCAGGGGGATGGGTCTGGGGGCTGGGGCCAGGATTGTGCTGAATTAATATGCGTAATAACACAGGGAGGAGCCAGAGAGATTGGAAAGGCAAAAGGGTGGAAAGAGCAAAACTTAACATGGGTAGTGGATGCTGGAGAGAGAAGTAAATGGGGAGCTGGGGTTGTCTGTTGAGTGTGTTTACAGTGCAAACCTCCAGAGGCCCATGAAGGTATCCTGAACCCATACTACTGCAGATGGGCTGAGAGGCGGCAATAAAGGCGGGGCTGGGGAGTGACAAAAAACCTGTATCCCGAGAGCATCCCAGCAAGCCTCTCCAGCAGCAGCCATCCCCCTGTGCCCCATTGGGTTCCACCAGCTCAGAGCAGGGAGGGCCTGAAACAGATGAAACCAAGAAGCAGCCAGTGATGGGTGACCCAGCCAGCTGGAACCCAGCCCAGGGCAGGGGGCACCAGGAATCTCCTGTCCTTGGCAGAGACACGGTTTTGATCCAGGCTAATACTGATTTCTGATACTCTCAGCACTGCAGAATTTTAGACATGAAGAGGGGCGGCTACCTCAGTTCTTCCCTTTGATACAGGGCACATGAATCCTGCTCTGTTGGCAAGAGTCCAACAATGCAGGCAAGTCCCTGGTCTGGTAAAGCAAAGGAAAACTTGCCCTAAACGCTCTGCAGAACTTAAAAGCATCCACCACTCAAATTGGGAAGAATCACGGGAGTTAATAATAGTGTTATTGCTCTTCTTAAATGTTATTAATAGTGATATAATACTTCCTGTCTCCTCATTTGGAGACAAGCAGCTGCCATGCGCCAGGATAATGAAGGTCATAATAGGGGAGGAAGGAGCATGAAATTGACTCTGACCTTAGTCTCCATGCAATGTGGGAAGCAGTGCCAGTTGCCACAGCTGCACCGCTTTCCCTCCCATCAGCGGGGAGTTGATGGGAGGCCAAGCCCACCCTGGGGAGATTCTAGAATATTCTAGCACCATGAGGCTGGACTGCATCCCATCCTGGCAAGAAAATTCTAGTGATCAAGAGATCATCATTCTGCAAACTTCCTGGGAAGGTTTTTCTGATCAAAGAACTGCGGGTGTCCAATCCTGCTGTATATGTTAACATGTACGAGCACCGAGGCAAGAGGCACAGTGTAAGGGACTCACGAGAACAATTCTTTCCTGTCTGTCTTAGCCAGGGCCCTGCATCAAGTGTTACTGGGCTGGCCTCAGCTTCCTCATCTGCAACACAAACAGTTGTCTGCCCAACCCCATAGGAGTTCCGTAAGGCTAAAATGAGATAACAGATGTGAAAGTGGTTTGCAGAAAAAAAGTGTGGGGCTATTCCTCTGCAGGAAACATCTCCATCACAGCTGGTTAGAGGTGACCACAGACCTCTGCTGCAGAGCATGCACCCGCAAACCTGGACTTCAAAGCAGCCTCTTTTGCTGAGCTAGCTCTGCCCCTGTCCAACACCTGTTGGGAAATCTCAGGTTGCAACATTTCTGAAAACACGTTCTGACTGATTGACAGACCAGAGGAAGGCAATGCACCAGTGTCTCAATCCTTCTAGAAACTGCTATTAAAAACAGAAGACTGCAGGGAGGGTGTAGATCACAGTGGCTGTGGCTGGGGAATTTTTCCTATTTTACCCCTTCCTTTCCCCCAACCTCCTCGCTTGTCCTTCTATCCTGTTCCCGTTCTCTATTCCATACATAATGGTCTCGTGACTCTGCCTCTCTGCCTGTCCGTTTCTCAGCCCCCCAACCCACCCATTCCTTCTGCTTATCAAACCCCTTCCAAGACACTTCAGCTGCCAACAACCTCTCCTTCACCCAGCTCTCAAAAGTAAAGCCTTGCTGTCCTCCAAACTGTGGTCCTCGGACCAAAGCATCAGTACCACCCGGGTACTTTATCAAAATGAAGAACCTTGGGCTCCACCCCAACCCACTGAACCAGACTCCAGATTCTGCATTTTAATAAGATCTACTAGTGCATATGTGTGCTCAGGTTTACAGCAGCTCCGATGACCCCCCCACCCCCAGCACTAACACAGAGGCTTCACCCCTCGTCCATACCACTGTTTGGCCTTTCGTGGTAACCTGATATTGCTAGGCAGATGTTCACCTAGGCATCCTTCATATCCCCAAACAGATTACAAATGATTAGAAGGCAGGGAGCCCACACTTTCTCCAAGGGCCTGGAACAGGGCTCTGCACCACAGCAGATGACTGACCGAAGTCCCCTGAATGGGTCAGAGGTCTTTGATCAGTCAATCTAGATTCTTCCTCTTCACTCATTCATCCAAGTCCTTATTAAGCAGCTACTCGGGGATCAACTCTGTCCAAGCACCAGGGATCCAGCTGAGAACAGGGCTTTCATGGAAGCCTCTAGAGCGGGAGGAACGGTCACATACAAACAAGTAGGCAAGTAGGTGCTGAGGTGGCTTTAGCTGCTGCTGAGTGCCAAGAGGAAAATAAAGCAGAGAGGAGTGGCCACAGAGTAACTGACTGGGAGGGTGGCCATTGGGTTGGGTGGTCTGAGAAGGTCTCTTTGGGGGCTCACATTTTCACTAAGACCTCAACATTGAGAAGACCTGGAGGGAAGCTTCAGGCAGAAGGAACAGTTGGAGCCAAGGTCAGACAGAAGAATCGGCTTGGCCCATGTTCCAGGCACATGGCTTCTTCACCCTGCCCCATTCCAGGTGATCACACACCCACCACATGTCATCCATCCACCTCCTCTCCCAGGGGCAGGACCGATCCGAGGTCTCAGGCTCTTCTGAATCTGTCCCCATCACCAATGAGCAGCCCTCCCGAAAGGCAGGACATCCGCCCCTGATCGTTTCCTCATTGTTTTCTCCAAAGCCGACTTTGCTGCTTCCTTAAGCATGGCTGGGCACTCCATCAAATATTCATGTGCCTAAGTGACATGGATATGGAAAGAAGGTTTCTTGTAAAATTCAAATTCAGTCTCATGATCCCTGATGGGACCTGCTTAGGTCATCTTGGCCCTCACTATTCACTACTTGAAGTGTGGTCCTCTGACCGGCATCAGCTTCATCTACGAGCTTATTAAAAATACCCCAGGTGTCTTGTTGTTCACCCCTTGTCCCAGCTATTCAGGAGGCTGAGGTAGGATGATCACTTGGGCCTAGGAGTTTGAGGCTGCAGTGAGCTATGAACACATCTATGAATAGTCACAGCACTCCCACCTGGGCAACACAGCAAGACCCCGTCTCTAAAAGAAAAAAAAGAAAAGAAAAACAGAATCTCAACCCCCACTCAAACCCACTGAATGAGAATCTGCACTTGAACAAGACCCCCAGGTAATCTAACCTAGAGCAGAGTTCTGCCTTCAGACTCCAGGTCCCCAGAAATCACCAAAATAAGCTACACAGAACAGCGAACATGACATCGGATCCTTGCTTTAAAAATCTCTTGTGAGTTGAGTGTCATTATGAGCCTCATTTACAGGTGAATTAACTCAGGCACACGGAAGTTGAGTCGCTCGCCCGAGTTCATAAACTTGGAAGTGGCAGGGCTAAGTTTGAGCCCTGGGGGACTCACTGCAGACCTGTGCTCTAACACATAGGAGGAGTGAGGCTCAGAGGCTGTATCTATTTGCCAGGGCTGACATCAACAAAGTGCCACAGACTGGGTGGCTTAAACAACAGAAATGTCCTGCCTCCCAGTTCTGGAGGCCAGAAGTCCAAGGTCAAGGGGTCGGCAGGGTGGTTTCCTCTGAGGCTGTGAGAGATGATCTGCTCCAGGCCCTCCTCAGCGTCTGGAGTTTGCTGGCGATCTTTGAGCTTCTTTGTCTTGCAGGGGTCACCCTGATCTCAGTGTCACCCCAATCTCTGCCTTCATCTTCACATGGAGTTCTCACTGTATGAGTGTCTGTGTTTAATTTCTCCCTTTTATAAGGACACCAGTCATGTTGCATTAGAAGCCTACCCTAGTGACCTCATCTTAACTAATTACCTCCGCAATGACCCTATTTCCAAGTAAGGTCACATTCTGAAGGACTGGGGGTCAAGACTTCAACATGAATTTGGGGGACACAGTCAACTCATAACAAGGCTTGGTAAAATGATAATGACAGCTAACGCTGTCCTCACGTTCTCAGTGCCTTACAGATACCACCTCACTCAATCACCACCCTCCTAGGAGATAAATTTGATTTTCATTCTTGTTTTGCAGATAGAGGAAACTGAGGTACTGACAGGTAAGCATCTTTTCCCAAGTCACACGGTTAACAAGTAAGGCAGCCAGGATTCCAACGCAGGTAGCCTGGCCTCAAAGCTGGCATGACAGCTTTCTCTCTCCAAGGGTGTCTAGGAGCACACTGAGCTCCCATCTCTACGATTTCTTTTCCTTTCTTTCCTTCCTTTCCTTCCTTCTTTCCTTCCTTCCTTCCTTCCTTCCTTCCTTCCTTCCTTCTTTCTTTCCTTCCTTCCTTTCTTTTTTTTTTTTTGAAGGAGTTTCACTCCTGTTGCCCAGGCTGGAGTGCAATGGTGTGATCTTGGCTCACTGCAACCTCCACCTCCCAGGCTCAAGCGATTCTCTTTCCTCAGCCTCCTGAGTAACTAGGATTACAGGTGCCCATCACCATGCCCAGCTAATTTTGTATTTTTAGTAGAGATGGGGTTTCACCATGTTGGCCAGGCTGGTCTTGAACTCCTGACCTCAGGTGATCCGCGTGCCTTGGCCCCCCAAAGTGCTGGGATTACAGGTGTGAGCCACTGTGCTCAGCTACAATTTCTTTAGCAAGTTTTTGCTGGATTTTGGCTTAGTGTGTCCAGGATGGCATCCCTGAAACAGGGTCATATGAGTGGAACATCCTGGGTATTCAGCGAGCCCAGGGACAGAAGGGTCTGGAAACCGCATATGCTGGATGCAGAGAAGGCACACACTTACACAAACAGAGCTGGGACGCTGCATTAGTCTGAATGGAAACCATGAATGAAGTAAGTGACAGGGCTCAGCTGGAGCCCCAAGGGTCTCACCACAGAGCCTGCACTCTAATACATGGGAGGAGTCAGGTTCAGAGGTTGTATTAGCTATGTGCCTGGTATATTGCAAGTACTCAATAAACATTAGCTACTATTAATCATTTTACTGAGATACTGCTATGTGCCAGGCTCTGGGTGGGACATCTCACTTACATTTCTTTCTTTTCCTCTTTCTCTCTTTTAGACAGGGTCTCGCTCTGTTGCCCAGGCTGGAGTGTAGTGGTGTGATCATGGCTCACTGCATCCTCAGCCTCCCAGGTTCCAGCAATCCTCCCACCCCAGCCTCCCAAGTAGCTGGGACAACAGGTACATGCCACCACACCTGGTTAATTTTTGTATTTTTCCTGGAGATGGGTTTTCGCCATGTTGCCCAGGCTGATCTCGAACCCCTGACCTCAAGCGATCCACCCACCTTGGCCTCCCAAAGTGCTAGGATTACAGGGGTGAGCCACTGCACCTGGCCGTCTCTTACATTTCCTTCTCAACTTTGCAACAACCCTAGGAGATAAATATTATTATTCCCATTCTAGTGATGAGGAAATTGAGGTCCAGATGAGTATAGCTGTTCTTATCCCCAATCTGAGGATCAGGACTCTTCTTTGTAAGACATAAATAGGCCATGTCTTTGAGCAGAAAAGCCTTAGAATATTGTAGGGAAGACGATTTGCATGTTTAACTTGGATAGTCCTCACCACTGAGTTAATATTTCCAGGTCAGAGCGCCTCCGAGAGAAAAAGGTGGTGGCCTTGGAGCTCCGGTCTCCTTAACTGCACCCTGGGAAGTCTTCACACGGCCTTTCTTTTTCCCCTGGTGGTCTAATCTGGAGTCAGATCCAGCCATCAGCTCTTACAGACGGGGAAGGACCGGGAGCCAACGGGAAAACAACAGGTGAGCTTGTGAACAGTCCCCTTCTGTGTCTCGGGCAGGGTGTCTGCCCGGGCGACTGTGGGGCTGCACTGACTTCCAGAACCTTCTGCCTCTGCAGGTGTTTTAGGAACTTGGCCTCAACGCTTCAGTGACCCATATTTTATTACCTTTCAGGTTTCTATAATTCATCATTCACCCCTTTCTGAAAACCTAGAATGAAAAAGTTTAGCAGCTCAGCGCCCCGGCCTCTCTCCATTCTCTCCCCAAACACATCGGCCTGTTTGTTCTCTTTCATCCCCGCTCTTCCTGTTGCATTCTGCCGGTTCAATGGGGAAGGAGTGAAACCGGATGGCTGGACCCAGTGCGGGGAAATGACTTCAGAGCCACCTTTGTTTCCCTCATTCCTTTGAGCGCACTTGGCCCCGCGTCTCTATGAAAGGGCTTGTTTGAACCATTCGGAACATCCAGCAAGCCAGAGATGCTGCGGCCAGAACCGCTCGCATCTTTTCAGGCTGCCTGAGACTCTGGGTTAAACTGCCAAATTTTTGCAACAAAACTAACCATGACATTGGACATTGTGTTATAAATTAGCCACAGCCTTCCAAGCAAATTGTCTCTTTTTATTGTATCAGTGTGAGCCTTGGAAACATTTGGCTTCAGCTACTACCTTCAGGGAGGCTCAGAGGATATTTTTGTTTTGCCCCAAACCAACTCTACAGACTCCAAGTAGCATGTGCTAATATCCATATCTTCATGCACGGTTATTCTTATCACACTCCCTCTGCGAACCTCTGTCAGTTACGTTCCATCTCTCTGTCTCACATCCACCAACCTGCTTTCAAGTTTTGATGTGGCAGAAACTCTCTCTGAACATCTATAAAACAAAGGATGCACTTCTCTTTTGGAATGCATTTCACGATAATTATGTGAAACTTCTTATAAAGAATAGTTCTTTTCACATATACAGTCAGAGATATTAAAATGCATGTTTATTAGCAATGTATAGAATTTTATTGTTTGGTGCTCACAGAATCAATGTAGATTTCCACATTTGTTAGGTCATTCTGGGTGTGTGCGTGTCGTGTGGGGAGAGAGGCCATGCCCATCTGTTTGAACTATGTCACCAAAAGCTAGATCAAGATTTTTAATTAGGCTGAGAGTGGTAGCTCACGCCTGTAATACCAGCACTCTGGGAGGCCAAGGCGGGTGGATCACTTCAGGTCAGGAGTTCCAGACCAGCCTGGCCAACATGGTGAAACCCTGTCTCTACTAAAAATACAAAAAATTAGCTGGGCGTGGTGGCACATACCTATAATCCCAGCTACTTGGAAGGCTGAGGCACAAGAATTGTTTGAACCTGGGAGGCAGAGGTTGCAGTGAGTGAGATCGCATCACTGCACTCCAGCCTGGGTGACACAGTGAGATTCTGTCTCAGGAAAAACAAACAAACAAAAAAAACCTTTTAATTAAAAGGAACCCCCCCCAAAATACACAGTTGGTAATTTCTTTTCCTATTTTTTCTTAACTTTTACACACACACACACACACACACACACACACATCGCAGGACAAATTTAGGCTCAGAAATAACCTTAAGTAGTAAACTTTATTAAGCTAAAATGCCATTTATTAAAAATAAAATAAACCTTCTTATAATATTTGCAAAACACAACCCATGACATTTGATAATCTTGAGTGCTGTCATCAGAACCAAGAACACTGTATTACTGCCTATGTCCTTCCACATTGGAAATAAAGACAACTGTGACAATATATTGCATTGTACACAACAACTACGCAACATTGTAAGTAACAATAAACACTGTGTCAGTTTACAACAACTTGTTTAACTTGTATTCTCTGTCAAAGTGAACAAAACTCATTTTCTTTCACATTTTCCCAGCAGGAATCTTTATTTAACCTGAACTGTTTCTAAGTGTGACTGAGACTCTGGCGAGCTGGTCCCAGATGAGATGGGATCAAGTTTCCCTAAGGAGTCCTCCCTGTCCAAGAACAACTATCAAAGCATAATCCATCTACTCTTCCCCATTTCCTCTCTATTACTACTCTCCTCTACCCAGAAAGGAGAAATCTAGAACAAAGGTAAGGGCTACTCTCTGCAGCTCCTTCCCTGACTTTTGTGTTCCAGGAAGAGTTATACTTGGATGGGACGGGGGGCACTGATACAGGGCAAACAATGGACAAGGCCGCCACTTCTCCTAGAGACAGTGTGAATATCAACCCCTACTGGGTAATTTAAACTTTCCAGAGAATATTGACCTTCTTAGAAGTAAGTAGCCCTTTAAAAAGTGAACCTCATTATTCCATTAGAGGTCTAAGCTCTAGCCAGCTATGCAGCATATTTTAGCAACCAACTGTTTACATTCTGCTGGCTTTCTGCAAGAGGACAGTTTTGCACAGGACGACAGGCGGCTTCACAGCAGTACACCCCATCTCCGTTCTTACAGAGGAGAGGGATGGTGCTACATCTGAAACACACTCACATATCACAGAGGCTTTGAGTCCCCAGTCTGCCATTTCCAAGGTCCAAGCTTCTTGACCCAAAGCAAGAGTAGGTGGCAGGGACGGGGAAATGGACAGGAGACACTAAGTTTCTACACAAGTAAAAGGAAATCTGAGGCACACACCTCTGCAAAGTGAAAGGAATCACCAACACACACACACAACCCCCTTTAGGCAAAGACAAGAGCGGTTGTTATGGTGGACACAAGTTGCTCCTCAAGCATGTCCTCAATGTGGGAGGCCACAGCAGCTGCCTCCCCTTGAGACAGCCCCTGGGGCCCGTGCCAGCGGCCACAGTAACTGGCTGGCCCTTGCCAGCTGTCACGCTTTGCATGCCACTGCTTCAGCCTGGCACAAGGGACCATCCAAGTCACCAGCTCCAACCAGCCCCAAATCCCGTGCCCAGGCTGGAGCTGGATGGCCACCCAGTACCCTCTTCTGGGGCCCTCTACCAAGGCACTGAAATACACAGCATATCCAGTTGACAGTATCCTTGGCTGGGGGAGAGATAAGTTTTCCAAGGAGGAGATGAGGTGAGACTTAGGTCTAAAGAAAACCCTCAGGGACACCCACAGGAAAGAGGGGTGCTTCTGGGGGGGGGAAAGCAGCATGTGTGTGTTTCCATCTCTTTGATTCCTGGGTGCCCCTTCCTGTGGGTAGGAAATGGGGAGGGTACAAGTTAGGCAACTCTGGCCAAGGCTTTAGATTTTATCTTCCCCATTCACTTCCTCTTCCTGCTGGCAGGGTAAGATCCTAGGGGCCCCACCTAGGCTGTGTGCAGGGGAGGAAGCCAGAGGAGGAGGTCACCAGGGCCCCAATCTGGCATCTCAGCTACAGGACAGAGGATCCTGAAAGAGAGGGTGGGCATTGCCAGAGAGGCTGGAGCAGGGTTTATGGTGGCAGGATTCTGGGGACACTCTCTTGGGGAACATGGCTGGAACCCACGAACTCAACAATATTGGCACGGTCTAGTCTGGCCTCCATCCTTACACCCAGTCCCCAATCCGCCCCATCATGGCCCCTTCCTGGGCTTCTTGGAAGCCTGGTTCTGCTGGAGGGAATTCAGGAAGCCAGTCCTTGGTGGGGCAGCTCTGCCTGTCCTGTCTGAAGGCACAGAGCAATCAATTGCCTTCTGGGAGCCTCAGTTATATCATGGACAGCAAGGGATCAAAAATGCCCAACTCACAGGGGCCCCGTGAGAACCAAACGTGAAAGTGTCTGTAAAAATGACTTGAAAGCAAGCTGCTTAACCGAAGGCGAAATGATCAGTGAGGCGTTAAACTTAATTGCTTGAAACATTCAAGACTATTCCCTTGGTCTCTCTCTCTCCTTCCTGCTTAGTATGGTTCTGCTTAAGCACTCAGCCCCTTCCTGCCAAGGCTTCCCTCTCTCTCCCAAAGTGGGGCCCCCAGCGCCATGTCCATGTCAGGCCAGGCCCCCCTGAGAGGCAGGAAGCCCTACCAGGTTCCTTGCCTGTCTATAAAATCTTTAGGAAAATGCTTGGGTTAGAGCATTGTCAGGAGTTTGTGCGTTTAAGGGATGAGACTCTGAGCTAATGGAGATTTCAGACCATCCTTAGAGAACTCCAGGACACACAGTAAGTGCCAAGCACTATGGTAGGCTTCAGGAGGATGCAGAAATGAGCAGGTGGTCCCTACTGTAAAAAAATCATAGCCAAATGCAGAGATGGTATCCACATAACACAATCTAGGCTATGAAGAAATCCTATCAATGGTTTGCCAAGAGTCATGAAAGGAGGAAGAGGAGAAATTACCAAGGCTTCCAGAAGAAAGCAAGGTTGGAGCTAAACCTCAGGCATAAGCAGGATGCTACATGCAGAGCTGGGGGTCAGAGGCAAAGATCAGAGTGAACCCATGTGGCAAATATTGGTGGAAGAAAACCAGAACAAAGCAGCCCTGAAACCATCAAGCACAGGCACCAGCTCCTAGAGCAGAGATGAGCTCCCCTGTTGGGAATGGACAGGCCCTTCAATCGCATCTCTCTTCTCACACCAAAGAGCCCCACGGTGGAGGAGGCTCATTTTCCTTCTGTCATACTCTAAATTAGTGCTCTCCAGTAGAATTTTCTGTGAAGATGGAAATGTTCTGTATCTGTGCTGTTCAGTAGACAGTCACTAGCACCTGTGAGGACTATGCACTTGAAGTAATTTTAGTGCAACTGGAGAACTCAATTTTTAACTTCATTTTATTTTCATTCATTTACATTTAAATAGGCATATTGGATGGTAGAGGTTTAGATGCCAAAATGCCCTCTTCCCCAGGACATTGACAAGTTGTGGTAGCACGTACTGATGCCGGGGGTAGAAAATGCCCATAGACACCAAGTAATGCTCTTTTATTTGGCAAATAAAATGATTCATTCCCACCCTCAACCGATAGGACTATGTGGGTGTTTTGTTTTGTTTCTAATAAGAGGCCAATTTCCGAGTGACTTTTGCTTAAGCAAATGTCACGTTGCTGATAGACCATCCCTTTTGGGGAGGAGAGAAACCCGACCCAAAGACTCCTTTGTCCCTAAAGACTTTTCGATCAGAAGGATGGGGAAGGAGGTTGGGAGTGGCAGGGAGGAACCATCCTAACACTACTTGTCATTTAGTCCAGAAATTTAGCGACCTGAACCTGGCAGGAAATTATGTATTTTAAGGAAAAAAAAAAAAAAAGATACATTCATGTTCATAGCAGCATAATTCACAACATCCAAAAGCTCCCCAAATGTCCATCCATGAATGAATGGATGAACAAAATGTGGTATATCCATATACTGGAATATTATTCAGCCTTGAAAAGGAAGAAACTTCTGATGCATGCTCGGACATAGATAAACCTCGAAGACAGTATGCTAAGTGAAAGAAATCAGTCGCTAAAAGACAAGTACTGTATGATTCTACTTATATGAGGGACCTAGAGTAAAACAAATTCATAGAGACAGAAAAGAAGGGTGAATTCCAGGAGCTGGGGGAGGGGAAGTGGGGAGTTGTTTAATGGGTGGAGTTTCAGGGTTGCAAGTTGAAAAGAGTTCTGGAGATTGGTTGTACAACAATGTGAATTTAATTTAAATCAATTTAATGTGCACACTAACGTATATAACATTACTAAACAGTAGTCTAAAAACAAGATGGTAAATTTTATGTTATGAATAGGTGATCACAGTTTAAAAAAAAAAAAGTATGGGGGAGGTTGTTTTTGAGTAGACAGTTGCTGGAGGAAGGCACGTGAGTTGCAGCCTGACCAGTGCGACCAGTCCTCCTTCAACAGCCCCGCTTGCCTGAAAAGGTGCCCTTACTCCACTCAGTGGGCCTGTCCCGCGCCGCTGGCGCAGGCGCTCACAATAACCTCCTAGAGCGGTGCCAGCCGCACCTCCGCGCGGCCCCGGCGCAAGCAGCCAATGAACACGCGGCTGCGCCCGGCCTCGCGCCTCCATTGGCTGCGCCCCGCCGCCCGCTGCCCCGCAGGTTCCCAAGCCGGGTTTAAAGGGGTAGGGCGCGGGCCAGGGCCCCACCATCGGCTCCCCAAGCGCAGGTCCGCTGGGAGGGGCGGCCTGCCGACGGGCCCACCCCGGGGCGTTCCTGAAGTGCGTCCTTGGCCGCCCCCACCGCCTCCCAGATGTACTATGCGGTTTCCCAGGCGCGCGTGAACGCGGCCCCCGGGACCATGCTGCGGCCACAGCGGCCCGGAGACGTGCAGCTCGGGGCCTCCCTCTACGAGCTGGTGGGCTATAGGCAGCCGCCCTCCTCCTCCTCCTCCTCCTCCACCACCTCTTCCACTTCCTCCTCCTCCACGACGGCCCCCCTCCTCCCCAAGGCTGCGCGCGAGAAGCCGGAGGCGCCGGCCGAGCCTCCAGGCCCCGGGCCTGGGTCCGGCGCGCACGCGGGCGGCAGCGCCCGGCCGGACGCCAAGGAGGAGCAGCAGCAGCAGCTGCGGCGCAAGATCAACAGCCGCGAGCGGAAGCGCATGCAGGACCTGAACCTGGCCATGGACGCGCTGCGCGAGGTCATCCTGCCCTACTCAGCGGCGCACTGCCAGGGCGCTCCCGGCCGCAAGCTCTCCAAGATCGCCACGCTGCTGCTCGCCCGCAACTACATCCTACTGCTGGGCAGCTCGCTGCAGGAGCTGCGCCGCGCGCTGGGCGAGGGCGCCGGGCCCGCCGCGCCGCGCCTGCTGCTGGCCGGGCTGCCCCTGCTCGCCGCCGCGCCCGGCTCCGTGCTGCTGGCGCCCGGCGCCGTGGGACCCCCCGATGCGCTGCGCCCCGCCAAGTACCTGTCTCTGGCGCTGGACGAGCCGCCATGCGGCCAGTTCGCGCTCCCCGGCGGCGGCACAGGCGGCCCCGGCCTCTGCACCTGCGCCGTGTGCAAGTTCCCGCACCTGGTCCCGGCCAGCCTGGGCCTGGCCGCCGTGCAGGCGCAGTTCTCCAAGTGAGGGCCAGCCTGAGCCTGGGGCGCGACCTCGGCCCGGCGTCCCTCCGCTCAGCTTCTCCGCGCCCCTGCTCCCTGCGTCAGGGAGAGCGAGGCCGAACAAGGAGAGCATTTCGAACCTTCCAGTCCAGAGGAAGGGACTGTCGGGCACCCCCTTCCCCGCCCCCACCCCTGGGAAGTTAAAGGGACCGGAGCGGTTGTTCGATGGCGCCTCGGGGCTGTTTGGGGTTCTGGGTCGGTTCCAGCGGCTTTAGGCTCTAAAGCCAGCACATCACTCACCCAGCACATCTCTCTCCCTGTCCCTGGAGTTCCGCGCTTCGCGGGGCCGATGTAGAACTGAGGGCGCCATGCCGTGGTTGGCGCGCCCTGGGTGCGGCGAGAGGCCATCCCCGAGCGTGACCTCCCCGGAGCTGAGCACTCCGGCTCTCAGTACTAGGGGCTGCGCTCGAGCAGCGGCGGGGGCGGAGGGAGGGTTCTTTTCCTTCTCCTCGGCCAGAGGCCACGGGCGCCCTTGTTCCCGCCGGCCAGGTCCTATCAAAGGAGGCTGCCGGACCTCAAGAGGCAGAAAAAGACCAGTTAGGCGGTGCGGACGGTCTGGGACGTGGCAGACGGACGGACCCTCGGCGGACAGGTGGTCAGCGTCCGGGTGCGGTGGGTAGGGGCGAGGACAACGCAGGATGCGCTGGGTTGGGACTTGGGTCCGCTTTTGTAGACCAGCTGTTTGGAGAACTGTATTTAACACTCGCGCAACCAGTGTTTTGTCGCAGAGAGTTTTCGCTCTTGAATCCTGGGGGTTTCTTAGAAGGCAACTTAGAACTCGAGATTCACCTTTTGCCTCCCTTTCCCCAAAAGTAGCGTAACCAACATTTAAGCTTGCTTAAAAACGAAAACCAACCGCCTTGCACGCAGTGTTCCCGATTTACTAAAATAAGTAACCAGGCGTTTCACAGTCGCCGTCCTGTCAAGATCGCTAATTAACGTTCTCATTAAAAGACACGCAGGAGGACCGGGAGCCCTGAACCGCCCGCTGCTCGGTGGATCCCAGCTGCGGTGGCGACGGCGGGAAGGCGCTTTCCGCTGTTCCTTAGCGGGCCGGGCCCTTGACCAGCGCGGCCCGCAAGTCTTCCTCCTCGCGGTCTTGCAGTTGAAGAGCTACATACGTAATCAGTTTCGATTTGTTACAGATGTTAACAAATTCCTTTACCCAAGGTTATGCTATCACCTTTCCGCAGTTTGCTTTGATTTGTTTCTACGTTTAAGGTTTTGGTTGTTGGTAGCAGCTGAATTTAATTGGCACTTTTATTTTACTTCTAACCTTGTTTCCTGACGCTGTACAGAATCAACAAAATAAAACATTTAAAGTCTGATTTTTTAACATTTTTTGCCTGATTTGTTTGGTAATAAAAAAGTCCTTGTATCCTAGTGGATTTAGAACCTCGGGGTGAAGGTAGGTTGGCAAATGATCGGGGTCCCACGTTTTAAAACGTGACTTCCTGATTTGTAAAATAATCCAATGAACAGGCAACTGTAGTTCAAGTTCAGGCATCCGTGGGAAACGTGAGGATTGTAGGTAAGTGGGTGGGTGGGATAGAGAATGGAATGGAGAAGGGAGAGAGGCAATTCCAGGAATTCATTCTTTGCCAAGCTTCAGGCATAGGTCTCTTTTAACTACAACTTCATCCCCTGGAAAATGGGTTAAGCAATATCTTTATCATAAAATTGTAGCTCAACATCTTTCTGGGATAGCCACCTTTTCTATATCCTTGGACAGAAGCTTAACACCACACAAGTATGAGCTTCCCGCTGCTGCACCCACCTACCCTATCATTTAAATCAGGTTGGAATTGTCTTCACCTGAGAGGACAAGAAAGCTCGTCTGTCTGTTTGGTGCTGTTAAGAAGAACTTGGAAGGCTGACCTGCTCACATTGCAGTATTGAAACACTGCATAGTTATTAATGAAACTCAACCACTGTTTAATGCAGGGGAGTAGTAGAGAAGTAGTGTCCCCTTTTACCTGATGAAAATTAAAGAAAACCCGGAGACTTACTCAATTTCATCCATGTTGGTGTCTCATTTAGAGAAAATGAGCACTCACTTTGGAGGTGGGGGAAGAGGTGGGAGGTGGCTGGACAGACGGCATTGCCTGGCTACCATGCTGTGTCCATTTCCTTATGATGTCAGGAGAGGGCATGGGAGAAGGTGCACGAACTCATTCCAAAAGAGGATTTCTCGTGCTTCCTAGATTGCCACCAGCAAAGTCACCAGCTTTTATAAAAAATTCTGTAGATTTAAACTCTGGCCTTCTGTTTATTCAACACCTGTCCTTGCTTACCTTATATCTTGGCAAGGGGCAGGGGGAAAAAAGTGAAAATCAATGAAATCAAAAGCAATTCAGGTTCTCCTTAAAACAAAAATACTTCTAAGGGATTAGAAACAAACAATTTCTCCCACAGTCCAACACCAGCACCTAGATGCCACTGTCATTCCAGACATCCTCTCTAAAAGAAGCACAAAGCTACAGGGCAGAAAATGGGTCTGCTCATCTCTACCTGTAAATGGGAACAAGCAGCCCATGCCTTATAGGAAAGGCGACACTATGTGTGTGATTTTTTTTTTATTTAATCAAGAAAACCATAGCTTATCATGCTTTTCAGAAAGGTCAAAGGCTATAAATAAATTTAACAAGGATACACGGGGCTGTTTCGGGTACCATCAAAATACTTATCTGCCTGCATGCAGTGTGTTTTTGGCCATTGTGCCAAGCAAGATTAGCAGACTTGCTCTATGTAAGGAGTTTACATCCTGAAAAATAGTACCAGCAAGCATTGAAGAGACCTGTAGGATGAAAGAGGTAAAAGGTAATTATATACAGTGTCCACAATGCAAAGTCAGACTGCTCAACATCTGTGTATGGCAGGGCAGTGTGTTCTGCATGCACGGAGTTTCAGCTTAGACATGTGTGTTCCAGGGCATGGAACTGCTTTTAGAAATCTTCAGTACTATGTCACACCAGCAAAGGAGCTAGTTGAATTGCCCACCTTACTTGATTTTAGCCGGAGTGGGCTTTGTGCAGAAGGAACAAGTGTAAGCTAGTCTTTGAAGGGGTTGGGACAGCGGGGAGGGTCTTAGTAAGGTTCTTGGAGAAAGGCACTCTAACACCTCAGAAGCAAGATGAGAAGGAACCAAACAATGGCTCACTGCCAAAGAAGTTTCCTGCATCCAGCCAACCACCAAAGTGAGGTCCCGGCAATTAGAGTAAACTGAACCTAATGGGGAAATTCACAAGGCCCTGAGAAATTACGTTGTTATATGTATTGGAGTCCAGGCGAGCAATCAGTAAACAGAGAGCAGAATAAATACATGATGGGATTTGCCTAGCCCGCAGTGATGGTCTATTTACAGATGTTCTCCTCTAAGGAAAACGGATGACACTAGGCATAAAACTGTAACCTTGTGAAATATACAGCTTAGAGGGTAAGTGGTTCCTTCGAGGAAGAGGCTCCTCTCCAATCATGGAAAATATTTCCACTTACTGAAGTGTAGATGATGAACAACAGTGCTTCCATGTTGCACTCTGCTTTGAGGTGTTTGGTCTTTCCTGAATGCTTAGGTACTCAGGTGAGGCTGGGAACAAGAGAGCCTCAGCCTGCTAACTAGACCCCCTGCAGCCTCCTGTTGTGTTGAGGAAGCCAGCCAGGAAAAAAGGGGCTTTTCTTTCTGCCATAGAAAGATACCTGATGAACTCGTCAAAAGCAAGGTGATGGTTGAGAAGAGTCATTCAATTGACGCTTTTGCTCGCTGGGTATACAGTGCATTGACTGGGAAAGTATATTTCCCTTATAAGGTATTTTCCTGCTTCTTCACTGCCTCTTCCCTCTTCTGCACACACAATAAATACTCAATAAGATTACCACATTTACCACATTCACTGAAGTAGGCTCACAAAGCAATGGGGTGAAAAATGCCATGTTTTTCAAAACCATGAATTCACTTTTATCCAGCAGATTTTAGTTGTGGGGAAAGATGTTAGAAATACTGTTTCCAAGTAAGATTCAGTTAGAGTGCAAAACTGGAGTAGCAAGATCTTCCTCGAAACCTACACACAAACTAGTCTCGTTATTTATGGAGACATTGGGAAATCATTCTTAAGAAGTTCCCATTCTGTCATTTTTAACTAAGCCCAGCGTAAAAGCTGAAATGCCTGAAAAGAAACCAAGCCACATTCTTTCTGCTCACATGGGATTAGGAGCTCTCCGCAAACGTTCCCCTTTCCCTCCTGCTGCTGTTGAGAGGCCAGGCTCTGAGCTCAGGACTAGCAGCTGAATATTCCAAGTCCTTAAACTCCACAGGCTGCATGACACTTGTGTGTGTGTGTGTGTGTGTGTGTGTGTGTGTGTGTGTGGTGGGTGGTGGCTGGGGCAGGAATGCCTTGATTGAAAGCAAAAAGAATGCATTTTATGTCCATGCTCAGCCTTCTGCGGTGACCACAGAGGACAGAGCACACAGGTAGGCCACTACCTGGGACAAAGGCCTCAGACACCAAATCATATCTGAGTCTCACAGATGCTGGCAGGCAAAGGCACTCGCAAATCATCCATTGTCTTTTCTCCCTACCGAATAAGGCAACCGAGGCCCAGGATGGCCGGGAACCATAGTCAAAGCCACAGAGGTGGTCAGAGGCAGCAATGCCAGGGACTAGCGCCTGCTTTGGGGAAGCACAGGCTGCTTCCTTGCTCTGTTCTGGTGAGATAGGGAATGGGAACCCCAACAGGAGGTCCCCACCCAGAGCTGAGCATGTTCTTCTGCCCCATGGAAAATCTCAGTGCTCTGGTCTCTTCCAGGCTCTCTGCTCAGCCTGTGGTCTGTCCTTGCTGGTGGCATCCAGGAGAGATAGGCTCAGGACCAATCCCTTGCTGGCTGACCTGGCTGTAGTTGAGCCACCTGAACTTTCTCGGCAGCCTCGCCCCCTAGCCCCAAGAAAGGCCCAGACCGGTGACAGGGAGTGGCAGAGGCAAGGCCACCGCTGTGAGAGATCCTCTGACGGTTGCAGGTTTGTCACTTGAGTTTCAGAAAGTGAGCAAGCAGGCAGCTGACAGACAAGGGCAGTGGGGTGCCAGGAGAAAACGGCTTCTGAGGGCACAGCTTCGGAGACTTTCTCCTCCTGGCTGCCTCACAGTGTTTTCACGCGGACACTAGACATTCTGACCCTGCTGGAACCTGGGTCAACGTCGTCAGCATCTGTTTGCTGAGTGTTTTTCATGGACATGAGTGATTCTCCAACAGGACCCTCTGCAGTGGTGGCCTGAAATCGAGGACAGATGCCCCTGACAGGCCCTGTACCTGGAGAACCAATCCAAGGCAGGCCATGGGGCCCAGGAAACAGGCTCCCAGCACTGGGATTCAATAAGGGCTGTTGTGTCCCAGAAGCTTCTAAGTAACGTGGGTAACTGTTAGAGAATGCCAAAGTCATGCGACCAGGAGACTTCAAAATCACAAGAGCAGATGAGAAGACTCATCTGTGAGGTTAAACAGAAAGAAAAAACAAAAGCTAACTCACCTGGGGGCAGGCAGGTGGGAAGAAGCTACTCATTGCAGAAATGGCAGAGCAGTACTACTAGAAATAAAAATAACAATAGTGCTGATAAGAATTCATATTGGCCGGGTGTGGTGGCTCACGCCTGTAATCCCAGCACTTTGGGAGGCCAAGGCGGGCGGATCACGAGGTCAGGAGATTGAGACCATCCTGGCTAACACGGTGAAACCCCGTCTCTACTAAAAATACAAAAAAATTAGCCTGGCGTGGTGGCGGCGCCTGTAGTCCCAGCTTCTTGGGAGGCTGAGGCAGGAGAATGGCGGGTACCCGGGAGGCGGAGCTTGCAGTGAGCCGAGATTGTGCCATTGCACTCCAGCCTGGGCCACAGAGCGAGACTCCGTCTCAAAAAAAAAAAAAAAGAAAAGAAAAAAAAAGAATTCATTGTATTATTGGGCACCAAGCAGGGCTGTAGGCATTTTACATGTATGCTTTCATTTTGTAGGCACCAGCATTATCCCCATTTTACAGATGAGAAAACAGAAACATGAAGATATAGAGACAGAAGAAGCTGAAGCCAGTTCAGGGAAGTCGTAGCAGCCAGACACAGAAAGAAATGAGGCTCTGTCTAGAAGAAAGACAGCCCCCAAGGGTTGTCCTCTCTATCATTGTTGTAATGTGGAGAGGGGTCATTTTCCTTCCTCCTCTCAGCTCTTGGGGCAAGGCTGGGGCACCCTACCTGTACCCCAGTGCCCGCCCCACGTCTGGCTGTGGCTGCTTCTGTTCATTGCATGTCTAACCAATGCATGATCCAGGCGTCAATGTCTTGCCACTTTCTTGAGCCAAAATACCCTGAGACCATGGGGTCATTCTTTTAGGTCATTTCACTTTTAGCTTTTTTTTTTTTCAGTTTCACTTTTTCATTTTTTATCTGATTTTTATTTCCAAAATTTCCAGACCTGGTGGAGCCTGATCTAAGAATGTGGGTAGCGAGATGTCAAGGACTGTGGGTGGGGCAGAAGGGAGGCTTCACACAGCCTGTACCCTTCAACACACACCTGTTCCTGGTCCCGGTCACCACTGAGTGTTACAGGCAAGAAAACCAAAACCCTCAACGCCTCAGACAGTGATCATTAGGTGTCATTCTGTTCAAATCTTAAAAAATAGTTTGAGCAGATGAAGAATCAGTAAAGAAAGCTTGGAGGCGATTTGATAACATTTTATCTACCCAGAGGACCAATTAAAGAGAGTATTTGTATTGTGGTGATGGTGGTGGTGGTGTTTGTGGTGGTGGTGGTGGTGGAGGTGGTGGTGGTGGAGGTGGTGGAGGTGGTGGAGGTGGTGGTGGTGGTGGTGGTGGTGGTGGTGGTTTTGTTCCATTCGCTTGCTTCTGGTGGCTTCAGTCACATGCTTCCTCTGCAGTCCTGGTTCCCCGCAGCCAGGGGCAGAAGGTACAGCCTACATATGAGCCTCTATCAGTGCAAGGATGTCCAGTGTAGGAAAAAATAAAATTGAACATTACAGCACCCCATTTAATAGACAACTTCTGAATTCACTTATGACCATGGTCTCCATGGTTCTAGGGGCTGTGAGGGCATTGGAGATGCCTTTTGTATTTTATATTTACAGTAACTCAGATGATGGGCTGTCGGCTTTGAACCATGAACTGCCCTGGCGAGGCTGTGGGGAAAGGCGTGCGGGGCTGGCTACTGTAACAGAGCTGGCCACAGGAGATGGGAGAGATGGATGCCCGACCTTCCCCCTCCCATCCTGTGCTCCTGAGAACCCTGCTGTGTCCAAACACAATCAGGCACCAATCTCCTCTCCCATCCTCCTGTCTTCCCTCCTCCCTCTTCCCTTTAAGGACCTGGCTGTGTGTTGCCCGATTTGGTCGTGCCTCCAGTTGATCACTCCACTCCATGGCAATGTGACCTCAGTAGGCTACTTGAGCTCCGGTGCCTCGGTCTCCTCCTCTGTAAGGTCAGGGTAATAACAGGACCCACCTCCCTGGGGGTTAAATGAGGCAGTGAGATAAACCGTTAAGCACAGTGCCTATTGTACCTGCTGATGCTTTTCTTGTTGCCACTGACAGAGTTTTTTCCATTGTCTGGAAATTGATTATTTCCATGGTGATGTGTACTCTGACAGCTGCTTTCAAAGGCACTAGTGTGAGGCCGGGTGCAGTGGCTCACACCGGTAATCCCAGCACTCTGGGAGATTGAGGTGGGAGGATGGTTTCAGCCCAGGAGTTCGAGACCAGCCTGGGCAACATGGCAAAACCCTGTTTCTACAAGAAGTACAAAAAAGTAGTGGTGTGGTGTGGTGTGCCTATAGTTCCAGCCACTGGGGAGGCTGAGTTGGGAGAATCACCTGCGTCCAGGATGCTGAGGCTGCAGTGAACTGTGATCACACCACTGCACTCTGGCCTGGGCAGCAGGGTAAGACTCTGTCTCAAAAGAAATAAAAAAAGCACCAGTGTATGCTCAGTCATTCACATCTTCTCTTGCAATCTATTAAGAGGGCCCATGACAGCATCAGATGGTACCAAGTAAGAATGCATTTGGAATCAGCAAAGCTGCCTTCTAAACTCCTCAGCTCCTTCCAGCTCTAACAGGACCTCCACAGTGTTTTTTGAGGGGTTTCTATGAGGGAACCCCATGCCAGGCCCCATTCTTCCAAGCACGGGGCCAGAGCCCTGCTAGGGCCCCCTGCTGTGGTCTGTTCTGCACCCACACGGGAGCCAAAATGCCTCTTGGAGAGAGCTGGGGGGCAGCACCAGGACCTTGCTTGTCCTCAGGCTTGACCAGCAGACAATGGGTTCTTCAGAAGCCACAGCGTTTCAGCTGTTTTGGCCCCAGAGGCCACAAGCTGACTGCATGTCATTCTCCACCAGCAGAGCGTCACCTCGGGGTAGCTCCAAACAGTATCAACCGGTTTGTGGCGAGTGGATAAACACCAGGCTGGGTGAATGAAGTCACCGGCTGAGTCATCCTCTGCACATGGGGGCTGAATGGGGCTCAGTCAGGCCCAGGGGAGCCTCTGCGGCAAGGTGCTGGGGGCCGGGCTCTCCCTGCCAGTGAGGCTGGGGTCTGTCCCCAGTAGTCATTCCTTTGGCCAACAAACACTTATTGAGCACCCACCTACTAGGTGTCGGCACGAGTGAGTGATTAATAAGTGAGCCATTATTTCTCAAAATAGATTTTGTGGTCATCTAAATTCAGAGCATGTTACCTAAAGCAGGTTTCAGCCTGTGTTTGCTACACAGAAACACTTGTTAAAATAAAAAAGGAAAGAAGGAAGGAAGGAGAGAAAGGAAGGGAAGGGAAGGGAAGGGAAGGGAAGGGAAGGGAGGAAAGGCAGGGGTACCAAGATTTTATTAACGTTATGGTTTTAAATAGTAACTATGTTTTGGTTCAGACTCATTAATTAATTTGCCATTTCACACTGGTTGACAGGACAGAGTCAGAAAAATATTCTGATTAAGTTAATTAAGTTTGTCTCCCAAAGTAAAATACAATAGTTAGATTAGAACTGCGTTTTGCTACTTGGGTCTTAAGAAGAAAGTGGGCCTTGAGAAGCAAATAGGGCTAGGATTAGGTAAGTGAGGCACTTTCTATGGGCACAAAATTGAAGGGGACCCAAAAAAAACTCAGCTATCATAATAAAGAATATTTTAATACAATTTTTTTTTTAAAGGCTGGGCACGGTGGCTCACTCCTGTAATCCCAGCACTTTGGGAGGCCAAGGTGGGTGGATCACCTGAGGTCAGGAGTTCGAGACCAGCCTGGCCGACATGGTGAACCCCGTCTCTATTAAAAATACAAAAATTAACTGGGTGTGGTGGCAGGCACCTGTAGTTCCAGATACTCGGGAGGCTGAGGCACAAGAATCTCTTGAACCTGGGAGGTGGAGGTATGCAGTGAGCTGAGATGACGCCACTGCACTCCAGCCTGGAGTGAGATTCGGTCTCAATTAAAAAAAAAACAACTCTCTCTATATATAGTTACTATATATATACACACACATATATAGTACACAACTATATATGTACACATACATATATAAAATCAAAATTGATGCAAAAATTCATGATTAACAAAATATAAAATGTTTAAATACAGACAGGAGCAGTGCTACCAATGTGTCTCAGATTCCAACAACAAACCCCCTGCTCCCCTCCCCCTAGTTTCCCACAGCTGCCCCACTGTCCCTGCCCACCCTTGGCCAGATGGGGGAAAAGCTGATGCTAGCTCACAGATATGACAGCCAGGCACGGGGCGAATTCAAATCTCCACAGACATTGTCTCTGCTGGCTGATTCCAGGACAGTGCGACAGGGTGTCACAGGGGCGGCGCTGTGCCCTGGTGGAGAGCCCTGGCATCAGGAGACCTCTGCCTTCAAATCCCTGCCCTACCCTTCCTAGCTTCCTTACCTTGTGCTTTACCTCCTTAAGCCTTGACATCTTCATCTGTAAAATGGGGGTGATAATGTGTTGATCTCATGGGATTCAATGAGGCACACAAGGGCTCAGCAGAGCTCCTGGAACCATTCTCATTGTAGACGTGTCCATGGGCAAGTCTCATCTCCCCCGCTCTGGGTGGGAGCTGCGTTTCCTCTGTTGAGGGAATGATTCCCATTCCGTTCAGCTGTTACTGGGGAGAGCCGTGGGGCAGGCCCTCATGAGGAATGCAGGATCTGTGATACCATATGCATGAGTTTGTTTTGCTTTAAGCAAACGTCTAGAAATAGTCACAGTAGTAGCTGTAGCAATAATAGTCCTTTGCACTTTTGCTGAGCATTTTCTCAGGGATGCTAGTTAGTGCCAGGCCTGTGCCAAGGGCTTGGGGTCCACAGAGGAGCACAGAGGAGGGAATTGAGCCCAACAAAAGAGAGGGCAGGTGGTGAGACTGGAGTGAGCTGTTGTCCTGCGGTCTGTCCCGTCCAGCAAAGCTTCTGGCCTCAATGTCTGAAGCCCTGGGGGGAGGTGTGTGTGGGGTGGGGGCGAGCACCTTCCTCGACCAGGCCCAGGTCTTCAGCCCTGGCTCTGTGCCTCCCAACCCCCACATTCCCCCCTCACCAGGTGGCAGCATATCACCTGGGCTGGGAAGCCTGTTGACTCCTGGGGCCATTGAATCACAGCACACTTGAAAATCAAACATAGTGAGCCATGGAACGTGGCCCCATGTCACCTGAAAAAGTAAAGGGATTTTGCTTTCCAAGCCACAGCTGATGCTCACAACAAACTACTGCCCCTCACACCAAAATCTTAAATCTTGTCTTGGGAGATGGTTCAACAAGACAAGGCACAGAGAGCCAATCTTTAATGCTGCCGTTGTCTGAAAAGACTCCAGAATGTGTTCAATGCTACACTCAGATTTTAAAATCAATCCATTCATTTGAAAAATGCTTACCATGGGCCTTGTAAAAAGGCACAATGGGCATGACTGCACGCAGGGATAACCCTAAACAGCCTTGATAACCCTAAACAGCTTCTTCAGCTGGAATAACTCCATCCCCTTCCCCTTAAAACTTGGATGTTTGTTTGCTTTTAAAATTAGGCCAGGCACAGTGGCTCATGCCTGTAATCCCAGCACTTTGGGAGGCTGAGGAAGGTGAATCATTAAGGTCAGGAGTTCAAGACCAGCCTGACCAACATAGTGAAACCCCGTCTCTACTAAAAATACAATAATTAGCCAGGCGTGATGGTGTGCACCTGTGATCCCAGCTACTTGGGAGGCTGAGGCAGAAGAATCGCTTGAATCCAGGTGGCGGAGGTTGCAGTGAGTGGAGATTGCACCGCGGTACTCCAGCCTGGGTGACAGAGCCAATCTCTGTCTGGGAAAAAAATTAATTAAATTAAATCAAATTAAACACATACACATCATGGAGAATTTTAAAAAGAGCCCCCATGCGAGAATGTGTTAATCATGCTTGGCCATTGTGGATCAAATGACATTCCATGATTCACAACTGAAACAGTGTTAAAGGCTTTAAAACAAGATTCACAGACCTTGGGCGGCAGTCCACACCTTACACACGGCATTCATAGTCAGTGATACCAGGATGACCATTTCACCATTTCTACCTTGAAACTGTTGCGGAGGGAAAGAAAGGGAGAGTTTGCAGCTGCTCTCAATTGTAATTTTTGAAATAGAGATCTTCATTTTTTTTTTTTTTTTTTTTTTGAGACGGAGTCTTGCTCTGTTGCCAGGCTGGAGTGCAGTGGCACAATCATAGTTCCTTGCAGCCTTGACCACCTGGGTTCAAGCGATCCTCCCACTTCAGCCTCCTGAGTAGCTGGGACTACAGGCCTGAGCCACCACACCTGGCCTACCCTGTGATTTATTGAAGTATCTCCCTATAAATGAACATTTCATCCCCCCTCAACATTTTTATATAAATCATACAGTAATGAACATCCTTGCACATACCTAGATACGTTCTAAATCAGTTTCTCCTTGGATTAACTTCTAGGGTAGAATCAGCAAATGCATGTTGTCAAGTAGGTCACGCCAGCAAGGCAGAATCAATCTACACTCCCACCTGGAGAGCCCGAGAACGTGTGTCCCAGTGGCCTCAGCAGCACCGGTTGTTTTTCTTTTTTTGAGATGGGTCTTGCTCTGTTGCCCAGGCTGGAATGCAATGGCACAATCTCGGCTCGCTGTAACCCTCCACTTCCTGGGTTCAAGTGATTCTCCTGTCTCAGCCTCCCAAGTAACTGGGATTACAGGCACCCGCCATCATGCCCAGCTAATTTTTGTATTTTTAGTAGCGATGGGGTTTTGCAGTGTTAGCCAGGCTGGTCTTGAACTCCTGACATCAGGTGATCTGCCCCCCTCAGCCTCCCAAAGTGCTGGGATTACAGGCATGAGCCACTGTGCCCAGCCGGTGTTTTTCTTTTAAATTATGTTTTTGTGTCTGTTTATTATTTTATACCTTTCTATGATTATAGAACCTATGCAAGATCATTGTAGAGTTTCAAACATTATCAATGTATATAAAGTAAAATTCCCTCCCTGAGTCCTCCTATCATAGTTCCACACCTGCATATAACCTGATTGTATTTCTTCCAAATTTTCCTTTCAATGCCCACACTAAAAAAATTTTGTTTTCCTACAAAAATAGTATATTATTCAGATTAGCGACTTGCCTTTTTCTTTGTGTACTTCCACATATGCTGTGGTTTTCTTTCCACGTCATTTATACGTAGGTCCCATTTTGTGATGGCTGCCACGTGTTCCAGAGAATGGACATAACCTGTCCCTTGTGGAGGGCCATTTTCCTTATTTTCAGTATTGGCAATAATACATTTGCTCACGTAGTTTGGCTTGTGCATTGGACTTTCCTATCTATGATCATTTTAGAAAACACTTGTGCTGAAGAGTTTGCATGTTTGAAATGTCCATAGCTGTTGTCAAATTGCCCTCCAAAATGAACATTCCTACCAACACTAATGAAAGCACCTGTTTCCATGAGGATCTTTAAACAGGGACTAGCTGTTCACTTGGCAGGCACATATGGTAGACATGTTTTCTGTTGATGTTTACCAATTTATGATAAAGGATATTGCAAAGGATCCAGGTGAAGGAGGACAGTGACATGGCATGGAGGAGGGCCCCAGAGCTCCTACGTTGTCTCCAGGTGCCCCTCCCTCTGGCATCTCCATGTGTTCACCCTGTAGATATGTTTTCTGGAAAGTGGGAAGAACCAACCTAGTAGTTCTGTGAAGATCCTTTAGACATCTTCACTCACCTGAGGTTATGGTGCCCTGTCCTCTCTGCCTCTTCCACCTCATCCCACACACATATACATTTGCAAGGTTATGCTTGACACCATCAGCAATATTTATGATTTGTTCATAAGATAGGATCCTCATTAAATGACCCACGCTCTACCCAGATCAGCCAATTGCAGACAGGCAGATGCATAACTCACTTTCATTCAGTTTGAGAATTTCTAATTCTCCACTTCTGTAAGAGAGGAACACAGTGAGTCCTTCATAACCCACCACTGGGAGATGGTTTGAAGACCATCATACAGCATTATTGAAATACATTATGCCTACATTGTCCAATATGGCAGCTACTAGGAACATGGAGCCCCTGAGCACTGGGAATGTGTCCATCTAAACTGGGATGTGCCACAGGTATGAAATACGTGCTAGAAATACATACTTTTTCATAGAGGAAAAAAATGTCAACTATCTCATTAATAATCTTTATATTGATTACAAGCTGAAATGGTAACCTCTTAGACATACTGGTTAAATGAAATACGCTATTAAAATTGTTATGTTTCTCTCAATTGTTTAATATAGCTATTGGAACATTTAAAATTACGTATGTGGCTTAGATTCCATTTCTACTGGATGGCATTGCTCTAAATGGTTTGTGCAGCTGCAGATATGCATCTAAGCTTTGTGTGTGTGTGCTTATTTCTGCTCTCGCTCTCTCTCTTCTTCAACGCAGTTCAACAATCTAATTTGCAGAGATGACTGACTATTTCAAAGATGACACCTGTCACTTTGACTGTCTGGTATACGAACAAATTGTGTGCTGGCAAAATGGCTCTCTGAAGGAACAGCAAAGCCCCAGTTTGTCATTTTTGCCCATTTCTTTGGTGTAAATACTCCCATCATGGCCAAATCCAGGCTGCCAGTGTGATGTCCCTGTACCTGGAGCTGGGAAGAGACAAGCGTTCTGGTGAGTGGGTCCTGCCAGCTCCAGCACACAGCAGGTTGTGAGGACTGTTCTTATGAATCCCCAGCCACACAAAAGGCAGGGCTCCCACAATCCCTCTGGAAGCCAAAGGTGGCATTTATTTCCTCCCCCCAGCCCTGGGCACCTAGAGCTTGGGCCCATGGGCTAAGGGAGGCCAATCAAATGCTCCTGCCGAGGATGTTGGATCTCAGGGGGTTGATGTATAGGCAGGGGGCTTATTTGGGAACATCTGTGGTGGCCGCAGCAGACTCAAGCTTTCAGAAGAATGGAGACGAACACCTGTGGGGGGTGGTGGAGCCCACCTGGGCTAGAGTCCAGTGGTGGAATCCAGCTGTGATAGCAGCTACTATCCAGTGGCAATGGGGAGAGTGGTGGCATCCAAAGTAGACTACTCCTGCAGCAGGATCTTGCTTGTCCTGGTTGCCCCTGAAGTGGATTCCTCAGCCTCCTCCTTGAGTTGATGAGCTGGCCACTCTCCCTCCATTGATTCCTTTTCTGCTAGGTCACCTAGAGTCAGAACCTTGAACCTAGGCATTTACCTGTAACAATCAGGTGGATGTGATGTAACAGGCGATGTGGCTGAAATGCAGTGCAGAGAAGGGACCGGCTACCGCCAGGTGAGAGGGCTCATCAGAATCACCACCTTTAAAAACAGCACATCCAGAATTGAAAACAGGGACTCAGATATTTCTACATCCAAGTTCACAGCAGCATTATTCACAATAGCCAAAAAGCAGAATCAACCCAAGTGTCCATTGACATACACACGGATGCACAAAATGTGGTGCATCTATACAATGGAATATTATTCAGCCTTAAAAAGAAAGGAAGGGTCGGGTGCGGTGGCTTACGCCTGTAATCCCAGCACTTTGGGAGGCCAAGGCAGGCGGATCACGAGGTCAGAAGATCAAGACCAGACTGGCTAACATGGTGAAACCCCATCTCTACTAAAAACACAAAAGCTAGTCGGGCATGGTGGCGGGCACATGTAGTCCCAGCTACTCAGGAGGCTGAGGCAGGAGAACTGTTTGAACCCAGGAGGCAAAGGTTGCAGTGAGATGAGATTGTGCCACTGCACTCCAGCCTAGGTGACAGAGCAAGACTCTATCTCAAAAAAAAAAAAAAAAAAAAAAAAAAAAAAAAAAAAAAAGAAGGAAGGAAATGCTGACACATGCTACAACATGGATGAACCTTGAGGACATTATGTTGAGTGACATAAGCCAGTCACAGAAAGACAGATATTACATGATTCTGTTTACGTGACGTTCTTAGCGTAGAACAAATTCATAGAGAGGGAACATAGAATGGTGGTTTCCAGGAGCTGGGGGAGGGAATGAGGAGCTGTTTAATGGGGACAGAGTTCTGGTTTTGCAAGATGAGAGGAGCTCTGCAGATGGGTGCTGGTAACGGCTGCACAGCAATGTGCATCTTCTTAACGCCATTGAACTGTATGCTTAAACAATGGTTAAGACAGTAAGTTTTCTTTATGGATATTTTACCACAGCAAAATATAATTTCAGTCTGGGCACAGTAGCTCACACCTGTAATGTAATCCCAGCACTTTGGGAAGCTCAGGAGGATCACTAGAGCCCAGAAGTTCAAGACCAACCTGGGCAATACAGCAATATCTCATTTCTACAAAAAAGAATGTAGCCCCAGCTAATGGGGAGGATCCCTTGAGCCCAGGAGTTTGAGGCTGCAGCGAGCTTTGATCACATCACTGCACTCCAGCCTGGGTGACAGAGCAAGATGCTGCCTCATAATCATAAGAAAAATAATTTTATAAAAACAGGTACTCGTCTAGTTTCTACTCCTGAAGAACTCTGGGCTGGGGTTGAGGCTGGGTGAGTATGTGTTTCTAAAACTCCACAGGTGAGCACAGCCAGCTGTGCACGGCTGCCCAGGGATGGAACGACTTGACTCGAGAGGGTCCAGTGTCAGTGGCTGTGCTGCCTGAGAGTCTCCAGTTTCTACACCAGTTTCTAAACCAAAGGCAGGCTTAAATGCCTGTGAGTAAAAGCAGCTGCAGGTGTATGTTGAACTAATCCAACTAAGTTGAACTCTATCAACTACAATAATTAGTCATCAACATTTGCAAATTGGAAGATTTTACATGAAAAATGCAGATCTTGAATTTCTCTAGAAAAATTAGAAGACACGGTCACACAGCCCAGCTTCCACATGGCCCAGTAAGTTAGAGCTGAGGGAGGATAAAACCCCCTCGGGCCAGGGTCTCCTCTATTCCCTTCTGCACTACCCCAGCCCAACCTCAGCTGCTCCTGGAGATTCTAGGTTTATGATCCACACTTGAAATAAGCAAGCTGACCTGTGCCGAGAGCTCCAGTCCCTTTAAACTCTGCTTCTGTCTTCAAGTAGCTTACAAAATCGTGCCCAGATTGAAGGATAAACAAATAGTATGAGTTATAAAACCCAAAATAATACAGACAGATACCAAAAGCTCAATCCTCACTCTAATTTTCTCGCTGATTTCTGGGGCAACACTGTTTTGCTAAACTGTAAATATGGGCTGTCGCTCCAACATTTAAATTCTTCTTTATTTTTTATTCTTTGTTGATTTAACAGGAGTTAGCATTGAAACAAATTCATAAAGTCAGTCTTGGATCTCATTTACTGAGGTTTCCATTTCAAAGAAACCTGGAATACTCAGATTTCTCTTGGCTGGCAGAAGGTGAGGGAGGTTTGTGGGGGTTGCTGGGAGAGTGGATATAAAACTCATGGGCCCTTTTTTTTTTGAAAAGCAAAATATGGGGCTCCCTCAAGCCCCTGCCCAATGATCTCAACCCCATCGATAAGGGTGATCATCGAACCTCCTTCCTGATTTGGGAGCCTGTATTCAGGGAATGACCCTGGGAATATTCACAACGGGTTCAGCCAGGAATAGCTGGAATACTTCCCGGGGGGCGGGGGAGTCGTGATGCCAAGTCTCAGACGCTCTTTGACGATGCTATTCTTTCCTCTCAAATTACATCATTTCTAATCATCCCCCATAGGCTTCTAGGCTTAAAAAGGAGAAAAAAATAGGGAATCTGGAGGCCATGAGGACATTAGTATCCATTTTCTAATTTTAAAATGAGAGTCCAATGCTGCCTTTCTGTCTGACCTGGAGACGTACAGGGACCACAGACACAAGGCCTGAAAAGTCAATTGCTTCAGTTTGTAGGGGCAGCTCCGGTAGAAAAGGCACCTCCGCTTCAAAACCCAATGGGCCTCAAACTTCTTAGCTCGCTTCCTGAAGTCGGCACAGTGCTCACAGTTGGCCTGTGGGCCTGCACAGGAATCCCATGAACACACACGTGTTTGTCCCAAAGACTGATCACCTCCTCGGGCCAGCTGTGGCGGGAGCTTTCGCAGTGGCTCTCCGCAGGGCCGTTGCAGGGCCATAGTGAGAAGCGGCCTACCGGGAGACTTTCTGATTCCATCTTGAGCTATCACACGGGGTTCCAGCCACGCGACCCCTATGAGACCACCCCAGGCTCCCTGTGGGCCCAGGGACAGTTTCCTTTAGGGAAGCAGATATTATTTATATCATCAAAGCAGACTAGATTATGCAATGGCATTTCAATGGCTTAAACTGACTCACGATAGTACAAGGTTATCTGTTAAAAATAATCCTCCAGTTTGGTAGAAGTGAAGGGTTTCATCCCTGTGTCTTGTTAGACTGTTTGGCTGAAATATGTGACTAATGCATACACCCAGCTGGCTTCTCCATCTTCCATGAGGAGCTGGGGAGCCTCTCAAAAAAGTAGACATATGACCTGTATTAGATCTCAAGTGATTCGCCCACCTCAGCCTCCCAAAGTACTGGGATTACAGGCGTGAGCCACCACACCCAACCTGCTGAGTGCTTTTGATTAACATTTATCAGTCTGATGAGCCAAATCCCTGTAGGACAGAATACCAAAAGCACAGAAATTCCCAATCCCAACCCGTGGCTAGTCACCCAGGACCACCCTCCTCCTCAACTTGCTCCCAAGCTTGCCCTACTCCCCGCTTCTTCCCTCAGGCACCGCATTTGCCAACGCAACACTTGCCACTCCCCGCCTTCGCAGCCACTCACCCTGCCGCTCTCTCCACCATCCAGTCAGCCTCCATGTGCCCCCTTTGTCCCTCCCAAAGAGTGCTACAAACTCTTCAGACTTGGCATCAATGCCAGCCCCACGCCTCTCTGACCACTCAGGCAGAGGCAACCTCCCTCTCCCTTGCATGTCCTCCAGGACAGGGATGAGATCTCACTTCACCTTGCTCTCTCCAGGGTCCCCGAAAATAGAGCAGACCCTGGATAAACACGGGGAGTAGAGAGGGAGAGAGCAGGGGAAGGAAGATAAGGCAGGACAGAGGATGCAGTGAGAAAGACAGAGAGGAAGGCAGGTTATCAGAGACAGGCAGCAGAATGCGATCTTCATCTAACTGCTCCGATTGTGTGTTCAAATAGAAAACAAGACCATTCCAGAAAGTAAACTCTTTCCTAGATCTCTGAAGAATTTATATAATGGAACTTAAATGTTGAGAACACAATGCCGATAGCTCCTCTGGCTACCAATCTTATTCTGTGAAATAAATACATGATGTGAGAGCTTTGCTTAGGAATACCCAGGGTTACAAAATGCAAAATAAACGGGCATTTCAAACACAGGAAAGGCCAGTTCCACAGGCCACATGGGTGCCCAAGGAAGCTCTAGTCTTCTTATTTTATGAACGTACAGTCCATCTTTCTTTTTTTTTTTTTTGAGACGGAGTCTCGCTCTGTCGCCCAGGCTGGAGTGCAGTGGCCGGATCTCAGCTCACTGCAAGCTCCGCCTCCCGGGTTCACGCCATTCTCCGGCCTCAGCCTCCCGAGTAGCTGGGACTACAGGCGCCCACCACCTCGCCCGGCTAGTTTTTTTTTGTATTTCTTAATAGAGACGGGGTTTCACCGTGTTAGCCAGGATAGTCTCGATCTCCTGACCTCGTGATCCGCCTGTCTCGGCCTCCCAAAGTGCTGGGATTACAGACTTGAGCCACCGCGCCCGGCCACAGTCCATCTTTCTATTTCCTGGCATATGTTTTTATTTCGTTAAGACATTCACTGTTTGGCTTCTCTCCCAGGAGTTAGAGGTGAAGGATAGCGCCATGCCTGAGCTAAAGCAAACAGTTTGTGGAGCTTGCCCCACTCAATCCATTTAAAATCAACTCCCACTATACACGGTGTTTGCTGAGGATTGTGACTTTTTTTTTTTTTTTAATTTCTTTGTTTGAAATGGAGACTTGCTCTTGTCGCCCAGACTGGAGTGCAGTGTCACGATCTTGGCACACTACAACCTCCGCCTCTCGGGTTCAAGTGATTCTCCTGCCACAGCCTCCCAAGTAGCTGGAATTACAGGCACCCACCGCCATGCCTGGCTAATTTTTGTATTTTTAGTAGAGACAGGGTTTCCCCATATTAGCCAGGCTGGTCTCGAACTCCTGACCTCAGGTGATCCGTCTATCTCGGCCTCCCAAAGTGCTGGGATTACAGACCTGAGCCACCATGCCCGGCCAGAGGATTGTGACTTTTATAGAGCTATAGACTTTATTTTTAATTAACACAGTGTTATAACAAATGTATCTGAGGCTGAGATAGTTTTAGCATTTTTCTTATATTTTTCAGCACAACTTTAAAACTTTCCTCTTTTATACTTGGCAAAATGCTTTAGAAACATTTTCTTAAAAATCATATGCCTGGGTGGCTGAGGTGGGCAGGATCAGGAGTTCAAGATATGCCTGAACAACATGTCGAAACCCTATCTCTACAAAAAACACAAAAACTAACCAGGCATAGTGACCTGTGTCCATAGTCCCAGCTACTCGGGAGGGTGAGGTGGGAGGGCCGCTTGAGCCATGGAGCTCAAGGTTGCAGTGAACTGAGATTGTGCCACTGCACTCCTGCCTGGATGACAGAGTGATTCTCTGTCTCAAAATATATATATATAAAAAATAAAAATAATTACATGTCTAATCCCATATTTAACTTAGCATAAACTAAAACCAAAATCAGCAATTCTCATTCAATAAGATAGCAGAAACATCATCGTGTAGAGATAATTCAGATACATTCAATTGTAATAAATTCACACAGGCTTCAAGCTCAGAAGTATCCTGGAATTGAGAGCCCAGCAACACAGCGGTAATATGGGCAGTAACAAGTCCCAGCTCTGCGTGAAGAAGTGAAGAGCTTGATGTAACTTACACGTGCTTTGATCTTGTGTGTGTATCTTCAGCATGTGATAATTCACAGCAGTAACATGATTTTGAGCCACCAAATGACAATGTGTGATTGCTTCTTTTTTTCCTCCTCTTGATTTATTTTGAGATGGAATCTTGCTCTACCACCCAGACTGGAGTGCAGTGGCATGATCTCCACTCACTGCAACCTCTACTTCCCAGGTTCAAGCGATCCTCCTGCCTCAGCCTCCAAAGTAGCTGGGATTACAGGCATGTGCCACCGCACCTAATTTTTGTATTTTTAGTAGAGATGGGGTTTCACCATTTTGGCCAGGCTGGTCTCGAACTCCTGTCCTCAGGTGATCTGCCCACCTCAACCTTCTAAAGTGCTGGGATTATAGGCATGAGCCACCACGTCCAGCCCTTATTTTTTATTTTGATCATCTTTCTGCCAGATCCTGGGAGTCTTTTCGGGGTGCTGGTGTCTGCACTGATTTCCCCACTCCTGTGTGCTTGTATGGGATCACAGTTGACCAGACAGAACTTTCTAATCAGCTTTCCAAAGCCATGATGAGGGTTTGGTGTTTTCTTCTGAGAATCTCACTTTCACAATGTTTCCCCCACTAAATGCAGTGAAATTCAAGGTTTTCTTTTTTGCTTTTGTTTTTGTTTTTTTCTGAAGCTCTTGGAAAACAGCACCCAGGAAAGGCACCAACTGGCAACCTCTATCTAACCCACTAATCCCACCTTTGAGGATCTTTCCTGAGGAAAGAATAAGGTGTGTTACCTAATTACACCCTTTATAATAGAAAAATATATATAATAGAAAAAATATACAAAGGAAAAAATATAATAGGAAAAAATCACAGTACCTTTTATAATAGGAAATAGCTAGAAACAACCTAAAGATCCAAAAATGTAAGATAGTATCAAATAATTAAGATAAAGTCATAGGATAGAATTCTATGCCACTCCCTGGGGTGAAATTTTATAAGAATATTAAATGTTAGAGGAAAATGATTCTGATGTAAGTGAAAAAGTAAATTATAAAGCAGTGTGATTCCAAATACCTAACTACTTGTTGACAGCGGTTATCTCTGAGTGGTTGCATAGAAATGATTTATGCTTGCTTCTTTTGTTCTATATACATTTTAAAAAATTTCTATAATGAAAATATTCTATCTTCAAAGTAATATTTAAAAAGAGAAGCTGGAAATAATAATGCCTGGGATCCCTTTGCTCACATTCAGAATCTCCTTTGCAAAGAAAAATTTCCAGAATCTCCTTTGCAAAGAAAAATTTCTATAATGAAAATACTCTATCTTCAAAGTAATGTTTAAAAAGAGAAGCTGGAAATAATAATGCCTGGGATCCCTTTGCTCACATTCAGAATCTCCTTTGCAAAGGCCAGACCCAGGCTCACGGCTGATGCTGCCAAAGGCGTTCAGTAGACCCTGGCATGGATACTGGGGCAGGTTCCTGGCTGGGGACAGGGTGCTTCTGCGTAAAGCTCCCCTCCAGAGGGTGCCCCCATGACCAGGGCTTTGCTGGAAGCAGCCTTCTGATGAGACACTACCAGATTAGACAGATACTTTCTGATTAGACACTGTATTTTACCTGGAACCTAACTGATTGGACAGTCATACTTATTACCTTAGTTTCTTCTTTCAAAAAATGATAATGAGAATATTTAGAGACATAGAAAATGTTTGTTTACATGGTGAAGGAAGCAGGTTAAGAAAATGTACACTCCTAATTGCATATATTATATATAATCATATAATATATTAATATGTAATAATAATAAATTAATAATGTGTTTCTTAGTTGTGACAAGTATAGTTATGTAAGCTGTTAACAATAGGGCAAGCTGGGTGAGGAGTCTAGGGGAGCTCTCTGAACTATTTTTGCAACCTTTCAGTAAACTTAAAATGATTCCAAAACAAAAGGTTTATTTTTAAAATAAGGGAATTATTCACTCTAGGGCACACATTTCTCAAGGCCTCAATTGTTTAACATTTAATTTAATAAAAACACTTTGGAAATCCAAAAAAAAGTACTTGTGTATTTTTAATCTGTATTACCAGTCTATTCACATGTAAATTACAGAAGGAAGCTATTCTAGGAAATTCACCAAAATAGGCTGGGCACAGTGGCTCACGCTAGTAATCCCAGCACTTTGGGAAGCCGAGGCAGGCAGATCACCTGAGGTTGGGAGTTTGAGACCAGCCTGACTAACATGGAGAAACCCCGTCTCTACTAAAAACACAAAATTAGCTGGGCATGGTGGCGCTTTGCCTGTAATCCCAGCTACTTGAGAGGCTGGGGCAGGAGAATTGCTTGAACCCGGGAGGTGGAGGTTGTGGTGAGCCGAGATCGCACCATTGCACTCCAGCCTGGACAACAAGAGTGAAACTCCGTCTAAAAGAAAGGAAAAGAAAATACACCAAAATAATAACAACAGCTATATCTGTGGGATTTAGAATGATTTTTATATTTTCTTTAGTTTTTCCAAACTTTTAAGATTTTCCTGTGGTAACTATAAGAAAACTCTTCTACAATTATTACCTATATAATTATATAGTATATACCTTATAGTTATATAATATATAAAAATAAAATTACTTTTATGAGATAGCTTTTAAAATCAGAAAAATTTAAAATAGCCACGTGGATTTCCCAAGAGTCCCACCAGCAGCTGGGAGGCTGAGAGTGTGTAAAGCTGAGCAAAGCTCTTGGCAGGAGGAAGCAGCTACGTATAGGCTCTGGGTATCATTCATAATCTAGGTACTGTATGTGCTTAATATGGACTAGACATGAGCAGCTCATAGTGCTTTTGGAACCACAAAGTCAAATTGATAATGATAGCGTTCCTAATTTAGCACAATGAAAAGCCTGGTAGCTATTGCCCAAGCTAATGAATGGGTAAGAGAAAGAAAAGCTTCTTTTCTTTTGTAAAGCTTAACATTAAAATTAGCTGCATCTGTTACCTTAGGTGCAAAAAGCAAAGACGGAAGGAAGCCTGTTCCAATTGGTATTTTGCCTCTGAGATCTTTATGTCTGAACTATTCATGTCACAGATAACAGTGAAGGCCCTAAGACTCATCGTCCAAAACAGTTTTGGAAAAAAAACAAAAAGGATAAATTTCCATTTCAAACCTTAAAGCAATGCATGGCGATTCTCTGGGGGTCTAACAATTTCTCCCAGAGAAATGATAAGGCAGGCAAATGGAAGATCAATGAAGCAACATCGTGGCAATAATGCAATTGGTCCTGCCGTAGTCATGAACATGTAAATAACAAGACAGCAGTAAGAAGACCCCAGGCTCTGCGTAGAAACAAAATATTCAGCCTGTTGTTGTTGTTTCTTATTGCAGGATTTTGAGTGGAAAAGTAGTCCCACTTGTCAATCAGCTACGTTGCAGGGGCTAATAGATTCTGGCGTTTAGGGAGGTCAACACAGAATTTAATTTAACATCTCACAATACACCCACATGCCCAGAAAATGTGGACAGCTTGATAGGGTTCACTGAGCCAAAGAAGCAAGACCCAAACAGTGCATTAATGTATAGGGGAAGAATAGTTGCAATCAGCCCCTTGTGAATTGGACAGAGGGCTTGGAGATGAAGCAATTATCAGCCATCGGGGATTAATAGTAAAGTGTGAATACCAAGCTGTATATGTTAGGGGCAGAATATGTTGCCTATAGAAAACAACAAAGGACGTTTCTTACTATTAAGTGAGATTAAACGTAATGGCCTGATTTAATCACAAAGGCAGAATTAAATTCAGATGGCAACTTCAAAGTGGACACAGGAACACAGGCCACTGCTTACATTTACATATAGCTGGCATAGCTTGGCCTGCCACACAATAGGATAGTTTCTTTGGCCACTTAAACAATTTTCTATTCTTCACCTTTTTCTTTTTTTTTTTCTTTTTTCTTTTTCTTTTGTGTGTGTGTGTGTGTGTGTGTGTGTGTGTGTGAACACTCACTGTATTTATTCCCCAATTGCATTTAGTTAGTAAGAAGGAGCTAAGAGTTATATTTATTCATGGAAGCTGTAATTTTTAATTCTTCCAAATTGTGAAAAAAAAAGCCTCATAAGGTCAATAAGAACAGAGCAGTTGTAATCAGATTGTCACCAAAAAAGAAAAAGAAGAAAAACAAATTAAACAAAACAAACAAAAAAAACTTCCTAGAGTCAACCAGTGTGTTATTACTTTCTCTGCCTTCAACTTAAGAATTCAGTTCTTGAGGTCTAAACTTCACTCCCGGGAAAGGCAGCTTTCCCGATCCTCGCTCCTCGGGCGAAGATTTAAGCGACCATCATGAAGTCCAGCCGGGCTGTTTTTCAATACAAGCCAGTTCCTCTTTCCTTCTTTATTAATGAAGGCTTGTTTCCTTCTTTGCTCCCCACCGAAAAGGAAGTTCTCCTAAGAGGTTTGGGGGATAGAAGCCTGTTGCAGGGTTTAGAGGGGTTGAGGCACTTACTGTGAGTGGGTCCCCAGAGAATTTCGAGTACCCACGGCTTGAATGTAAAAATTAAGTATAGTATCTAAAAGACATGCTAGCCTCTGTTCAATGCCCAAGGACTGAACACATCTAAACTTTGGGTCCATAAAAGTCCCTTGCAAATTTTATGTACTTCTATTTTATAATAGATAATGTATTATATATTATATACATTATATATTATATAAATGATTAATGAGCTTACCCTTTGAATCTGCAATCTTTCTTCAAATAATTTATTCTACAGAGGCATAGCAAAAGAGCTTAAAGATCTTTGTATCAGGACATTCATCATGAAGTTGCTCCTTTTTTCCCCAAGACGGTGTCGCTCTGCGACCCAGGCTGAAGTACAAGGGTACAATCATAGCTCATTGCAGCCTGGAACTCCTGGGATCAAGCCATCCTCCTGCCTAAGCCTCCTGAGCAGCTGGGACTACAGATGCACCCCACCACACCCAGATAATTTTTTTTTTTTTTTTTTTTTTTTTTTTGAGACGGAGTCTCGCTCTGTCGCCCAGGCTGGAGTGCAGTGGCACGATCTCGGCTCACTGCAAGCTCCGCCTCCCGGGTTTACGCCATTCTCCTGCCTCAGCCTCCAGAGCAGCTGGGACTACAGGCGCCGCCACCTCGCCTGGTTGATTTTTTTTGTATTTTTTTTAGTAGAGACGGGGTTTCACCGTGTCCGCCAGAATGGTCTGGATCTCCTGACCTCATGATCCGCCCGCCTCGGGCTCCCAAAGTGCTGGGATTACAAGCATGAGCCACCGCGTCCTGCCACACCCAGATAATTCTTTAAAATTTTTGTAGCGACAGTGTCTAGCTTTGTTTCCCAGGCTGGTCTCAAACTCCTGGGCTCAAGCAATCCTCCTGCCTCAGCCTCCCAAAGTGCTGGAATTACAGGCTTGAGCCACTGTACCTAGCCAGTTTCTTTTAATATTAAAACCAACTAGGAATTAGCTAAAATGACCATCCTTATGGGATAAGCTTAACAAACTTTGCTATGAACTTATAATGAAATACTATGCAATCATTATAAGGATCTGAATTTGAAATAATCTGAAATGATTTGAAATAATGATGTGGAGCTTTAGTTGATTAGAGAGATGGATAGAGAAAGAACCCTATAGCAATTCATAGAATTCATTGTGTAAAAAGAGAAATGTTTGAGAAAATGTCAACCAAATGTTAACAGTATTTTTCTCTGAATGGTGGGACTTGGTTGATTTTTATTTTTTCCTTGGTACTTACTGACTTTTTAAAAAAATTAACAAAAATTGCTTTTACAATAAAATCTCTATTTTATTTTTTAAAAACAACTTTTTGAGAAGCTTTGGTGAGCATTTGGGAAATGACTTTAAAGGGAGAAGATGGGATTTTCTGAGGCCAAAATAAAGGAAAAGGTATCATAAATCCTTGGTGTTTGGGCCTCTGCAAGACAGGCATCTCACCCTGTCCTGATGAGCCTGTGTCCCTGGACCTCTTGCTTCTGCAACTTGCCTTTTCTCAAAGTCTTACTTTTGGGTTTAAAGCATTTCTCTTCCTTTTTTTTTCATTGCCTTCTTGTGTTGACAGAAATTTTCTGAGTTTGATTTGCCCCTTGAAAAGAATAGATTAATCATCTGTAAAGACGTTGCAATCAGATGTCAAACCAATCCAACTGAGGAAAAAGGCTGGGAGAGGTGAGTTTGTGAGGGAGAGGTAGAGCATGGATCAACTCCTCTGTCACTAGACAAAGCTGATGTGCAATGGCCTGTGGCTCTCTTTTGAGCAATTCGCCAATCAGTGTAAATGCAGGCTCTAAGGTCGGACAAGCTGAAGTGTCTGGAGGCCTTGATAACTTGCCCAACATCAAGTGTGACCAAGAAAAACGCTCCCCAGTGATAGCCTTCTAGGTTTGCACCATATCACTATGACACTTAAAAGGAGACTTTTTGATTTCAGTTAATTGCAAATCGCCCCTCTACGGTCTTAGAAGACTGAGGAGGATGTATGAGATGAAGATTTAAAAAATGCAGCCGGGCGCGATGGGTCACTCATGTAATCCTAGAGCTTTGGGAGGCCAAGGCAGGTGGATTGCCTGAGCTCAGGAGTTTGAGACCAGCCTGGGCCACATGGTGAAACCCCATCTCTACTAAAATGCAAGAAATTCTGGCCAGGCACAGTGGCTCATGCCTGTAATCCTAGCACTTTGGGAGGCCGAGGCAGGTGGATCACCTGAGATTAGGCATTCAAGACCAACCTGTCCAACATGGTGAAAACATGTCTCTACTAAAAATATAAAAATTAGCCGGGCATGGTGGCATGTGCCTGTAATCCCAGCTACTTGGGAAGCTGAGACATGACAATCACTTGAACCAAGAAGTTGGAGGTTGCAGTGAGCTGAGATCACGCCACTGTACCCCAGCCTGGGGGACAGGGCGAGACTCTGTCTCAAAAAAAGGAAAAAATGCCCATGAGTTTAGTAAGGGTTGCCTGAAACAGCAGAAGGGCGAAGGTTTCTTATTTCCCTGAAACGGAAGTGACGCTAACCAGAGCTCCACACGTGCCTTCAGTGTGTGCTTTTTGGGGCACCCTTGGGCAGAGGGGTCCTCCTGGTGATGACGCAACGAGACCACACTCTGGAGGCACGAATGGCAACTGCACAAAGCTGAGGCATCTGCCCTCACACGGGGACTTATTCTGCCCATTCCCTTAGCACCAAATTAGAAGGAAAAAGATTGGCAGCCCAAAACAACTTGCTAGATTATTCCAAGGCAGGATAAGGCACAGAAAATATGCCATGTCTGCATTTCATCACCTTAGGTAGGAGGAGAGCAAACTCCAGTTCCTTTCTTGGCCCTTTTTTTTAGACGGAGTCTCGCTCTATTGCCCACACTGATCACCACTCACTGCAACCTCCACCTTGCGGGTTCAAGTGATTTTCCCCCTCAGCTTCCCTGAGTAGCTGAGATTACAGGCACGCACCAACGTGCCTGGCTAATTTTTCTATTTTTAGTAGACACGGAGTTTCACCATGTTGGCCAGGCTGGTCTCGAACTCCTGACCTCAGGTGATCCACCCGCCTCGGCCTACAAAAGTGCTGGGATTACAGGCGTGAGCCACCGCACCAGCCTCTTGGCCCTTTTTGAAGTCATTTCTTGAAGGTTGATGTGTACGTCAGGTCAGACTTGCTCTCTCAAGCAACCTACCCTCGGCTTCTAGGAAGGTAGCAATTGCTTCATTTTCAAATAAACAGAAGAGAAGTAGAGAACATTCCTAGGGTCTTTTACAACCACACGAAATATAAATGAGCATTTTAAAAACTGTTTTATTTCTAATTTTGTAGGTACATAATAGGTGTATATATGGATTACATAAGATTTATTTATTTATTTATTTATTTTTGAGACGGAGTCTCACTCTGTCGCCTGGGCTGGAGTGCAGTGGCCGGATCTCAGCTCACTGCAAGCTCCGCCTCCCGGGTTCACGCCATTCTCCTGCCTCAGCCTCCGGAGTAGCTGGGACTACAGGCGGCCGCCACCTCGCCCGGCTAGTTTTTTGTATTTTTAGTAGAGACGGGGTTTCACCGTGTTAGCCAGGATGGTCTTGATCTCCTGACCTCGTGATCCGCCCGTCTTGGCCTCCCAAAGTGCTGGGATTACAGGCTTGAGCCACCGCGCCCGGCTACATAAGATATTTTGATACAGGCAACAGGCATGCAATGCATAATTACATCAGGGTAAATACGGTATCCATTTATCCTTTGTGTTACAAACAATCCAATTATACTCTTTTAGATATTTAAAAATATACAATAAAAATTTTCTTTACTATGGCCATCTTGGTGTGATAGCAAATACTAGGTCTTATTTATTCTAGTATTTGTACCCATTAACCTCTCCTCCTTCCCTACTCTCCCAAATGAGCATATTTTTAAAAACATTTACTGTTTCTTTCTGATTATAAAAGACATGCAAGTTCATGTCAAATTCAAACACATACTGAAATAGAGAGAAAAAGAAACTCTATGACATGTATAACCCACCTCCCAGGGAAAACAATTGTGAATAGTGAGTAGTGCGTCCTTCCAGTCGTTTATTCTATGCATATATAATTGGAACATACAACTCTATTTTCATGTAGCTGGAATTATATGGGCTGTATTATTCCATTTCCTTTCCTTTAGTTTTAATATTCCATCAGAGCATCAGGAAATACAACGCTCCAAGAAATTCTGAGAATAGTAATAATCATAATAGGAGTAATGCAGTCAATAATAGCACCATAGCTCATATTTATTGTAGTCTGGATTAAACATAGGGCTTTTTTCCAGGGAGCTGAAGGTATTTTATATTTCCTTCCTAATAGACCTGGAACACGGAAAACCATGTGGCTGACTGTCAAAAGAGATGAGATGGGCCTGACACTGTGGCTGATGCCTATAATCCCAGCACTCTAGGAGGCTAAGGAGGGAAGACTGCTTGAGCCTAGGAGTTTGAGACCACCCTGGGCAACATGGTGAAACCCTGCCTCTACAACACCAACAACAAAAATTAGCCTGGCATGGTGGCATACACCAGTAGTCCCAGCTACTTGGGAGGCTGAGGTAGGAGGATCGCTTGAGTCCAAGAGGTTGAGGCTGCAGTGAGCCCTGATCGCAGCCAGTGCAGTCCAGTCTGGGCAACAGAGCAAGACACTGTCTCAAAAATATATAGAGAGAGAAAAATAAATACATAAAGTGATGAGATGACTTCCTTGTGGAGTCGCACACCTAAGTCATAACCAGGAGCAGCCCCGAGTCTGTGTCCACAGAGGTCGGCAGGAGTCATCTTGGGACATGTGGCCTTCCTTTGTCATAGGCAGGTGGCACTGAATATGCACAGCTCCTCCTTGGAGGTGGGGGTGCTGCTCTCCAGAGCCTGCATGCACACTCCTCCTTGAGGCCTGAGTCACCCCAAGCTAAGTGTGAGGGGGCCGACCACGGTCCCAGCTTCCTCTAACTGGCCCTGCTGTGACTGTGACTGCCGCAGCGTGGACCCGGGCTGCCCTGCAGGCCCATGGCTCCCGCTGCGCCCTGGCGGGCTGACAGTTGTAATGCTGTCATCCGTGTCCGCTCACAGAAAGAGCAGGAAGACCAGTTGCCCCACACAAAGGCCTGAAGTGCTCGTGTGAAAGGTCACTAAGTGCTGTCATCTGGGCCAGGGTGGGGGCCCGAGAAGGCGGCGCCCACTGAGAACAACAGAACCAGGGGCAGGATCTTAACCTCGGCCTGTGGCCTGGGGTGTCCGGAGAGAGACAAAGACTCAAGTGGGAGCTGAAGGGACTTGGGAGCGAAGACGCCTGAGGGATGAGAGGCGCCTGGGCCGGTTCCTTAGGCAACCAGCGCCCGTGGGCCTCCATAACTCTGCCCAGAGGCTGACAGCTCCCATTCATCCCCCAGGCCAGGCAGGTGGCAGGGCGGCCTGAAAGGAGCGGGGAAGCAGGAGGACAGGTCCCAGAAGAAGCCCCTGGGACACTCCAGGCTCTGCGGGGAGGCACCATCCTTCAGCCTCCTGCTAGGGGGATGGGAGGTCAGCAGGCCCTTTGTGGAACCCCAAGAAACACAATTTAATGATACCAAAAACCACTAAGCATACTATTTAATGTCAAATTAGATGCTGTTTAATGTCACATTTGAGTTTATAAATGTGGCCACGACTACAAAGATGTAAGAAAACAGAGCTTGGTGAAGTAAAACTGAGCAAGAAAAAAGTGGGGGGGAGTGGGGGCTGTTTCCTTGCCCTCAACAGTCTCAGTGAGTGGGGCAAAGACCACAGCCATCCATTTTCATTAGGACACTTGAGTGTGGCCCAAAGGACGCCAGGACTCTGGCAGGACATAATTTAGGAACTGCTGAAGACAGAGCCCCAGCGCAGTTCTCTGCTATCTTGAGGCATGGTGTGCGGTTTAAAATATGGGACTGAAAATCAAATAGCAGTCTTGAGGCCTTGGGCAATTTATTTAAACTCTCAGTGCCTTGGTTTCCCACCAGTAAAAAAAGGGTTCTTGTCTGGGCGCGATGGCTCAGGCCTGTAATCCCAGCACTTTGGGAGGCCGAGGCGGACAGATCATGAGGTCAGGAGATGGAGACCATCCTGGCTAACACGGTGAAACCCCGTCTCTACTAAAAATACAGAAAATTAACCGGGTGTGGTGGCGGGCACCTGCTGTCCTAGCTACTTGGGAATCTGAGGCAGGAGAATTGCTTGAACCCGGGAGGCGGAGCTGAGATCATGCCACCGCATTCCAGCCTGGGCAACAGAGCAAGACTCCACCTCAAAAAAAAAAAAAAAAAATTGGAAAGAAAGAAAAAAGAAAAAAAGGGGGGGCTCTTTTGAAGATTAAGTGTTTTACTACCTATGAAAAGCTTAGAATGGAGCCACATAAAACAGTCAATAAGTGCTAATTATCATCATTTTCATCATCTTCATCCTCATTATCATCACCCCGGCTGGTGAAATTATTGGTGAATTTAATTTACTTCTTTACATTTTTATTGCCTAAAGCATCTACAATGATCGTTTACTATTATTATTACAATGAGAAAAGATGGAACTTTTCCAGAGAAAGAAAAGAGCCCTGATGCTGCCTTCCACAACCCCAGTGGGGAAGAGAGAGCAGAGGGATGAAGTCACAAAAGGGAAGAGCCACTCTCCAACCAAAATTCACCTTCTTTGTAACTAGAAAAAGGTGTAGGTGAAGGCTGGGGTTTTTCCTCCCCCCATCTTAGCATGCAGAGAAACATGACTTTTGCAGAGCATGCAGACCTGGCTTCAGGCTGAGGACAGGGTGACCAACTGTCCCAGTTTGCTTGGTTGTGGGACTTCGAGTGCAAGTTTATCACTGGAGTTGAGGGAGCAGGTTTTCAGCCACACCCTGTCATGCCTGCTGGGCACACCAGCTGGAGCTCTGAAATTTTTGCTTTTCAGCCCTAGATTTAAGCCATACCCACAAAGCTAGGCAGGAAGCACTCTCAGTGCTCTAGGAGAGAGTTTTAAGAGGACTGGAGTTGGAGGCCAGCCCAGTGGCCACACCTGTAATCCCAACACTTTGGAAGGCTGAGGCGGGAGGATCACTTGAGTTCAGGAGTTTGAGACCAGCCTGGACAAGATAATGAGACCTGGTCTATACCAAAAAAAGCATCAAAAAATTATGAGGGCATGATGGTGTGCACGTCTAGTCCCAGGGACTTGGGAGGCTGAGGTAGGAAGATCTCTTGAGCCTAAGAGGTTGAGGCTGTGGTGAGCTGTGATTGTGCTACTGCACTCCAGTCTCGGTGAGCTGCAATTGTGCCACTGCACTCCAGTCTGGGAGACAGAGCAAGCGACCCCTTCTCAAAAGAGAGAGAGAGAGAGAGAGAGAGAGAACTGGAGTTGGAAAGAAAAAGGAAATGAAGGAGCAGTCAAGTCCATTCCTAGTCCTTTTTGTGGAAGTTCAACCTTGCTCTTAAGACAAAGCAACATCCTTGGAGACCCTGGCAACCTACTATTCTCTGTGTTGTAGTTTCTAAAAGGGCCCTTTCACCAAAGACACACCTAGTGGAGTCCCCAGGAAGCTGCACTGAGCACCCAGAGCCAGGGGGGTCTAAAGAAATGCCTCCTCAGCACCTCTGAAATGAATGGTGCCCCACGAAGGAGAATGACAATGAAGAGGTAGGAGCAGCTTGGGAATTTAGAGTGGAAATCGCGAACAAAGTTTACAGAGAAGCAATGCGGAAGCAGTTTTGACTGATCCCTCCAGGAAATCTCCAGGAATTGGCAGTAGCGATTTTGTTCCAGTTGCAAATGAATTTGTCCAAGGTCACATAGCTAGGAAACCGGGAGCTGGGAGTCCAGCACGGACTTCGGGCCACAGGCCACAGTCTCTCTCAAAGGAAGCGTGGCTTAGGGTTGAAGAACCACCCCAAAAGCAGGGAAGTGGGGAGCAGGAAGGGCGCTGACCCACAAGCCATAGGAGAGGGTGCCATGGAAAGGGCCGTGTGTCAGTTTCCTTTGACTGCCATAATAAAGTACTGTAAATTTAGCAGCTCAGGCAACACAAATTTATTCTCTCACAGTTCTGGAAGTGCAAATTGCAAAAGGCAGGGCCTCTCTTCCTCCAAAGGCTCTAGGGGAGGATGCTTCCTTTTCTCTTCCAGCTTCTGCAAGTGGTTCCTAGCATTCCTTGGCTTGTGGCCACATCGCTCCAATGTCTGCCTCCACCTTCACAGGGCTTTCTTCTCTTCTCTTTCTTCCTGTGTCTCTCTTCTGTGTGTATCTTATGAGGACAATTATCACTGGACTTAGAGCCCAACTGGATGATCTGGGAGTATCTCGAGATGTTTAACTTGCTTATCTCTGCATTCTTTTTTCCAAATGGGGGCGCATTCACAGGTTCCAGTGTTGAGACAGGGACATGTCTTTCTGGAAGGCACCATTTCACCTGTTATAACCTGGGGACAAGGAGTGTTCAAAAACCAGGCACCAAGTTGTCTGAATTTATTCCCAAGAAAGCATGCTCTGCTGAGCATGAATCTGATCGGGGTTCTGATTTACAATTATCGGCCCACCCCTCAACTCTCTGCCAGCAACCCTAAAATGGTTCACTGCTCAGTGAGCACTCTTACTGTCTGTGGTACCTTTCATGACCTTCTCTGCTGTCTGTAGCCCACTGCCCCTTACCTCCCTGTCACTCTCAGCAAATGATCTTTCTACTGCTTAGTAGAGAAAATAGAAGCCATCAGAGAAAAATGCCCTCATTTTCCCATCCCCAGCCCCCAGTACTTTCCTGCCTCTGCCCTAGCCTCTCCTGGGTCCCTCCATTTCCATAAGAATGGAATTTTCTCCTCCAGCCCAGGTCAAACGAGGCCACCTGGTTGAGTCCTCAGCCCTCCCATTTCCTGAGGCACCTGCGAATCATCCTAGCTGTCTTCTCTGACTTCAACATCTCCTGCTTTTGTGGAACCCTCCCCCATCATTTAAACATAAGCATTTTCTTCCACCTTAAAATCGGAAAAAAGAAAAAAAAAAAAAAAGCAAATGCTCTCCCTGCACCTCACTTCCACTTCCAGCAAGCACCTTCCATCCTTTCCAGGCGAGTTTCGAGCTTCTCGTCGTATTATCTGCACTTCCTGCCTCCATTTCCTCCCTGCCCACACAGCCCCCTCCACCTAAGTAGTCCACGTGCTTCCAGGCCACTAAATCCAAAGGTCTTTCCAGCCTTCATCTTCCCCAGCAGAACTGGCCAGCAATAAACCACCCTGCCTAACTGTAGTATTGTATGGTCTTGAATTCTGTGACTCCACATTCTCCTGGTTTTCTTCCTACTTCTTTGGCTACATCTTCTCAGGCTTTTGTTCATAAGTTGATTCTCCATGGGGCATGTAAATATTAGAGCTCAGGATCCCTCCTTTCTCACTCTAGTTCTTTCCGGGAAGTCCCCACTGGGGCTCAAACTGCAGTCTATGTGACCACGACTCGCAAATGCTAATCTCCACCTTCAGAGATCAGGTATCCAACAACCTAACCAACACCTGCTGGATGTTTTAAAGGCAGCTTGTACTCAAAATATCCAAAACAAAGTTCAAGATCTCTTCTCCCACAAACCTGGGCCCTTTCTATCTTCCCCTGTTTCTGTGGACCAAACCACCACCCGTCTAGCCAGCCAGGGAAGTCATCGCCACAGTCTAGCTCTCACTCCCCTTGGGACAGATTCAAAACGATGTTGCCATTTCAGGAAAGCCTCATTCTCTTTTTCTTTGTTTTGAAGAGTAGAAATGATGCTTTGAGAATCTTGAGGCCTAAGAAATCCAGTCGAGGATGGAGTCTGAATTTTTAATAAAATGTTTCCCATTTCTGTGATTAGGATTCTTTCAGGGCCATTATCCAACGATCTATCTTGATTTACCTAGTGGCTGGAAACTCCAGGATTTATATTTCCTGAATCTTGATTTCACAAGAAGAGATAATTCATGGAAAACCCTTAAATCACGGTCAGACTCAGAATGCCTGCCATCCTTTCGGGGTATAACCAACTGACTTACAATCTCTGTAAATAAAACCACATAACAGTTACAAAATTTAAAAAAGGAGTTTTGGGGGATAAGAAAATGACAAAGAGATACATGAAATGGAATTCCTAAGGAAGAATACAATTTCAAAATTGTGATTTAAACAGATCTGAAAATGGTGGTGTCATTGTCATAGGTTTTTAGAAAAACCTATCTGAAAAGGTGTCACCAGAGAGAAAAGCAAGAAAAAGATATGATCAGACCTGATTGTAGATAGATACAATATATAATGTATATGTTGGCTTAATTCTAAATGGAATAATAAAATAAAATTTACACTTCTAATTTTGTGTCTCATGCGCTACACATAGTAAAGAAATATTGTTCAACTTTTTCCAAATAATGCTAATAGTCCAACTCTGTGCTAGGTTGTTCTTTATTGGGTCTATTGATCTCAAGTGGCTCTGGCCTAAAGACTTTGATCACTCTCTAGGCTGCAAAGCAAAAACTCTCTGTTCTATCTGGATGCAAGTGCTAAGTTCCTTGGTCTGTTGATCAAAGAATTTCAAGGAAAATAAGATTTGGGTGTTTTGCCAAGGTTTTGTGTTTTATTTTGTTTTACAAGCACTGGTGTCTCTCTTGGAATTTCTTCAGGATTATTTCCTCTCTGCAACACAGAAATAGCCAAAATGCAGATATCATCACCAAATGACAATCTAGAGTTCCATCACCTCAAGATTCTTTCTTTTTAAAAGGGAAGTGGTATGGAGTAGGAAGTTTGGGATACTTTTTTTCAAATTTCATTTTCACCCCTTACTAGCCATGTGACATTGGGCAAGTTACTGAATCTCTCTGAATTTTCACTTTTGTGTCTGTGAAATGGTAATAATCAACCTATATTATAGGTATATTGTTAGGATCACATGGCATCATATACAAAAAGTACTTGACATAGTATCAATATTCAAGAAATCTTTTTAATGAGATGGGTTTCACTATGATGCCTAGGCTGGTCTTGAACTCCTGGGCTCAAGAGATCTTCCCACTTAAGCCTCCTAAGTAGCTGGGATTGTAGGCGTACACCGCTGCACCCAGCTTCCTGGGTACAGTGTACTTAAATATTTTAAGTATGCCATTGACAATTTGCTAGGAAATGCCCATCATGAAAGAATCGTGAAAACTTCTATCATGTGTATGAAACTTTTGCATGTTCATGGCATTTCACAACTGTAACACGCCTCTTCCTTGAAGTCCCATGGGTTTTCTGTAATCCCTGCTGGCTTTATAGTTGAGTTCACAGAGGCACAAAGTAACCCATAAAGGGCTCAGTACTGTTAACAACAGAACAGCCACCATGCGGCAAAGCAATCCAGTGAACCAAACTCCTTTGTCAGAAGATCTACACACTAGCCCTAAGGCTGAGCCAACAAAATCCAGGTGAATGCAACACTAGATCCCGAAGATGGTCTTTAGGCAATAAGAGTGGCCTGTCTTCATAGTTTGACCAATATTTATTATGGCTCAAGAGCTGTAGCAATGAGTAAAGAAGGCATGTTTCATTGGATTTCTATGCAATCATGGCTGTGTAGGAGAAGGACTGGAATGATGAGCACATAGCAGGAAGATTTGACATGGTCTGGGAGGTCGGGAGCTGCTGCCATGGGAGGAAGCAACGTCTAACATAAATGCTAAACAATGAGCATGTTATCAATTCGATGAAGCATGTATGCATCCCATGGTGTGGCTGGAACCCCATGGGGTTCTAGAAGAAGCTGATGAGGGAGTCCAGGCCACAGGGTGCAGGACCTAGTTAAGGGTGTGCCTCTATCCCAAGACCTAGGGGCCCACAATGAGTTGATGCATCCGACTACACTGGTCATGGGAACTGCAACTTGCTCCCCTACACCATAAAGAACATTCTGGTTAGCACAAGGTTATTTTAGTACATGGCTGCCCTGCTTAGATGAGCCGCTAGTCAAAAAATTCCATTTTATTAATCTGTAAGTGTAAGCCTGAAGTTAAACCTGCTGCTCAGATGTTTAATGTCGAGTTACACCCTAAATATCATGCCAGGCTGGCTGTGGAGAGCTGGCTCATTAGGATACCAGGAGAGCTTCTTAAACTCAGATGCCCAGACCTCATCCTAGATGAATTAAATCACACTCCTGGGGGAGTGGGACCTGGCGTCAGTATATTTCTGTCTTTTTTTTTTGAAACGGAGTTTCACTCTTGTTGCCCAGGCTGGAGTGCAGTGGCACGACCTTGGCTCACTGCAACCTCCGCCCCCTGGGTTCAAGCGATTCTCCTGCCTCAGTCTCCTGAGTAGCTGGGATTACAGGCATGTGCCACCACACCCTGCTAATTTTGCATTTTTAGTAGAGACGGATTTTCTCCATGTTGGTCAGGCTGGTCTCGAACTCCTGACCTCAGGTGATCCACCTGCCTCAGCCTCCCAAACTGCTTGGATTACAGGCATGAGTCACCGCGCCCAGCCAGCATCAGTATATTTCTTAAACTCCTTAGGTGATTCCAATGTGCAGCCAAGTTTGGGAAGCTGTGACCCAAGATTCTCTTCACCATGCGTCTCTCCTTCCCCTGAACAGGAGGAAGGAAGGAGTAACAGTGACCATCCGTGAAACGGATTCGGGACTCTCTTTTAGCTGAAGATGAGAGTAGAAAGCGCAAGAGGAGTCTGTCCAAATACCATCTGCAGACGAACGAGTGTCTACAAAACACACCAGGGACCTAGAAACCAACAGACCCATCCCACCTTTCCCAGGTTCAGCAATTCTTTCCTTCCTCGGAGGGCGTTTCTGATGGGACGCGCTGGGCCCGGGCGGATTCTGACCCCACCACCCCAACTCCAAGCTTGGGTCCATCTGCCGCCAATGGTGACCTGGGTGGCGCGCTCCGCAGCAGACAGCCGTGCGCCCTCGGCGACCCGGTCCCTGCGCTCCGGCGCCCGCAGGTCCTCGCTCCCGGCTTCTGCACCTCCCGCTCCCGGACATCTGGCTGAGCCGCGCCTCCCTCTCCCCGCAGCCTCTGCCTGCCCCGCCTCCGCTCCCCACCCTTCCCTTGTTTGGGGCGGTAAGGTCAGAAGCGTTCAACAATTCAACGTGGGAAGTCTCTCGGAGGAAGTGCGGTCATAAATTTCACCCAACAAGAGGCTCCCATCAAGCCTGGGCTTGTTAGAAAACCTCCCAGCCGCTAATCGAGGGTTAGGCAGCTCCAGGGCGGGTGGGCTCCGGGGCAGCCAGGGAGCAAGGATGAGGGCCTGGGACTGCGGGTGCAGAGGGTTGTCGGGGTCCAAGTGTTCAGTGCCTTGCGTGCGTGGCTGTCGCTCTGCCCCTCTGGTATTGCCCGGCTGTATTACAACCTTTAGATGTGTCCAAACGGTCCTTGTGTGTATAAGACACACAGCCAAGCACATTTGGGAGAGGGGGTTGGTCAGTTTCTCTTTACGTTGCAGCGGTACGTTAAACCCCGTCTGGGTTATTTTAAGCCTGAAGTTCTTGAAAGGAAACGTTTGAGTAAGTTAAGGCTATGTTGAATGCCGCGTTCCGTATGACCTTGCCATCTGAATGTGATGATGGTTCCCAGAAAAACAAATAGGCAAGAGGTTAAAGACAAAGTTCTAGGCCCAGCCCTTGCTGTGTGACCCTGGGTGAGTCATTGTATGTCTCTGAGCCCCATTCTCCGCTGCAGAGTGAGGGAGTTGGAGGGTCAGTGGGCGTGAGGTAGCCTTAAGTCCCCCTGGGCTTTAACGGCCTCTGGTCTTTGCCCCTCCTCCCTCTCCCTGCAGCACCAACAAGGTGAAAGAAGCGTCTGATCGAATTCAGCCTTTGTCCTGCTGCCATTTGTCATGGGAAGTCTTTCCAGGGACTGGCACTCTGACTTGGTTGGAAAGCCAAGGGTGTGGCTATTGAGCCCACATCAACAGAAGGAAGGTTTGCAAGCCAAGTCTACACCTGCCCTGTGCCGTGCCCAACAGAGCGGAGATAGTTTGAGGATTATTTACTCCTGGAACTTTTGCTGCAATAAATAAAGCAATGCTAGAGGCTTGAAGGAGTTTAAAGACTAACAGGGGAGATAATAACAATTGTTACTATGCACCAGGCAGGGTTCTAACTCCTTTGCATAAATGAGCCCACTTAAGCCTCCAAACAGCTCCCTGAGGTGGGATACTACTGTTAGCCCAGTTTTACAGATGGGTAAACTGAGGTACAGTGGGGTTAAGTAATTTGCCTAAGATCATACTGCAGGGAAGAGGTAGAGAGGAGACTTGAACCACTGCAAGCACAAAGATCAGCTTTGGGCCCTCCGCAAAGACCGTGCTTCCTATCCCGGGGACAGAGGGAGACAAGTCCGGGCATCCAAGAGAGCAAGAATCCCAGAGCAAAGGCCAGGAGTGGGACCACAGGCAGAGTAAGGGGCCCAGGTGGCTGGTGCACCCGCCCTGAGGATCGGATGTCTCTCTGGGGCGTTATGTCTACTTAAAGCTCTAGGCTCAGATTTTCCATCAGGCCCCAGAAGAGCCACTTTGGGGCAGCAAGGAGACCTCAGAGCAATGAGCTCGACTGAGCGGGCTGTAGTTTGCAAAAGCTGCAGACCAGAGAAGCTTCACCCTTCAGACCAAAAAGAAAAATCTCCTCTGGAGCCTGAATTGTTCGGCAAAAAAGATAAACGTATAAGCCAGTCCCAGATCTTAGAGCACCTCAATGGGATATGTGAATCATTTTCTGTAGATAATAAGGAACCCTTAAAAGAATAAGCCATTCTTGTTACAGCTTTCGAATGGCGATGGCTTTTGCCTGCAATCTCTGTATGTTTATGGCAAAATCATTATTTTGAGATGAATTATCTGGATAACTGTCAGAGAGGAACTGCAGGCTGCGTTTCACCACTGATGCTCTTTGCTTTACGCATGTGTTGCACGTATTCCCACCAGTTGGTGGTAAACTTTTGCATTTTTCAAGCCTCTCAGAGGACCGACCCACTTTTTGTGCAGTGTCAGAAGCTCAAGAGAGAAGCCAGAAGAAAAAGACACAGTAGCCTGTAGCCTTCGGTGCACATCTGCAAAGAATGCGTGCCTATTGCCACTATTGCATTTTGCCCGGGGTTTTATTCATTCATCTTCTAAGCCAGACTTCTGCCAAGTCCCCTCACTTGTCTGTAGAACATTTTCGTACTGGCTAATGTTTTTCCATCTTACCTAGCCAAAGTTGTTCATATTCTCCCTGAGTGACAGAGCAAACAAAAGCTGGTCAAAAGCAAACAAATAGGGTCTTCTGATCATTGAACCACTTTTGAATCTTTCATTGACAAAATCTCCACAGTGAAGAACACCTGCAGTAGGTATCAAGCATAAATGCTTCTTCATCAATGGTTGCTTGCATCGAAAAGGGCTCGGAAAGATAGGACCCCAACTGTTCCCTCAGAAAAGCGTTTGTGTTTCAGCTCATCTGGGATTGGAGAGCCCATTTCTTTCTGATGTGTGTCACTTGGAGGCCTCCAACCTGCAAACATCGGGATAGCTGCTTCCCTGCAAAATTAGGCAGCTGCAGGTTGACTCCAGTCTGTGTCTCCCAAGCCAGAATGTGGGACGATGCAATTGAATAAGTGTTGGATGCTTTCTGCAGAGCATAATTCTACACGATGACTCCTACAGACATACATACACACTGAGAGAGACCAAGAGAGGATAATGTGGAATAAAAATGCCACAATCTCATGGCCTCAACACCAAACTGGTGCTGATCCAATTCTTCCCGAAATGAAATGTGATGTTTCTGAATTCCTTCTGGCTGCCACTGAAAGCCCCCGCTTTTCCTGGTGACTGCGGGAGGCTGCAATGTGGTGGGGGTGGGGCATGGAGTGCTGGGCGCTAAGCTCCCTCCTGGCTTCACATAAAGGAAGCAAAATCAAAATCCAAGCCTGAAAAAAAAAAAAAAAAAGAAAACTAAATTTAATTGGCTAGGAAACAGGATTCCTGGGGCCTCTGCTTTCCCAGCTTCCAGAGAAGGATTTAGGCTGGGACACTTCCCCGCCCTCAGGACAAAAAGAGAGGAAAAAAAAAAAAGGATTAAATTCGGGTTGGGTCTGGCTAGTACAAATTGCATGCAGAGTATACAGTTGCTTTGCATATTGCATGTGCTTTCATGGAGAGGGAAAACGGGGGAAGAGGGAGGGCAGGGACACTAAACAGGGGAAAAAATGAAAAAAACAACTTGCTGTTTTCATATGGTCGGATAGAACTGTTTTGTCTCTGTAACTGTGCAGAATGTCAATGGTAGGCACCGTGTCGTGACAAGATTTTTTTTTTTAAGTTAAGCTAAGCTCACACCCGCGCTGTAGCCCCCCGAGGTACTGCAGCTTTAATTGTGTTCAGTATGATCTACAGAACAATATGTCTTGATAAATCTGAATGGCAACCCAGCGCATGGCTCCCCTTGGCATTGCTGCAAAGCCAGGCCTCGCTTTAGTGAACCCGTTCAGGAATGTGGGTTAATTCGACGACCCTTTTTACCCCCACAGCTCTGTTTTTGTGAGGTTGGCAGAAACTGACACGTTTTCTTTTGCTTAATTAAGTTGTTCAGTAGAAGGCTGGTCAAACAGTTGCATCTACGTGGGGAGTCTGGAGATGCACAGAAAGCCGTGGGCGTTTCCAACATAAAAAGGGGGATTCTGTTATTGTTTGGGTGTAGACGGGTCATTTTTTCAAAGTTACTGCTGCCTGAGTGACCACAACCCTGTGCGCAGCCCTGAAAGGACATTAAAGCTGCTTAAATACAACTACCTTGGGTTTATTTTTTAAAAGAGAGAGAGAGAGGGAAAGAACAAGCAGGAGAGAAATGAAGCAGTCTCGTTTATGTAGCATTTTATTTCTTTCCGGACTTTTTTTTTTTAAGGCAAAGAGTGGGCTTATTTACATAAGAGATGCCCATACATTATGAATTACAGCTAGTATGATCAAACTCTCTTTCCAATCAGTAAAACAAAACTGGTATCATACCCATAGAAATTGCACTGGCCTTCTGAACAGAGGAGAGGGATCTAATCACCCTTACGCCAGACACCGGGGTTAGGAAAATGTCTAAAATCCCCGTTGATGAAATTCCCGCTTTCGTTCCTTGCTGATGTTATGACAGCCACACACAGTATCAGTCTCATGGATTCTCAAAGGAACTGAGGGCCTGATTGGAGGCCTCCTCCATCATGTCTCTGTCCCTTTTTGAAGCCTCCTATATTTCTAATTCAAATCACCTTTATCATTGACATGCAGATCCCCCTGGATTTTCTGTGGCTATTTGGTCCCAGCAAGAGTTTTTCTTGTTGCACATACTGTGTGATATATTTAAGAGGAGGCATGTGGAGGCACTGGCACCTGGGCTTTGGGGTCCTAGTGCTAACAATGAATGGCCTTGGTCTACTGTATGCCCTGAGTTGTTCCCATTGATGCCACTGTACCTCAGTTTATCCATAACAGAGATGCTCAGTGTGGGTACTTAGCAGGCACCTAATATATACATTACTGAGTTTAAGCTGGCCTCTTTCTCCCTCTGCAATAAAGCAATAATTGGAAAACTCACTGATTCCACAGCATCTGGCACCATCACTGCGCTGATAATCAACACCATGATTTTCAGCAGTTATGAAGCCCAGGAGCCCATTGGTGAAGCATCAGGCTTGCAGAGCTGCTCAAGGGATGTTTGTACATACCTGGTCTTGCAGAGAGCCATTATGCCTGATTGGAAGCCAGGCACTCCAATTTTCCACCAAGTCCCAGAACAGCAGTTTTTGGAAAGCCTAAAGATCAGCCTCTTCCTTCTCCAGAGAGAAAAGACTGCATGGTCAAACATTTCAAGAGACTTCACCATGACTTTTCACTTCTCTTAATATACAAGAAAGAGTAGGCAATTATTTGATTGATGTTAGTTGCATGAATGGCAAAATGATTCTTAGGCCAAAGAACAATCCATTTTGGAGTATAAATGACTTGGATCAGCAGTCTACACTGATATCAGCTGTTTTTTTTTTTTAAACAACAACAAAAAAAACAAAACAGGGTCTCACGATGTCACCCAGGCTGGAGTGCAATGGCATGATCATGGCTCACTGCAGCCTCGATCTCCTGGACGCAAGCCATCCTCCCACCTCAGCCTCCTTAGTAGCTGGGATTACTACAAGCATTCACCCCCTTACCTGGCTAATTTTTTTTTTACTTTTTGTAGAGGTGCATTGCCGAGATTGGTCTTGACTCCTACGCTCAATCGATCCTCCCACCTCAGCCTTCCAAAGTGCTGAGATTACAGGCCACCGTGCCCAGCTTGGTTTTTCATTACAAGCAATACCTGCTTACTCCTCATATTTTGCCAGAGTTGATTATGGATTTATACTCAAGACACCAAGCTCCTATGTTTAGGTTGTGTATATTCAGGTTCCAAAAAATACACAAGAATTTGCCTAGATTTCAAGGTGCTTCCAACCTCTGCGTAGAGAGGATAGGGAGATTTTGAAGGCCTGTTTTGCACAACCATTCCCAAATGACTTATTACTCTGCAGAACCAAAGCCTGGTTGCACCAAAAAAAACTGCAGAATGCTTCCCCTGGTTCTAGTGGTCGATGTTTAAGGACCACACAGGACACTGGTCTGCAGTGTCCCTATCTTACTTCTCCCTCATTGATGGCTCGAGGAAGACCCCAAAATCTGGGTCTGGTCCACTGATCTTCACAGTCTTAGAGCCACGATACTTAGGTCACCTGCCTTACTTTTAGGTCACCTGCCTTACTGCAAAAAGGTCAAACTCAAAACTATGCACAAGTCTCACATACAACTTTTAAACCACAGCCGACTGGCTGGTCTTAGCACCTTTTAAAGAGAGAAGTTGTGGGAAGCGAGTGAAGGCCTGAGCAGATGGGAGCCGAGATGGCCGGGCGGCGAGTGGCTGCCGGAGTCATGCCACCTGGCCATCTTCCCACAGTCTGGAGGGGGTGTGTGTGGCTGGCAGTTCCATTCCCGCTTGAGGTGGCGGGCCCTCTCCCCCTTTCCAATTCCCTGACAGCCCCGGCAGATTTTCCTTTGGCTTTTGAAAATCCAGGACATATTATTCCTCAAAGTTGCCAAGTTCCAGCTGCTAGAGAGAGCTGGCCTTTCGCTCTGTTGCCCCACCATCAAGCCTACATCTTTACACCCAGGGAAACAGAAGGCCTTCCTCCATGCGGGCAAGCCCACAAGAGTTCGGATGCTGCCGCTCGGGTCCTGCAGACAGAGGGGAGGATTCACAAGGGCTGGCCAGGAGCCATCCCACTAGCCCTGGCACTTGCAGCTCCACATGGAGCTCTGCGGCTCTTCAGGACAAAGAGGAGTGTTTTTATCAGCCCAACGTTCTGCTGACAAATGCATAATAAACTGACAGAAAGCGACCAAGCAGCATTTCAAAACCCCCAGTTACAGGGGAGGCCAAGCCTGAGTGGCGATGGTCACTTTCTGCAGGTGTTCGGCCAGTGTCCCTGCATTTGCATGCATTTGCATATACTGTCAAACAGTTGGCTGACAGAAAGTCTGAGGAGGTCTGGACACAGCCCAAACCTGTCAGTGGCTTTCTCCTTGCCAGTCAAGGTTGGCTCTGGCTGCAATTAAGGCAGGAAACGAATACTTCTGACATTGCAATATACCCAGCCACAGCTGGGCGAAGTTAAATGGAAAAGGGGGCTTTATTTAGAGAGACAAGATGCATGCTGGAAAAAAAAGATGGGGAAGGCCAAGAGTGGTTAAATGCTCAGAAAGTGACACTCTACACTCATTCTGCAAAAGGAAACAAATATTTTTTAGTCCTTCCAGGTTGCTGTGCTGTGGTGTTATTTGTTGTTGTTGTTGTTGTTGTTGCTTGGGGTGAGTGAGCAGATTTCCCTACTGAGTGAGGCCAATTCAGCATGCGAGAGGAGCTTGCCAGACACGACACCTTTTATCTTCAGAGTATCATCTCAGGAAGCAGGGAGGAAGCGCATCTCCAAACTGCATTTCCGTGACACACGTGCTACCCCATAAGGCCCCACTGTTCCGTTCAGTGTTGGCAAATAGGTAGCCATGGCTGGGAGTGGGTGAGAAAATTGGAGGGGGCCGAGCACAAGCGTCATGTTGTCCCCCCACCGCCCTGCACAAGGGTTACAGCTCATATTAGCATATGGATTGCCATGGGAAAGAAACAAAATCAGAGCCTTCACTACTGTAAGAGTGAATGGCCTCAAGAGATGGAGGGGGCGGGGAAGGAAGAAAGCCGGAGAGAAAGGTTGCTGTTGTTCTTGTTGTTTTTAAGAACACATGAGATTTATATTTTTGGAGGCCTGTGTCCTTCTGAGATGTTGTTTTACAGATTCTTTAAGCGAGACCTAACAATTTATTAAATACTTCATCTCTAAACAGTGGTGGGCACTAGAGTTTCATGAGCAGCAAACAATAGATTCTGTTTATTCACCAACAATACAGACACTGTTTAGCTCCGGACTGCAAGTGGCTGAGCCATCTGGCTCATATCTCCACAGTAAAACATTGTCCGTGACACAAAAAATGACTACATCCCCAGGACAAACTAGTGTGACCTCTAAATAAAGCCTTCCTCTGAAGCTATGATATCACACTGCACAGGGGACACCAGCACAATTGAATCTGGTCACCAAAAGTCCAAGTGAGATAGGACTATGTAAATGGAATTTTATAGGAGACTTTTTGTCCTCCGGGGCAAACCATCCAGATCCGTCCACAGCACTGAAACATCTTTTTCATTCACCCCTGGGACAACAGTGTGGTTCTATTTGGCGATTGGCAGTCCTCTTTCTCCCGCGCCCTACCCAGGAAGCACACGTCCGTGTTCCCGAGGCAGCACCTGCAGCCTTTGCTTCCAGCAACTTTTCACTGATGCGGGCCCCACCTGCACCAGCCTTTTTGCTGATATTTCTGAAACAAGCGGCCCTTTCTCCTCCCTGCCAGGGAGAAGGCCCAAGTTTGCCAGCTTCTTCACAAATAGCCAAACAAGTCACTCTCAGCCTTGCGCCACCTGAATGCCCGCTTCACGAGGCAAACAAGTATACACACACACACACACACACACAGACATACACACACAGACACACACACACTCCAGCACCCTGTCCAAGAAAGGGGCCATTTCAATGGAAGAAGTGTCATTCTCCGGAAAAGACCCAATTCAGTCTCTACCACCAAGGCATTTGTGTGGCTGTTTGGTGGGAAAATTTCATTACAGAAATTGAGACATGATGAAGAACAGACCAAAAAGCTGGCTCGGCTTAAGCCTTCCACCTGTTCCAATTCCTGTTTGCTTTGTTTTTTCAGAGTGAGAAACCCTGACCCACCCCTATGCATAAAACAGTTTGCACACACGATGCTTCATAAAATAAGATCTCTCAGTGATTTCCCCGTGCAAGCAGGTATTGGACCATTTTGCAGCCGGAGCCACCTGAGATATGACACACTCAGCACCTTGTTGGAGATGGACAGGGGAGGGTGAATTCCTCTGTGAACTTCTGCCATCCCCGTCACCTCACACAAACTACTTAACTGCTCAGCACCCATCCTCAGATGTAAAAAACGGATAACATTTCCTTCTTCACAGGAACTAAATTTGGAAAATAGGTGAGAAATGCTTACCATAATGCCTTATATATAGTGAGGGTTTAATAAATGGAAGCTCTTACAATAATGATAACAGATAATGGTAACATTGTTTCTATGACTCCTGGAATTTCAGTGGGAAAACAGCTTCTAGGATACTAGTCACTCATTTAAATAAACATTGACCCTTGATAATAGTAACGTTTATTGACCGGGCACAGTGGCTTATGCTTGTAATCCCAGCACTTAGGGAGGCCGAGGCGGGTGGAACACTTGAGGTCAAGAGTTCAAGACCAGCCTGGCCAACATGGTGAAACCCTATCTCTACTAAAAATACAAAAATTAGCCAGGTTTGGTAATGTAATCCCAGCTACTCAGGAGACTGAGGCGGGAGAATCGCTTGAACCCGGGAGATGGAGGTTGCAGTGAGCTGAGATTGAGCCACTATACTCCAGCCTGGGTGTCACAGTGAGATTCTGTCTTTAAAAAAAAAAAAAAAAAAAAAAAGTAACATTTATTATCATCATTACATCATTACCATCTATCATTCACCCTTGCCAAATTATTTGGCAAAGTTGGATTAGAAACTGCACTGCTAGTGGGCTTATCCTCTTCCTATTTCTGAGGTAGAGCTTTCTTCAGGAAGCATGAAAATGGCCAAAATTTTATATTGTTATTTCTGTAGCAGTCATAGTCATTTGTTTTAAAGAATGAGAATGCACAGTTGCTGTATCTTAAGTATAAAGTCATAGGGATGACTTGATATCTTAAAATGATTTCTTTCCTTTTGCTTCAGTTCCAATTAATCCCAAGATTTTAATTGCTTGCAGTTTATTTAGGAGTAATCTTTGCATTTACAGCTGGTGAGTTTCTAAAAATGAAGCTGTTTGGTTGAAATTATGAAAGTTGATTTTTCCCGGTTAGTTGAGAGAACACAAACTGGATGCAGAGCCTAGGAAACAATCTTTGTAAAAATGTCACAAATGCCAGCTGGGTGTGGTGGCTCACACCTGTAATCCCAGCACTTTGGGAGGCCGAGGCAGACAGATCACTTGAGGTCAGGAGTTCGAGACCAGCCTGGCCAACATGGTGAAACCCCGTCTCTACTAAAAATACAAAAATTAGCCAGATATGGTGGTGCATGCCTGTAATCCCAGCTACTTGGGAGGCTGAGGCAGGAGAATCGCTTGTACCCAGGAGGTGAAGGTTGCAGTGAGCCAAGATCGTGCCACTGCACTCCAGCATGGGTGACAGAACGAGATTCTGTCTCAAAAAAAAATATTTTTTAATCACAAATGCCATATTTAACCAAATGTAAACTGAGTTATGGGCCCTTGGCAGTCCAAACTTTGTGATAGGTATGTAAATCAATTTAACAGGACATGACGATATGGTTCAGTTACCATCTATAGAACTCCTCCAGACATTTTCAGTAGAAATTTAAAATTCCAGAATATCAAAGCTAGCGGAAATTTCCATATGGAAAACCTTCTAGACTTTATATCTTTGGAAGAATGCAAAATATTCACTGTTTACTCACAGATCTCCACCTCTGTTTTGTTAGATTGTTTCATTTTGGTTTTGCCTTAATACTTACATGTGGAAGCTGTTGCACACATTGTATTATTTCCATGAATCCTGGTTAATTTCAGCAGGAAAACTGCTCCCAGGGTGACAGTCAACCATGCCAACAAATGCTGTCCTGGGAATCTGGGACCTATGAGAAGTGCAGCCAAGGACATACACAAATCCAATTAAACTTCGAAATACACATTTCGGATGGGAGGGCAAGGTCAAATCCTCTCATATATTGTTGGTGGAAATGCAGTTTAAAATAACCTTTGTGGAGAGTAATTTGATAGTCTCTAACAACATGTAAAATGTTTACACCCTCTGATCCAGGAATTCTACTTCTAGGACCATATTCTACTGAGCTATTCCTTCAAAGTGTGCAAGAACATATGTACAAGGGGGTTGATTATAATATTATTTGCAAAAATGAAACATGATGATAACCTAAGTGCCCATCAATAGAGCACTGTTTGAATAACTTACAGTGCGTCAGTTAAAAAGAATGATGGGGAGCCATATGTATAACATGCCCTGTAACTACATCTATATCTATATGTCTTTACATAAAATTATCTAGAAGAGGCTGGGCACAGTGGCTCACACCTATAATCACAGCACTTTGGGAGGCCAAGGTGGTCGGATCATTGGAGCCCAGGAGTTCCAGACCAGCCTGGGCAACAATGGTGAAACCCTGTCTCTAAAAATATACAAAAATTAGCCAGGCATAGTGGAGCATGCCTGTAGTCCCAGATACTTGGGAGGCTGAGGTGGGAGGATCACCTGAGCCCAGGAGGTCGAGGCTGGAGAGGCCATGATTGTGCCACTGCACTCTAGCCTGGGCAACGGAGTGAGAACCTGTGTCAAAAAAATAAAAATAGAATTATCTAGAAGAATGCATGCAACGCCATCCAGAAGATGAAAAGAGGAGGATTTCGTTTTTACAGAATGCCCTTTCATGGTATTTGCATTTTTTAAAATCAAAATGTCATAATCCTTTTGGACTTTAAAGTACCATGGGTACCACAAATAAAAAAATACATTTCCCAGTCACTGTTCATTGTAAGGCTGCTGATATTCCTTGGCATAGGGGACATGAACTTTACAAGGGAGAAGGAAAGAAGAGCTGGCCAGCAAAACTTCCTGGATGCCCGCTGTGAGAACGGGTTGACGCCAAAGGTTGAGGGAGTTATGGCCAAAGAGAAAAACTAATCCCTTCCCCTAAGAGACTTACCATGGCATAAGAAGTCTGTAGCTAAAGTAAATACAATATGGAAGTGCTGAGTGATTTGACTTACCCCATCTGTGGGGTTTTAATTGTTTGTGATTTGTTGGTTCTGCAACAATACAAGCCATCTAATGTAGTGCTCAAGAGCTGAGCTCTGGGGTTCCACTATGGCCAGCTCTATACTTACTGGCTGGGGAACTTTGCTACTTAGTATCTCTGAGCTTCATTTCTTCTCTGTAAAATACTCGGATTATCTACCTCACAGGGCTGATATAAAACACTTAACACAGAGCCTGGTGTCTACTGCACACTAGGCACTATGAATCTAGCTATTGTTTTGTTATTGTTGCTATAATAATATTTATATTATTATTATTCTACAACTAATTTATGTATCCACTGCCCTTCACGCAGAAGGGACAGCACGGTGTAGTCTGTATTTCTGAGGATTCAGGGATCCACACAGGTAGGCTCGCGTTTTGAGTTACCCCTGCAACAGGAGGGTTTGCGCTTCAGCAGCCACACTTTCGGCCCACACCCCTGATCTGCATTTTCAACACGGCAGACTGGGGTAGGGATCTATGGCCATGGAACAAAGGCAGGTTCACTTGTAAATGCTGAGGCAGAAACAGGCAGTTGTTTAAACAAGACGGCATTAAATCTACAAAAAAAAAAGAAAAAATTCCCGCCATGCCCAGAGCCAGCTCCCAGGTGACCCTGGCCCATGGGATGGCGTCTCCTGCCAAGGACACAGGGCTCCCCTCCCTGGGGCAGTTTGTGGCAAAGCTAGAGCTGGTTTCAGAGATACCCCTGCCTCTCCCACTGCCTTCACCTGATAGTGTTTCTGTTTCTTCCTGGGCTCCTCCTCCATCCTTCTGGCTCCATTCCGGCAATTTGCACATGGCCCTCATGGGCCACCGTACCCTGCACCCTACATGTCCTTTTCGCAGTATCACCTGCCTTCACTTGAGCGATTCACTCCTCCAATTCCAATCCCCACAAGAAGAATTTAGAGGGTCCCACTCATCTTTTCAAGTTAGGAAAACCAGTCAAAAATTATCAGCAGGTGGTATAGACAGTGGCCATTTAAGCCTATTGTGGGCCGGTGGGTGGACAGGCTGTGACTGACACCTCTAGCAACCAATGAGACTGAGGAAAGAGACTCTTCTGCCTTCCAATTGGTCAGCCCTGGCTTTTAAAGCCCCTGAGCTGACCAGACGCTGTCCTGCCACCTCACAGGTGCAGAGGGACCCGGGGGCCAGTGGAATGTTTGGCTCTGTTTTCTGTGACTAAAATATAATTGTATTTGTGATCTAGAAAGCACATGACTTTTTCCCCATAGCTATTTTATTATCAGCTGTAAGTCATACCAATGATGACCCAAGTCATTATTGTACGTTTATCTTGTTTTCATTACTAATACCAATGCTTTACCTGCATATAGTCTCTTACTTTTGATAAACTACTTTCACACATGCTAATTTGGATAATATATGAAATGAAGCTTATCTTACTCTCTCCTTTCCATAGAGAAAGAGAATGAAGCTCAGAGAGGTTCAGTAATTTGCCCAAGGTCACACAGCTAGAAAAGTGAGACCGGGATTAGAATCCAGCTTTTTGTACTCTTAAGTCAACCCTCCTTCCATGTTTTTCAACGTTTTATGCGGTATTCAGAAAAATATTTCCCAAATAAATGAGATCTCACTTTCCCCTCTCTCTCGTGTTTCCCATTTTGGAAACCTTTACAGTTTAAGGATCAAGATAGTAGATAAAGCTTTTTAAAACATAAACTTTCCACAAGTGCAGAAGTAAAATTTCTTAATAAATAGGAAAAGATTGAGGACAGATATATGAATGCACTGATGAAACAATAACTTATAAGATGGGCCTGGCAGGAAGTAAAAGCGTCCCACACAAATTCTCGCTGTTGAAGGAATGCCCCGTCATTACAGCAGAGGGGGTCATAGACACAGGCTTTATGCCTCGTGCTGAATGTCTAACCGTACGCAGAGTTAGTGACCCATGGACAGAGCCTCTCACCCCTCCCCAGCCTCTGTGCAATGGAGACGGCTGTATCTGCTCTTCTCTGGCCTCTGAGCAGAGAGGAGTGACCCAAAAGGATAGGCTGGCTCTGGACTCTGTCCTCCTCTGGGGTATCAGAACTAGGTGGAAACCCTCATGCATCTTGAATGGGGTGGCTCTGGGGACACGCTGGGCCCACATCCTCGCTTCTGGCCACATGTTTATGGTTCTGAAACTTATCACTGGGTGGCAGTTTGCCAGAAAATAGGGAAAATGGGATCATGGGGTTCCCACCATGCCCAGAGTCAGCTCCCAGGTGACCCTGGCCCTGTGAACAAAGTTCACACCAAAACAAGGAAGAGCTTTCCTGCCCCACCTCTCTTCTCATATTTGGGGACAGTCGGGTGGGGAGAAACTTTCTTACCACATGTGGCCTGTGTACTCTGGTCTGGTGGGATAGCAAGATCTTGCTGTGCACAGATCAGGCCCCAAGTGTCCTCCTTCTCTCCACCCAGCCACTGACAAATATAGCTCTTCCTTTGTTTTGACTTGTGAACAAAGTTCTTAGATGCCTTAAAGGGGAAAGAGATTTTTCTTATTCAAAATGACCCAGAAGCCATTCAAGGCAAACAACTCACCCAAGGGCAAGCAAGCAACTGCTGACAGAGGCCAGGTCAACTAGAACCAGGCCCCCGGGCAGTGGTTGCAAAGTCCAGTACCCTGAGGAAGCTGCCATTGAAGGAGTCACTCATCCCAAATGATGTCGGCATTGACCAATGAAAACAAAAGCTGAGGTAGAGAAACTGTCAGAGGGGCCTCCGCTTTCCAAGCCTGGGTACCAACACTCTGAGTCCTCACTGGATCTTCTTCTGAAGACCGACTCCTGCAGGGAGACTCTCGGTGAGTAAAAAATATATAAACAAATACAAACAGGTCAGTGAGCCCACCAATTACATCATATCCGATGGGATAAAGCCAGTGTGCCAGGGCTGGCCATGGGCTCAAAAATGTGTGCATGAGAATTAATGTGGAATCATGCCGGGCACAGTGGCTCAGGCCTGTAATCCCAGCACTTTGGGAGGCCGAAGTGGGTGGATCACTTGAAGCCAGGAGTTCGAGACCAGCCTGGCCTACATGGGGAAACCCCGTCTCTACTACAAATACAAAAATTAGCCAGGCATGGTGGTGGTGCAGGCCTATTAATCCCAGCTACTCGGGAGGCTGAGGCAGGAGAACTGCTTGAACCCAGGAGGCAGAGGTTGCAGTAAGCTGAGATTGGACCACTGCACTCCACCCTGGGCAACAGAATGAGACTCTGTTTCATAAAAAAAAAAAAAAAAAAAAAGAATGTGAAATCCACACATGTTGAATCAGAAAAATTTTCTACTGCCCCACCTTCCTTTAGCAAAGGAGGACAGGACAATGAAGAATCTATTGGCAAAGCAGGGAAAACAGGCTACATCGCTTGCCCAGCCCCTGGAATTCTGAGAAGGTGCTTCTCCTGTGATAGTGGTCACTGATATGGTAAGAGGCTGAGAGTCCCTGGCCAAAACTCTGAAAGGGGTGGCATGTTTCTGCAGAAACCCAGCAGAGGGGCAGGTACCCCCAATGCGCCCTCCTTCCTTGTAGCAAGCAGGGTCCCCAGCTGGAAGAGCTGCCTGTTTGGGGCAGGCTTTCTAAATATTAAAATGTCAGTGGCTGGGTGGAGGGCAGGAGGACACCCGGGACCTGACCTGTGCACAGCAGGACCTTGCTACCCCACCAGACCGGAGTACACAGGCTGCACGTGGTAAGGTTTCTCCCCACCCAACTGGCCCCGAATATGAGAGGAGAGGTGGGGCAGGAAAGCTCTTCCTTGTTTTGCTGGCAGGTGAGTGTCCGTGGTCAGGAGCTATGGAGACTCATGCCGTGGACTGCGAAGTCACCCAGCCATCTGGCTCAAGCTCTATGACCTGAAGAGCTTGTTCCCCCAGAACCAGCAGCACAGACCACAGGGGGCTCGCATTATGTTAGCAAATGAAGAAATGCTTTCACAGGAATAGGCAAATTGTCATCTATTTTAAAGATTTACTTCTAACATAGAAACACAATGAAAATCCAGCTGTATTATCCACAGAACAACTATAGGGCTTACAAAAAAAAAAAAAAAAAAACCTCTTTAATCGTGCATGTCAGTGTGGCCTGGCACGTAAGCTCAGTGCAAGCTGTGAACCATGTTTCTAGAGACCTCATGCCCAGCTGCGCTCCGGCAGAGTACCTAAAGTCTAGGTGTGAGGTCTGGGGGAAGTAAGGGCCAAGCAATCCCTCTCCTGACCCTCTATATTGGATCTGATGTTTCTTCCACGAACTGGGAAGTTCAAGTTCCCCAGAATCTGATTTTGGATAAGGGGAAGCAGGAACAACTCTACTTTTATATAAAGCTGGACATTTGTCTAAAATTGCTTCCTTGTTGCTGTGCCACTTGGGGCACAGAACCAAGTCAGATGAGGCTTCATTTTGGCATCAACACCCCACATCCATCTCATTCAGCCAAGGTCTCTCTGTCCTCCGGTTCCCAGTTCGGTCCCTGGGAAGAAACTGAATTGTCCTCTCTTCCAAGTGTGGCCCGTGCACTCCATGCCACAGGATCCCCTTGAAGGCTCCCCTGCCGCCCCACACCCACCCCATCTGGAAATTACCAAGTCCTTATGGACTTTGCTCTTTATTCATTCACAAAGAATGTAAGATTCCATTTTTTTAAGAACTGAATAGAAATCCCCAGCATCACCATATCAGGGCGTCTGTTCCACGCCAACTCAGTAATTGCCCCGTTTCTAGTGCTTTTTTATTTTTTCTCCACCAAAACCAACTTAAGCTGATTACCGCCATCTCAAACAACCTCCTTGGGCTCCAGATATATCCATTTAATATGGCCAAGACAAGCAGCCAACTGCCGTTTTCAAAAGAAGATCTGACAGATTCTATTCACTTTCAAAGTAGCTCTCCACGGCTGGAATAATTATCTTTCATTTCCCCCATTCTGACACCTTTCAATGATTTGTTGACATCTGAAGAGTTATGGGCAATCTTAGAAGAGGCAGCTGGACTTTCCACCCCCAAAGATATAAGCACAGAAAGGATTCCCATACAGCATCTGAAATAACTCTGTTCTTTGCAAATGGATATCCAAATCTGCATGTTAATAGGGATACTTTTATCTTTAAATATAACCTCAAAAAAAGAAGGGGGGACAGTATTCATTTAACTTGTTCACCGCCGACTCAAGAAAATGCACCTTTCCCTCAAAACCAGGGTTCCCTCCCTTGACCCAGAAAAACCAGAAAAATGCAGATATGCTGAGTTTTCAAACATCTCATGTTTGCTGCAGGCCTCAGTCGAGGGAGAACCGCAGGAGAAACCCGAGCAAATGGCAAGAGGCCTCCACTGTTTCATCTGCTGCCAATGAGGTTTTAAGTGAGCATCACTGGAATAATGTCTATTAATAATTTGCACTTCTATAGCCCTTTCTTGAGGGTGTCTCTAAGTACCCTCCCATGAACACAGACCTTGCTTGCAGGGAAAGAGCTCGACACAGGAATGAACCTCTGGCCTTTGGGCACAGTGCCGCCCAGCTCCTGTCTTAGCACAGAGGCACTTTGTCTTTAAAACTCCAGCAAAAGGGGGCCTGGGAGAGGTTTGTTTGTTTTGTTTTTGTGTTTGTTTTTGTTTTTTTAGGATATATGATATATATATATGTATACATTATGCAATTACAAATATAGGTCCTATCACACACAGGATAAATATGGACCGCAATATTTTCAGATTCTTTTCTTTCTCTATTTTTTTTTATCTCTCTCCTTCCCCCTCAACACACAAAATTTGAGGACTTTCGTTAACTATTTTAGTCTATCAAACCAAGTGCCTGGTAGATTTCAGTATGGGGGAGCAGTGACAGTGGCCGCAAGAAAGGATCAGATGCAGCCACGATCGTTGTCAAGAGATAAATAAACACGAAATAGTGAAGGAAAATGGGACAAACACGCAGTCGTTTGCAGCCTGGACCAATCACAGTGATGCTTCTTGTGGCAGCCTGGAGCCCTCTGCACTGTCCGGGAGGGAGAGCGGCCAGGCAGGCAAAGGAGAAAAGACTGCTGTGGGGATCGGTTGCTGTTCCCAGAGTGCATAGGAGAGTGAGGCTGCTGGGGTTGAAGCCACTTGTTTGAGTTTTCCAGCTCTAATCAGATCGTCCCCCAAAGAGGGAAGTCTCTAAGGAACCAGGAACACAGACCACATCTGCTGGTCACTTCTTTTCCCCCTCAGATCTTCCAGCCACAGTCTCTCAATCAACAGCGCCCCTTACTGGCCAGAGGGTTGCAAACCCAGAGGGTACTGGGGCTTCTCAGATAACCGCTGGCAACCTGGAAATGGACATATCTGTATCATCTCCAGTTACAGAATTTTGAACACACTGTCGAGAGCAGCTCTTGCAATCCCAACTCGTCTCATGGCCATCCCTCTGTATTGAACTTGGTCTTGGCGAAGTCAGGTCTCTCTGTGGGAGTTTTATCATCAGGGGAGCTGCTTCTCCCAAGAGACCAATAACCACCAATACTGTGTATGATCTTAGCAGATCCAAAGCGTCAAGAAGCCTTCAAGATCAGACATTGCGACGGGAGAATCCTGTTCCCTGTAAACAGGATGAGTTTGGATTCTAAGTGGCTGAAGTCACAGAGTGGTCATTAAAATAACAAAGAGGCACTGGCCTTTTTCAAACACCTTTCTGGATTTCTCCAAAGAAACCCTCCTGATGAGAGTACACAGGGTTCATTATCAATCATCTTGGCTCAGCTGATGACAGGAGTGAAGCCAAGGCTGGCACGGGCAGCGACAGAGCAGGCGAGCAGAGCTGACCTGGGTTATTTTAGGTGAGGGGATTGGCGCAGAGGGAGACAGAGAGGTGGAGGGAGTTTATTTTGGTTGAGGCACTTTATTTTGCTTTCTTGCTGGTGAGGATTCATTTCCCCTGGGTAATTTAAAGTTTGTAAGAACCTTGGAATTCCTTGGAGAGAAAGCACCATTGCAAATAAAGAGGCCACAGCACTAGTGATGGTGGAGAAAGTGGCCAAGGCCGTATCTTTAGATGCTTGGGTTTTCAGTTGGGTAGGGTTTTTTGGCACATTTGGGAAGTTGCTTCTCATATGCCCAAATCTAGTCTGGGAGCCCGCATGTGTTTTTGTGTCTAACATGTATTGTTCTCAGCACCGTGCTATGATTTTTCATGTGTTTATTCATTTAATTCTCACAACAATCAAAATGCATTAATTCATTCATTCTGAATCAATGTGTCTAATCAAGAGAATTTTACAAGGCGCACCTTCTCTCCCTTGGAAAATACGGGTTAGCCTAGCAGATTGCTCAGGGTCAGGCTTCTTAATCCCTTTCAATGCCATTGTCAATGTATTGAACCCTATTCAGGAATCAGCCACGACTTTCCGTGCCTGCTCCATCAAGTCTCATTTCCTCTGCCTTGCTCAGAAAACCTTTTATAACCCTCTTTATAATGCTCCCACTTCCTCTTCTTCCAGCTGCACCTCTACTTCTCCAAACAGATGTAGAATCCCCATAGCAGTGGGTTGAGTGTCCTGGGTGAGGTGGGAGCTATCGTTTATAATTAGTGTTGCTATTGCCTAGTAAGACACATTGCACCCCACAGAACATACACATTGCCTTTTCTTCAACCTTGGGGGACATACCGAGTCTTCACCATACACAGAGGCTGCAGGTAGACAGAGATCTCTCAGTGGCTTTTCTAGGCAACTTGTTCCTGCTACCCCAGTAGGTATGGACATAACCTCAGCTCTAGACTCTCGGGGAGCACCGTCTGAGAAGAAGAGACAACTTTACCCTGTTACAAAAGGTAATGTGAGAAGAAGAGACAACTTTACCCTGTTATAAAAACATGTCTGACACTTGGAAATAAAGCAAGGGAGGACTGCCCTTCAGTGCCAGCCTGGAGCACTCAGGGTCTTCACATTCTCCAGGGGATGTGCCTTTGCTTGACCCATTATTGGGCCCAGATTCTGATGTCACATGTTAACTTGTAGATTTTTACAAAATATTTTCCCTTTTTATTTTTTCTTTTTTCTTTTTTATTTATTTATTTTATTATTATTATCCTTTTTTTTTTTTTTTTTTGAGATGGAGTCTCACTCTGTCACCTGGGCTGGAGTGCAGTGGCGTGATCTCAGCTCACTGCAAGCTCTGCCTCCCAGGTTCAAGAGATTCTCCTGCCTCAGCCTCCTGAGTAGCTGGGACTACAGGCACATCCCACCATGCCCAGCTAATTTTGTATTTTTAGTAGAGATGGGATTTCACCATGTTGGCCAGGATGGTCTCGATCACTTGACCTCATGATCCGCCCATCTCGGCCTCCCAAAGTGCTGGGGTTACAGGTGTGAGCCACCGTGCCCAGCCTCCCTTTTGATTTTTAAATAACTTAAAAATTTTTGAAATGCTGCAAGAGTAATGCAAAGACCTGTTTCTCCTAATTCACTAGAGTAATAAGTTGCTGACATGATGCCCATCACCCTAAAAATACTTTAGTGTGTACCTCCTATGATTGTGAAAGTTACCCACTTTCGTGATCTGAATACAACCATCAAAATGAGGAAATTAACATTGGTACATACTATCATCTCATTCTCAAATGCCATCCACACTTCTCTAGTTGTTTCAATCATGCTAAACTTTTACAGGCAAGGCGCCCAATCCAGGGTTGCTCATCACACACCCCATCTCTTTAGTCTCCTTCAATCTAGAACAGTTTCTGTCTCTCATGACCTTGACACTTTTGACAATTATAGGCCAATTATTTCGTAGATGTTCCTTTAGTGTAGGTTTTTCAGGTGATGCCTTATTATGAGGGTCAGGGATGTCTTTGGCAGAAACATCACCATAGAGGTGATGCTGGGCTCATCTTGTATCTGGCCAAGTGGCACACGATTTTAATTTACCCCAGTCCTGGTGACTTACCTGTAAATGAAAAAATGAAGGTGATGTTTTCCATGTGCCTCCACTGTAAAGTTACTTTTTTTCCCTTTGTAATGTACAAGGATTTTGTGGGGAGGTACTTGAGACTTTGCAAATATCCCATTCCTCATCAGACTTCACTCACTATTTTTAACATCCATGAGTGTTTCTCGGTTGGATGATTACGATGGTTGCCAATGAATGATTTTCTAATTCCATCACTTTCCCTACATTAATTAGTTGGAATTAGTAACTTTTTTGTAGAGATGGGGTCTCACTATGTTGCCCAGCCTGGTCTCAAACTCCTGGGCTCAGGCAACCCTTCCACCTCAGCTTCCCAAAGTGTTGGGATTCATTTGTGAGCCACTGTGCCCCGCCATATTAGTTGGAATTCTGCTGTAAGAACAAGCTTTTACTTTTTCTGCTTATACATTCATCTGTTTGTTTATATTGGTAGGAACTCAAGCATACTTATTTTACTTATCAGGTGATACTCTGCTCCTATCGTTATTCATTTTTATGCCCCAGTTGTCCCAGGTCTGGCCAGTAGGAGCTTCTTCACTCTGGCTTCTGGGTTCTCTAGACATGTGCCTATAATTCTTTGAGCCCTTCTTTACTTCCTGGCACAAAACGTTCTAGCTTCATCTTGTACTTTCCCTGACTCCTCACCCAGCCTTGGAATTGGCCATTTCTCCAAGGAGTTTGGGTTCCTTTAAGTGGAGACTTTAGGAACCAAGATCCGAGCACTGATGTATTGTCTGCTCCTGGGCAGCACTGTTCCCAGGCCCTCCCAGTGAACGGAGCTAGGCTACATTTATACACGACTTTACACTGACACTTCCAATTCCAGTCCAACACCAAAGGGCTTATTCTAGGATTTTTCCTTTCCACATGTGTAACTCCCGCCTTCATCGACGAGAAACCCGGTTCCCTCATCGGCCTTAATATACATGATGTTCATAAGGTCCAGAAACAGTTAAATATATATAATATCATTAAAGCCATCTCTAGTCTGTAAAATAATAATCAGAGTATTGTTTTCTATGCATTCAGACTCTACAAACACCCCGTATTGGTTATTGGACCTGTCCTTCAGTGTGTAGACATTGCCACCGTGGAACCCCTCACAGCCTGCACAGGCACTCTCGCAGCCCCTGCCACGCCACATCCTCCTAATCCTACTCCCTGGGAGTATCACACTGCCAAGATGACTCCCTTCTGGCTTCGCTCGAATTCACTCCTGGGCTAAAAGAGAGCCTGGATTCTCCTTCCTCACCACGGATTGCACGACTAGATGTCCCAGCTGTTAACAGAGCCTTCATAAGGTCTGGAGTTCAGCAGGAAAGTCCAGGTGAAATAGGCTTGTCTTGCCTCGTATCCTTGTCACTCCTGTTGTTCTTTTTGTCCCTCTCAGTTTAGTAGCTGGACCAGTTTCCATCAGCACACCATTGTTCCGGTTGCCCCCTCTCCTGGAACACACTCCCTACCTTCTCTGCACCCTTGGGGCACAGTTCAGCCCCGTGCTTTCCACAAAACCTGGTCTGGTCCCACGATCCCTCTCAGGACTTCTCTCTTGTTCCCTGCCATCGTCCTCTGGATGCTCCATCTAACCCTTGCTTATATGCTGTCACTTACTGTTCTCTGCATCAAAGTAATACTGTAGCAGACTCTGTAACTATTTCACAAGGGCGCGAGGACACGACTGCTTTACAGCCCCTCAGCATCCAATCAGAATCTCGACTGCTTTACAGCCCCCCAGCATCCAATCAGAATCTCGACTGCTTTACAGCCAGCCCCTTAGCATCCAATCAGAATCCTGACTGCTTTGCAGCCCCTCAGCATCCAATCAGAATCTCGACTGCTTTACAGCCCCTTAGCATCCAATTAGAATCCTGACTGCTTTACAGCCCCTTAGCATCCAATCAGAATCTCGACTGCTTTACAGCCCCTTAGCATCCAATCAGAAGCTCGTCTCCTCCATACTCATTAGAAGGGCTACAATAAGAAACAAAACAAAACAACCAGAAAATAACAAGTGTTGGTGAGGAGAGGGAGAAACTGGAACCCCTGGGCACCATAGGTGAGAATGTAAAATGGTATAGCTGCTAGGGAAAGCAGTATGGCAGTTTCTTAAATAATTGAAAATGAAAATACCATATAATTCAACAATTTCATTTCTGGGTAAATACCCAAGAGAATGGAAAGCAAGGATTTGAAGAGATATTTGCACACCCATGTTCATAGCGGCACTATTCACAATAGCCAAAAAGGTGGCAGTAACCCAAGTGTCTATCAAAACAAAATGTAGGCCGGGTGCTGATTACCTGAGGTCAGGAGTTTGAGACCACCCTGGTCAACATGGTGAAACCCTGTCTCTACTAAAAATACAAAAATTAGCCAGGTGGGGTGGCTCACGCCTGTAGTCCCAGCTACTTGGGAGGCTGAGGTACGAGAGTTGTTTTAACCTTGGAGGTGGAAGTTGCAGTGAGCTGACACAGTACCACTGCACTCCAGCCTGGGCAACAGAGTAAGACTCCGTGTCAAAAAAAAAAAAAAAAAAAAAAAAACTGTAGCATAGATATACGTTTAAAGGAAGAAAATTCCGATACATACAACAACATGGATGAACCTTGAGGGCATTATGCTAAGTGAAATAAGCCAGACAAAAAAGTACAAATACTATATGATTCCACTTACATCAGGTATCTAGATGAGTCGAATTCCTAGACAGAAAGTAGAATGGTGATTGCCAGGGTTTGAAGAGAGCAGGCAGTGGAGAATTATTGTTTAATGAGTACACAGTTTCAGTTTTACAAGAACAGAAGAGTTTTGTACGGCTGGATGGTGGTGATGGTTGCACAGCAACGTGAATGTTTGTTTGTTTGTTTGTTTGTTTGTTTGTCTCACTCTGTCTCCCAGGCTGGAGTGCAGTGGCACAATCTCGGCTCACTGCAACCTCCACCTCCCTGGTTCAAGCGATTCTCCTGCCTCAGTGTCCTGAGTAGTTGGGATTACAGGCATGCACCACCATGCCCAGCTAATTTTTGTTTCAGTAGAGACAGGGTTTCGCCATGTGGGTCAGGCTGGTCTCGAGATCCTGACCTCAGGTGATCCACCTGCCTCAGCCTCGCAAAATGCTGGGATTACAGGCGTGAGCCACCGTGCCCAGCTGTGAATGTTCTTAATGCCACTAAACTACACACTTAAAAAATGGTTAAGATGGTAAATTTGGCTGGGCGTGGTGACTCACGTCTGTAATCCCAGCACTTTGGGAAGCCAAGGCAGGTGGATCACAAGGTCAGGAGATGGAGACCATCCTGGCCAACATGGTGAAACCTCGTCTCTACTAAAAATACAAAAATTAGCTGGGTGTGGTGGTGTGCGCCTGTAATCCCAGGAGGCTGAGGCAGGAGAATCACTTGAACTAGGGAGTCAGAGGTTGCAGTGAGCCGAGATTGTGCCACTGCACTCCAGCCTGGGCAACAGAGTAAGACTCGGTCTCAAATAAAAAAAAATAAAAAATAAATGGTAAATTTTATGTTACATATATTTTATCATAATTTTTTAAAAATCAAAAAGCTTGTCCTCTCATCTGCAAGATGGGGAGGTGACGGTTGTGAAAACCAGATGACGTGAAATGCATAAAACACTAAGTACAAAGTTTGGTGTGTAGTAGGTGCTTAATAAATGACGATTATCATTATGATTTTACAAAGTGGTCGGTAAATAACAGATTAACTGATTAACTAATTAACTAAGAGATACATTGTTTCTCCTCCAAGAAAAGCTTTCTTCATTCATATGACGGAGAATGGAGTGAAGGGGCAGCTTCATCAGAAGAGTTTGGCAGGCTTTTTATGTAGAGGCAAATGGGGTCGGCTGACAGCACGTGACGGCCCATTGCAAGGGTCCCTCCCACTGCGTCCAAACTTGGCCCATTAGAGTCATTTCTCTGGCATCAGCATCATCTCCAGAAGGCCCCTCTGTAAAAGTGCATATGTTAACCTAGAGGGAGAATCCATTAGCACCCTAATCCCCATTAGCAAGGAGTGTGTGGCTGGATTATCTTGCTGTCACCTGGCAGGAAGCGGGATCCTGTAGAGAAGGACACCAGTTAGCATATTGTCGCAGGGGAGAGGGGTGGGAAAGGCAAGAGAACACAGCATGTGGTCCGGAGGCCGTACCCAGATGGAGGCTGCAGTCAGCTCCCCAGTCAAAGGCAAATCCCAAGTCAAAGCCACGCTTCCCTCTTGTCCACCTGCTCCAACGCCACCCACAGAGAGTGTGCCACAGCTCACAGGATGCAGGTCTGGTTGAATCTTACAACAACTTTGTAAGGCAGGTATCATTAGCTCCATTCTCATGGCAGGAGGATGAGGCTCAAGGCAGTTAAAGGCTTTTGCTGAACATCAAGTGGAAAGCCAGGACTCGAAGCCAGATCTTCTTGTTTCCCTGTTAGGTGATCGTAGCACAGCCAGTATCTGCAGACTATGCTGCTGGAAGGGTTAGCCATCACTGTTACTGTAGCGTCTGCTGCCTATAATATGCCAGGCACTGCTGCAAGAAGTTTACATAGATAAGCTCACTTGATCTTCATAACATACTACCTGGGTACAATTATTATATTTATTTGACGGATGCAGAGACAGAGAGGACACAGAAAGGATTAGTAACTTGCCCCAAACCACACAGCCAACAAGGTGTTAAGTGAGCACCTGTAGTCTGGAGGAGACACCACCCAAAACATCATTTTTCTGGTAGTCCCGTGCAGTTACCCCAGTGGTCACCCCAGTGGTCAGTTAATGTCCAAGCCCACTGCTTCTCACTCCTCAGTGTCACAGCTGCCCACCAACACCTGGTCTCCACGGTCGCTGAGAACAAGTCCCCAGCCTGCTCTGGGTCTTCTAGGTGGACTTTTCCTTTGAGATGGGGCCAATCCCATCATTGCATTGGTTTTGGGGGACATGGGTCTAACTTCAGTGTAATGTTCTCCATTGCTATTCAAGCAATCAGAAAAATCATATTTGTCTCCTGGGAAGTTTTATTAAAACAGAGCATTATGGCCAGGCGCGGTGGCTCACGCCTGTAATCCCAGCACTTTGGGAGGCCAAGGTGGGCGGATAACGAGGTCAGGAGATTGAGACCATCCTGGCTAACATGGTGAAATCCTATCTCTCTACTAAAAATACAAAAAATTAGCCAAGTGTGGTGGCGGACGCCTGTAGTCCCAGCTACTCGGGAGGCTGAGGCAGGAGAATCCCTTAAATTCGGGAAGCGGAGGTTGCAGTGAGCCAAGATCATGCCACTGCACTCCAGCCTGGGCGACAGAGCGAGACTCTGTCTCAAAAAAAAAAAATTATTTATTTTGCTGATTTTAGGAGCTTTTATCTCATCCATTATTTTATTTTTTATATTCCTCTTATTTCAATATGTGTATATTTTCATAATATATTTACATATATTATTTATAAATTTACATATATTATTTATAATATTTACATATAAGAAATGATTGTTAAAATATTTAGGCAGTTTCATTTTGTTTGTTTTACCTTAGGAAACTTGTTCATAACACTTTTAGAATATTCTCCAAACTTATTATTTGTTATGTAAAATTTTCTTCTACCATTGAACCACACAGAAAAAGATAAATGTTTTTAAGTGTAATGCAAATGTGTAAAAATAGATTTTTAAAATATTTAAGCAGTATATGAGAATTTCACAAATCTGGAGACATCCAGACATGGCTTTTCACCCTGGTTTTACAAAACTGAATTCCTGGCATCCAAGCTCAAGTTGGGCATTCGGTTCATTGTAAGAAGTCCTGATTCAGCACCTTAGCCCACTGAATTGCTTTAGAATTTCTGGAATAAAACATTCTACTTCACCCTCAATTCTCTATGCCCAGAAACCATCCTGGCAGCGAGGCGGAGGGTCGATTCACCACCATTTATTATCTCTGTGTGTGAGGCACCACACAGAATACATAAATACACACTCTCCTCTTCCAAAAGAAAAGATCTAGAAAGATAAGCTCATTAAACATGGTGAGAAAACAGAAGTCAGGTGAGAGTAAAGAATTGGAGACTGGTTAAAGTCAGGAGCAGGTGGATGGTGCGTTTCCAAGGAGCTGAGCTGGGCTGAAGCACACAGGGCGTCCCTTGCTGCTCCGCTGCACCTCCAGCTGGATTTCCATGTGGTGGTGCAGGCGAGGGGCTGTGCCGATTCATTATGACAAAATGACATATCAGAAAGGTTTTGCTGACCTATGAAAGGTGCCCAACAGCAAAGATGCATTATCTTATAAGTTAAGAATGCTGTCTTTTAAACGGTTAGCTGTTTTTTGACTTTTAAAAATAGAAACCATTTCTGACAACAGGCTGAGAACTATGTGATTGGCACACATTTATCAATGCTGTGAGTCTGGCTGTGATTTTTGCTGTGCACACAGCCCAGGACTTCTTGCCTGGAGACACAGGTCTAAACAACACAAAAGCCTTCACTGAGCCTAATTTTATCTCCGTCTGCACCTCATTACTGTGTGGTAGCTTGTTTCGTGCAAACAATTGCTGGTTTCTAGCATAACAAGGAGGCCCGTGGTGTCTGTATCGAACATATTCCTTAGAGAATGAGAAACTCCTACCGGGAAAGAGGAGATTCTTGTTAAGGCCTGGAAATAGGCTGAAATGTAAATGTGTGTTCTCTTCCACAACGTGCCTAATTGCCTATAAATGTCATTAAGTTGAGAAATGTTTTCCACCAAATTAACTTTGACTCATGATGTCTAATTAGCAGGAGAAGCTGGAAGATAACAACTTATCAGTCACTGTTTAAGAAAACATGTTTAACGGGTGACTTTTGGCTAGCAGCAATGTGGAACCAGGTATTGTAACTGTCAAAACCATGCCTGAGCCCAGCAATTAAGGGCAATATCTTTTTTTCAGTGCCAAGAATTTTACAACTCCCTCATGGGTGTTTTTTAAAAATTGTGGTGAGGGCCGGCTTCCTAGGAATGCATTGTGTACATAAATGATAGGTTTGGGGTGGAAGGAAAGAAAACATCAGAGCTCAAAACTCTTTGACTGAAAATATGGAAACAATGCACTTAAAAGTGTTGATTCAATTTTTAGCCTTTCTTAACACAAAAGGCTCAAACTCTACTTCGCAATGAAAAGAACATTCACAGAGAGTTTCTACTTCTTACAGAGGACTTTGCCACACATTCATGCCTCCCAGCAACCCTATTAGGTAGTCGCTATTCCTGTCTCCATGTTACTAACAGGTAAACTGAGACCCAGAGAGGCTGTTACTTTCCCAGACTCATGTAGCAGCCAGTGGTGGGAATGGAATTTAAGACTAGTATTTTAAGGCTGAGCGTAGTGGCTCATGCGTATAATCCCAACACTTTGGGAGGCTGAGGTGGGAGGATTGCTTAAACCCAGAAGTTCTTGACCAGCCTAAGCAACATAGTGAAACTCCGTCTCTACAAATAATAATAATAATAATAATAATAATAACCCAGGTGTGGTGGTGTGCACCTGTTGTCCCAGTTTCTCAGGAGGCTGAGGCGGGAGATGGCTTGAGCCCAGACGGTAGAGGCCGCAGTGAGCCAGGTTTGTACCACTGCACTCCAGCCTGGGTGACATAGTAAGACCCTGTCTCAAAAAATAAAATTAAATAAAAGAAAGCCAGCTTGGCTGGGTGCGGTGGCTGACACTTGTAATCCCAGCACTATGGGAGGCCGAGGCGGGTAGATCACCTGAGGTCAGGAGTTTGAGAACAACCTGTCCAATATGGTGAAATCCCGTCTCTACTAAAAATATAAAAAATTAGCCAGGCATGGTGGCGCATGCCTGTAATCCCAGCTACTCGGGAGGCTGAGGCAGGAGAATCCCTTGAACCCGGGAGGTGGAGGTTGCAGTGAACCGAGGTCTCGCCATTGCACTCCAGCCTGGGCAAGAAGAGCAAAACTCCATCTCAAAAAAAAAAAAAAAAAGAAAAACCGAAAGTCAGCTTTTGTGACTCTGACGTTGGGACCATGACTCCCAGTAGGCTAATGCCTTCCTCTTCAGCAAGCTTTGCTGGAAATGGGGTCCCTGAACTTATACGGGGAGAAATTACGCCCTTATTTGCATTACCCACTAACTGAACATTTGCATTGGATTACGAATGTAAGGCACAAACCGCCGTGGTATTTGCAGTTCCCACACCTTCCTCACCAGTCCAAATTGCTGACATTTTCAAGTTGTGTTACAATTGTTGGAGACCTCCTGAAATACTGTTTACACTTATTACTTTATCTGTTAGACTTGCCACTCAATCTTGCTATTTAATGTGCTTTCAAATAACTGCATAATTCTGCACCACCGATCCGTTTCTGTAAAATATTTTCAGCATTATATTTCCATATAATTGGTTTCCTTTTATTAATGAGTATTTTATTTTATGCATTTAAAAATGTTATTCTGAGGAGTAGTTCGGAGGCTTCGCCACACCACACAGAACAGGGGCAGGGCTTCGGTTCTGTAGCTGCCATATTTAACAGTGAGGCTCTGTAGCTGCCATATTATTTAGCAGTTGCAGGCTGGAAGAGTCAGAAATCCACATGGAAATTGTTAGTGGATATGCTCTTGGGTGTCTTGCAGAAGACAGCAAAACACCTTTTAAGCATAAGCAGGACATCGGCCCTGACCTCGGTGGGACCTCGCATTTGGAGATCTGAAGTGTACTCTGACTTCCTGGGAGGAAGGGGAGGCTGAGCCCAGAGACTCCTCTGTCTCCCCTATTCAGTCTCATTCAATCAATGCACTGTCCTGTTCCCTGAGTTAGTCTATATGAGAGCAGTGCTTCCTTTCTTAATGAGAACAAGCGTGGAAGTCACCACTATACAGGTAAGCACTGGCAGAAATGCAGGACATGTTGCCAGCGCTGGGAAGATGCACACCCGCAAGAGAAAGCAACAGCAGAGAGCGCAGCAAACCACAGCCACAGTGCGGGGCTTCTCACCCAACTCGCTCCCAGAACCACGGAGCATCAGGCAGCCCCGCCAGGCCAGCATTCCAACCCAGGGGGCCCTTGCATGACAGCCGAGGCGTTGATATTTAGGTTTTGTAATTAGTATCTGCCTTTCTCTCGGCCTTCAACCTGGCCTCTGGAAAGCATTTGGGAAGCCACTGCCTAAGAGGAACAGGGAGGATTTGGAGAGAGGCTGGGAATGAGAAGAGAGGGCGAGGTGGGAGGGAGGAAGAACTAGGGTTGTAAAGGAAATTGAAAATATATACTTGTAACCCAGGCAGAGTGGCTACAATAGTTAGTGGGGTTTTTAATCTTAGGGGTGGGAGCAGAAGTTGTTCACATGCCTAAATTAGTGGCTTCAGTTTAAGAAGAGTCATTGTATAGTAAGCATTGGTCATTGTCACAGGAAAAGAGCACTTTGAGGACTCATGAGGAGTTGACTTTGTGGAGGCTCAGAAAAACAGGCCCCTCTGGCAGGTCAGAGAGGAACAACGAGAATCCCCCTTGCTCTGCAGCAAATGTATGTGGCCTGCTTTGCTGTGGAGGCGTGTGGGGCCCACACTCCGGCCAGGGAGGGGACGAGCCACAGGACCACTCCCTGCCCATCCCCCAGGAGGATGGGACCCCTTGTGTCCCAAGAGCCTAGGACTGAGTCACTGAACACCAAAGTTGTTTGAAAGAGTAGGGTAGGAAGAAAGAAAAAGGGGTAGGAAGGAAGGAAGGAAGGAAGGAAGGAAAGAAAGAAAGAAAGAAAGAAAGAGAGAGAGAGAGAGAGAGAGAGAGAGAGAAGGAAGGAAGGAAGGAAGGAAGGAAGGAAGGAAGGAAGGAAGGAAGGAGGGAAGGAAGGAAAGAAAGGGAGAGAGAAAGAAAGAAAGAAAGAAAGAAAGAAAGAAAGAAAGAAAGAAAGAAAGAAAGAAAGAGAGAGAGAGAGAAAGAAAGAAAGAAAGAGAAAGAAAGAAAGAAAGAAAGAAAGAAAGAAAGAAAGAAAGAAAGAAAGAAAGAAAGAAAGAAAGAAAGAAAGAAAGAAAGAAAGAGGGATGGAGGGAGGGAGGGAAGGAAGGAAGGAAAGAAAGAAGGAAGGAAGGAAAGAAAGAAGGAAAGAAAGAAAAGAAAAGAAAAGAGTAGGAAGGCACTTGAGGTTCTACGCAAATGTTCCTCCAAGACCGCGCCAGGTGTGTGGAAAGAAAGAATGCCCCTCCATGGCTCTGTCAAGAAAAGAAGAGGTGGAGGAAGGGGAGGTTTGCGAAGGCAGTGGGCATGGAAGCTATGAAAATGGACCCTGGGGAGAGGAGAGGTTCGTGGGACATGGTGAGCCTCAGTTACTCACTCTGTGGGACAAGAGCCTTGCACACATGGTATCCATTTGTCTCCAAGGTAGGTTCTAAGCCCCTCACTTCCCAGATGAGAAGCTGGGGTTCAGAGAGATGAAGTGACTCACCCAAGTTAACTCAACGAATAAGCCTCAGAGCCAAGCAATGGAGCCAGCTCTGTGTGTCACTAAGACATACACTTTTCACCCAGCTCAGGGGGTGTCAGCCTCAGGGAGGAGGCACCGCCCCAACCAAACAACCAGACCAGGAGTACTTTGAGGCAGAGATTGCCCCCTGGGAAACCTCTTACTCTGGTGCCTGCTATAGATTTGGCATATAGTAGGTGCTCAATAAATATTTGTTGAATGATAGAATTTACGAATTCAATGATTTAAGAATTGTGAATGAATGAATTTGTGAATGAACCAAATTTGGTTTCTTGAGGTCAGAGCTTAAGAGGCATTCTCAGAAAGTGCTTTATACCCCGCTCCATACCTCAGATTCCCAAAGACCTTCTCAGAGGTGTTTTCTGGTTGCTAGAAGTGGGAAAAATGGGAAACCTTCTGCAGGGCTTGGGGGTTGACAAGACCCAAGGAAACCAACAGCACGAGCAGAGGCCTCCACAGAGGCAGAAGGACAGCCCAGAACCCGGAGCCCTGGGCTCCTGTGGAGGCTGCTTTTGTATATTTACAGAATGCACTGATACTTACTTCTTTCCAAAAACGACTTTGAAATGAGTGCCTGCTGCAGTCAGAGGAGTACAAAATAAGACAGGGGGACAGAATCCACCGGAAGTTCGAGGATAGGAGGTTTGCTTGGCAAAGGTCTGCATTCTGCTTGGAGTTCTCAACTCATCAGAGCAAGTGGAAACTGGACTCGAGCCAAGAGAGAAATCAGAAAGGGGACATCAAGAAAGGAAGAGAGAAAACATTGGAGATGCAGAAAAAGGAGAGGAAGAGGTAGCCAATTAAGAGGCTGGAACCTGGGGTTCAGGCAGGTGGCAGGTGGCAACCTGAGACTCACTTCCTGCCACAGCAGACAGGAGCAGTTCAGATGGCCTCTTCCAGCAAAAGAGGTGGCTGCGTGGTGGTGGATATTTCCCTACAGAGCAGGATTTTTTGCAGTGGAGTGTCTGAGTGCATCACCAAAGTCTCTTTCCTCCCATCCTAAACTTATCATTACATACACAGTAGATTCATAGGAAGCCTGTGCTCACCACGGTTTTTATTTATTTATTTATTTATTTGAGACTGAGTCTTGCTCTGTTGCCCAGGCTGGAGTGCAGTGGCACAGTCTTGGCTCACTGCAAGCTCCGCCTCCTGGGTTCACGCCATTCTCCTGCCTCAGCCTCCCTAGTAGCTGGGACTACAGGCGCCCGGCAAATTTTTTTGTATTTTTAGTAGAGACAGGGTTTCACCGTGTTAGCCTGAATGATCTCGATCTCCTGACCTCATGATCTACCCGCCTCCGCCTCCCAAAGTGCTGGGATTACAGGCGTGAGCCACGGCGCCCAGCCCTCACCACAGCTTTTAAAAATCATCTGTGAGGGAGTTGTAAAATACTTAGCACCAAAAAAGAGATATTGCTCCTAATTGCTGAGCCCAAGCATGGTTTTAACACATGAGTTCCACAATGGGAGATATTTCTCCCAAACTCTAGGTTCATAAATAGACCTGGCACTGGTGTCCTCAGAACAGACAACTTTGGATCTGTCATGTCCTTTTGTTACATTTCCCCCCCTTTAATTTGGGGGAGTGCAATTGAATATGGCAGACTGGTATTTAGATTGCAAGCTGTTGTCACATTTCAATTGGTGTATGATCTCTTTGGGGGCCAGTATTGTGTGTTCTGGGGCTCTTGTGTTGGAGGCTAATATGGTTTGACTGTGTCCCCACCCAAATCTCATCTCGAAGTGTAGCTCTCATAATTCCCACGTGTTGTGGGAGGGAGCCGGTGGGAGACAATTGAATCCCGGGGGCGGTTCCCCCATGTTGTTCTCATGGTAGTGAATAAGTCTCACGAAATCTGATGGTTTTAGAGGGGGTTTCCCCTTTTGCTTGGCTCCCATTTTCTCTCTTGTTGCCACCGTGTAAGAAGTGCCTTTTTAGCCTTCCACCATGATTGTGAGGCCTCTGCAGCCATGTGGAACTGTGAGTCCAGTGAACCTTTTTTTCTTTATAAAGTACCCAGTCTGGGCGTGTCTCTATCCACAGCATGAAAACACACTAACAAAGAGGCTGTATGCATAATGGTTACGAACTTGAGCTGGGGGTCGGATGGTCCTGGTTTCCAAACATCAGAGTGTCCATCTATAAAATGGCATTCCTACAGAGGCAATGCACATCGATCAGCTCACATTCCTAGCATGGTCAGTGCTCAGTAATTGTCATTGCTGGTGTTATGCTTCATCTTCAGAGCCTCTGGACTTACAGGAGTGGAAGTGTCATATTGCTTAGAGGGTAGGAGTCCCCTTTGCATTGCACTTTCCACAGGAGTGGTGGTTAGGAGGTCACTGCTCTCTTTGAGGCTCTAATGAAAACTATGAATCTTCTTCCCAGAATAGTACATACATGTATGTGTGACTGCATACTCATACACGCGTTTTTGCCTTCAAGCTCAGGGAGTTCATAGAACCCCACCCCAGAGCCTACCCTTACCCCTCTCTGGGCACCAAGTTGCGATTAGCCCATTTGGGAGCTGAGATACAGCTATCCAGTTTGTCCAGAAGATGCTACATCAAGCCAAATGACAGCTGCAAAGACCCAACCCAGGTCTTCATCAGACACCCTCCCTCAGTCTGGGTGGAAAGGACTTTGTACATCAAGTTCACCAGGGAGGTAAAATATAAAAGTGTCTGTATGTGACTTAGAGTCTTTATTTCATTCTACTCGTATTTGGGAAGAAGGAATTGTCAATAGTATCTGACACAATAAAGTGAAAGTTAAATCATTTTGTCAACCATCTACAGATAAATATACTCCAGCAAAATTAATGAAGGTCCTGATTAACCATGCCCTTTAGTTTGGGAGGGGGGTAAAACACAAATATATGAGTGATTGGTGCTCATACAAGGAAGAGGGGCCTTATTGTTTAAACACATTGGGTTCATATTGATGCCATTATAGAGCTATGCTATGTAAAGTACCAGTGTGGCTGGGCATGGTGACCTGTAACTGCAACCTACATGGGAGGCTGATGGAGGAGGATTGCTTGAGGCCAGGAGTTCGAGGCCAGCCTGGGCAACATAGCAAGGCCCTATCTCTAAAACAATTAAAAATGAATAAGTAATAACAATTTTAACAATCATTAAATTAAAAAGGTACCAGTGTGATAACAATGACATCTCACTTAGGTAGTGCCAGTTCTGTAATCCTGCGATCCTCTTTGCCCAAGTTCACACAGTCCCCCAGCTGGTGAACTCAACTGGAGAGGGTTATCCAACATGACTTATGGGATGCACAAAAGTGTGAGTTGGAGGTAAACTAGTTGAAATTCTCTCCTCTTGTAATCTTTATTTTCTTGGAGAAACAGTGAAGAAATTAAGGTTATAAAAGCTCTGCAAAAATGAACTAACCACCTACTTAGTCCAGGTGAATATTTAAACTATCATGGAAAAGTTGATGTTTCCATTTGCTATTGCTGTGTAATGAACCAAAACCTCAGTGGCATTAAATAGCAGTCATTTATCATCACCTGTGTATCTGCATGTTTACAGGGCTGGCTTGGTCTTGGCTGATCTGGACTGGGCGCCTCTGATCCTGGTGTCTCTTATCCTCCTGGACCCACTGGCTGACTGGACATGTTCCTTTCATGGCATTGGCAGAAGCACGAGGGGAGAGAGCTCATCCCCACGAGTATTTTCCAAGGTCATTGACTGAGTTGGGTCCACTAAGAGTCCATTAGCCAAAGCCACAAAGCCACCCAAATTCCACAGGCACACCAAAAGCCAAATGGCAGGGCAGCTATGGGGGAGGGGAAAGGGGCAAATATTTCTGAACAGTCATCTAATCTACCCAGCGTCAGAGAGAAAGAGGGAAAGCTTAAGAGAAATAAGACATTTTGCAGTGTTTCTCAACTTTGTATATTAAAGCTACCTAGAGATGTTTTTAAAATACCTATGCATGGGTCCAACCTCAAAGATTCTGTGATACTGTGTGGTCTTGACATGGAAGTCAAGTAGGAAAACCACTCTCTAAACATTCCCCAGAGCCCTTCCTCAAGAGCAGTGATCTCACCCCAATGCACATCAGAATCACCTCGGGAGCTTTTACAAACTGCACATGCTAGAGACCTGCCCCAGACCAGCATGTTTTTTTGTTTTTTTTTTTTAATGCACCCAGCTGGGTATGGTGGCTCACACCTGTAATCCCAGCACTTCGGGAGGCCAAGGTAGGCAGGTCACTTGAGGCCAGGAGTTTGAGACCAGCCTGGCCAACATGGCAAAATCCTGTCTCTACTAAAAACACAAAAATTAACCAGGCATGGTGGTGCACGCCTGTAATCCCAGCTGCTCAGGAAGCTAAGACAGGAGAATCGCTTGCACCCAGGAGGCAGAGGTTGCAGTGAGCTGAGACCACACCACTGCACTCCAGCCTGGGTGACAGAGGGAGACTCTGTCTCAAAAAAAAAAAAAAAAAAAAAAAAAAAAAAAAAAAAAGCATCCCTGAGTATTCTAATATTCAGGCAGGCTTGAGAACAATGGTTGCTTGAGAGCCATAACACCCCAGTTCAGTTCTTTTATTCATGACACAAAGATTATTGAATGCCTACTATCTGTGCTAGGGCCTGGTGACACCCCAGTGAGCCCAAATGGATACAGGCTCTTCTCTCCCAGAGCTTAGTGCAGGAGACAGTCAATTAAATCATTACATTAACGAATAAGGAAGAGGCTCTGGTGGAAAGGAACGTGAGTCTGTGACAGCAACAACAAACCCTGGGGAAGTCACAGAAGGCTTCCTTGAGGAGGTGTTCTGGGCCTGGGCCTGGCTGTAAATGCAAGGAGCCCATAGAGTTAAATAGAAAGTAGGAGCAGAGTCAGCATCACCTCCACCACATTTCAGTGCTATTCCAGTGAACAAAGACATACCTTGCAGGAAGATTTGGGGGGGTCTACGTGCCTCAGCAGACAACAAATGGACTGGAGGAGACAAAGCTGACAGGCAGATCCACTGATCGCCACATGGTAGGAGGGAGATAGAAGTCTCCTCACCTCTTCCCCCTCCCCAGGGGCAGCTGCCATCAGTGGACCCGTTGAAAGGACCAAGCCCCCATCTGGAAGTGCTGGAGGGGAGAGGGATTGGGAATGGTGAAGCTGCAAGGAAGGCGATCTGGGTGATAGAAAGCTCAGGAACTGTAGGTGTTTGCGGCTAGGAGGCATCTCAGTTTGGTGGGCATTTGAGCTCCTAGACTCCATGAGCTTTGGAGTTCTGGAGTTTTGCGGGACTGAGGGCGGTGGTACATTGGAGCAGGTTTGCACAGGTGCCAAGTGTACACATCTCAACTCTGCTTAGTGACATCTGTCAGGGGCTCAAAATCAGCCATGGTTGGAGTATTTGTCATGGAAATCGGTAAATGCCAAAAATCAGGGCTCTTTTATCTCCACCTCGGGAGAGCCAGTTGTTAGACCTTTACATCACACCACTGGCTGGAAGGAACTTTTAGCTTGCAATCCTTAATTGGTGAGCTCCAGGCCAATCAAGTCAGGGTTCAGAAGCAAGGGAAGGGAGCTGATAATAGAACTGAAGATGCAGGAAAGAAGGCAAAGCCACGGAGAGAGTGAGCCTTTGGCTGGGAATTCCTGTTGGGTCTATCTCCAGAACCCAGGGGGGGTGGACACATGGACATAAGAGGTTGAGGTGGTTTATGTGCAATGAGTTCTTGAGCAGGTCACTTTTCTAGCCCACAGGGTCATTTGCAAAATAAGGTAAATTCTTGTCTTATTGCAGGACCAGGCAATTTTTTGAGTTCCCTTCTAATGCTAACATTTATGAGTTTAACCATGTATATCCGTACATGGAAAGTTAACTAGCAATTTGGAAGGAAATCCACAAGCCACACCACTGGTCCTGTCCACAAGCATAGGTATCATAAAATGAGGTGAATGTATTCGTTTGTCAAATTCAAACTATTTTTGAGACATGCTGTGATGCAGCATCTCTCTTCCTAAGCATTATGTATGATATTAAGAAAATTTGCCAAAGCTCACTCCCTCCCTATGATCTCCACCTCTCCTCTCTCCTGCCCAGTTCCTCTAACATCTGGATTGCACACCAAAGGATAGGGGAAAGCAGAACAAAACCAGATGAGGAATCTGGAAGTCAGGTGCAGCAGATGCTGTCAATGTCCCATCAATATCCTCTGCTCTGCAAAAAGCCCTTCAAGATACTCCTTTCACTGAGGTCTTTTTCTAGCCTCGAGGCCACAGTTGGCTTGTGCGCACAGTGAATCATGGAGGTGTTGCAGTGTTCACACCCCTGGAAGCAGCTTCAGGCAGTGACGATGGGAGCTGAGGAGCCCAGCCCTGGTTGTTCCTCACGGTCCCCAGAGTCGCCAGAGAACTAAGCTCATTTCCCACAGCAGTAACTAGCTTGATAACCCTTTTTTTTTTTTTTTTTTTTTTTTTTTTACCACCTTTCTCCCCTTCCTCACTCCCCTACCAATGTTTCCTGGTATCACTTCCCAAATAAATAATTTTCATCAGAATCTTTGTCTCAGAGTGGGCTTCTGGAGGAATCCAAATGAAAACAGCAGGCGTCTAACAGTGGGCTGGGAAGCTTTAGAAAACTGCTGGGCCTCTCTGAAACTTGCTTCCCTCTTCCATAAAGTGGACTCCCATAAGACTGTCTGTCCCTTACCCCTCTCACAGGCAGGACGCAAGATGGCATGAGGCAAAAGGTGCAACAGGCCTGGGAGATGCCACAGCACCCACGGCGGGGACGTCTTATGCTGGTTTGGAAGACGTTACATGTCTCAGAGAAAGACATCCTTTATTCCCCGGAGAGCTTCTGAGAGTGTAAAGACATATTTGACCTAAAGTGGTTTTGGAACTGGATCTTACCCAAAAATAGAGAGAATGAGAGAAAGACAGGCAGAAAGGCGGACAAGAAGGAAGGGAGGGAGGGAGGAAAGAAAGAAAGAAAATAGAAAATGAAATTTGCATTATTTTCTAATTTTACAACCCAACAGAGTCACTGGTGTTTTGGGACTGTCCTTAAAAGATCTGGAGAATGCAGGCTGGGCACAGTGGCTCATGCAGTAATCCCAGCGCTTTGGGAGGCTGAGGCAGCCCGATCACCTGAGGCCAGGAGTTTGAGACCAGCCTGGCCAACATGGTGAAACCCCGTCTCTACTAAAAATACAAAAATTAGCCAGGTGTGGTGGCAGGAGCCTGTAATTCCAGTTACTCGGGAGGCTGAGGCAGGAGAATGACTTGAACCCAGGAGATGGAGGTTGCAGTGAGCCAAGATCACGCCACTGCACTCCAGCCTAGGTGACAGAGGAAGACTCTCTCAGGAAAAAAAAAGGTTTTGGAGAATGTGTAACGACATGATCCTCAAGAAAATTTTAAAAACTTAGACTGCATAATTGAAATAGAGAGTCTTTAATTTTCCAAGTCACAGAGCTACAAACATGTACAGATAAAACTCAGAGAATGTATAAATGTTAGCAAACTTCCCCCTTTAAAAAAGAGAATTCTCTTTGTCAACATTTGTTCTCATATCAACAAATTAGGGAAAGGACCTAAACGTTCAATTAAATACTCTTTGGATCAGAAAATCACAGAGAGAAACGTGTGGTGGTCCCAAGTGTGTTCCTGGTTTACCTCATTGTTTCTGAGCTCTGCAGCCTGACACATACGGTGTGTAATATTATCCAAACACCGTCACACACGTGTGTGCCCAAAGGGACAGCCACATCCCCGGTCCCAGCTCTCTACCTTATTTTTTAAAGCTTTGGGGCTTTTTCAACATTATTTTTGTGCTGTAAGAGAAGAATGAAGGGGCAGGGGGAAGGGAAAAGAATTGAAAACAACCAGTTTCAAACATGCCCCTAACCCACATGCCAAAATATGGCTTTCTAATGAGAGGACTGAACAGCACAAAGTTGTGGGCCCAGGGAAGTGCAGACGTTATGGCTACTCCGCTTCGTACCACAGCAGAACAAAGAGTGCACAGCTGGTGAGAGATCCCACTTGCCTCAACTTCTAGAAAAACTGGAGAGATTCAGGCTGAGCACGGTGGCTCATGCCTACAATCCCAGGACTTTGGGAGGCCCAGGTGGGCAGATCACCTGAAGTCAGGAGTTCGAGACCAGGCTGACCAACATGGCAAAACCCCATCCCTACCAAAAAAAAAAAAATTACAAAGATTATCTGGGCATGGTGGTGTGCACCTGTAGTCCCAGCTATTCAGGAGGCCAAGGCAGTAGAATTGCTTGAACCCAGGAGGCAGAGGTTGCAGTGAACCAAGATTGCACCACTGCACTCCAGCCTGGGCGAGGGAGTGAGACTCCGTCTCAAAAAAGAAAAAGGGAAAAAGAAAAACTGGAGAGAGTCACACTCCAGGGCAATGGATCTTGCTTCTGTAAGTCTGCAACTTTTCCTGCGAGTTGTTTAAGATGGAAGGATTAGAGGAAACAAGAAGCAGGGAATGCGCCCGTCAACACCACCCTGCTGACACTTTATGCATTTTTTAAAGTTATTTTCTTTTCTAATTCTTAAAAGCTCACACTGAGCCAGACAAGTTTCAATCCCATATAAATTCAGATGATGAATCCACACAAAGCTCCGGAAGATTTGCAATGGAAATGGCCACCGGCCCTTAACTACAGAGCCCAATGCGACACTTGCAGTGTGTCTGATTTGGAATTCAAATTCCACTCAAGACAATGGTCCTTTATTAAGTTTCTGACATTCATTACCTTGCCTGCCGGCTGGGCCATATCCCACTGACCACCTCTCCTGGGAGGCATTCTAACTCTTCACCCAAACACACTAAGAAGGTGAACTGACCAAAGGAAACCACCCAAAGAGATGAAGTGCTGTGCAAAACTGAGTCTGACAAAGCCCCTGCTCTCTGCTTCATGCCATCCTTTGCTGGCCACACCCATTTGCCTTTCTGAGCCCATGAAACCGAAAGGGTCGTCTCTGTGGCTGAGCCAGGTACCTGTTGACCACCCTCTCCCCCTCTCCAGTTCAAATCCTCTGCTGCTGTCAGTGACACATGCTTCCTGGCTCATCTGGGTGGCCCAGCCTCATTAGGAAGGGATTTGGTGCCTGTTAGTTAATTGAGGCCCGTTCCTGCCACCTGCCACTCGCGGGCCTCATCTGCACACTAACTGCTCCTAATTGTCATCATACGGCAGGATCCCTGCAACAACTTGAGAACAGATCCCGAGCAGCCCGTGCAGGCTCCACCAGGGTCCAGGGAGCTGAGACTCAGGGAGCATCGGGCGCTGGGACGATTTAGCGAGGGGCCAGATGTTTGGAGAAGAGAGGCACTTTGCATCAACATCAGTGTGAAAGTTTCTCGTTTATTATACTCTCCGCTGCCACTTTATAGCTAGGATGAATAAAAGGCTTCATCTGTACAGAGACCAACTCAATGAAGAACAAATGGCTTAGCGTCAGGGACTGCACATCACGCAGAAATGGTGCTGCTTATCCACGCACAACTGGAGCCGGCGCACTGGCTTAACTTCTCCTGTTGAGAAATGGGAATGTGTTTAGAATATCAGAGCATGCCCCCACACCCTGGTTTGAAAGAGTTTGGGTAGAAAAAGTGCAGAGGTGAGTGCCAAAAGCTGACCAGCCCCGTGATGTTGGAGAGGGAAGTGGGGGAGGAGACACAGGATGACACGGAAGGAGAAAGTCAAACACACTCAGAGACATGAAGCAAAAAGAGATGGAGGGAAAACGTACCATCCAGTGGAAGAGTCAGAAGGGGCTTTGGTGTAGGTACAGAATACATATTTGGGGGAAATGGAAATACATTCAAGACGCAAGCTGTGAGGACTAAGGAGAGAGAGAATGAGAAAGGGGGAAAGGAGAGTCTATCATTATAGGAAGTCACAGGATTTAGGGGCTCAGGAATCACATCTGGAGGGAATCAATCTGGACTTAATAGAAATTAGGCTGCAGCAAGTAATACAATTAGTTTAGTTTTTTTGTTTGTTTGTTTGATTGTTTTTGGTTTATGAGATGGAGTCTCACTCTGTCGCCCAGGCTGGAGTGCAGTGGCACGATCTCGGCTCACTGCAAGCTCCGCCTCCCAGGTTCACACCATTCTCCTGCCTCAGCCTCCCGAGCAGCTGGGACTACAGGCACCCGCCACCATGCCCGGCTAATTTTTTGTATTTTTAGAAGAGATGGGGTTTCACCGTGTTAGCCAGGATGGTCTCGATCTCCTGACCTCGTGATCTGCCTGCCTCGGCCTCCCAAAGTGCTAGGATTACAGACGTGAGCCACTGCACCTGGCCTGGTTTTGGGTTTTAAACTACAAGCATAACCCCAGCACGCCTCCCTGGGAGTTGAAGCCCCAGGCTCTCGGGAAGCCCCATCACCGGGGTATTTCTCAGGCTTCTTCCCCCAGAACTGGGAAGTAGAGATTTCTAAGTCACCTCTGCTTATGAGTCCTTTCCTGCTGGATGAAGGAATGAAAAGAAATAAGGAAAACCTGGAATGAACCCTAGGAGGGATGTGGCACCAGAGAAAAAGAAATAAGAATGAGAAACGCAACACACAAAAGGCTCAAGTGTGGAATCAACGGTGAGACCCATGGCTTTGTTGCCACAGATTTAGCCAATGGATAAAAATATCCCTCTGGGACAGGTTGCAGCAATGTCTCCTCACTTGCCCATCTCTAAGATTCCAGAAAGAAACCAAAAGAAACGGAAAGTCAAAGCCTGCCCTGGAAGCTTCGTTTGTCTGTTTGATTTTTAGAGACAGGATCTCGCTTGTTGCCCAGGCTGGAGTGCAATGATGCAATCATAGATCACTGCAGCCTCCACCCCCTGGCCTCAAGGGATCCTCTTGCCTTGGCTTCCCAAAGTGCTGGGATGACATGTGTGAGCCATGATACCCAGCCTATGCCACAGTGCCCAGCCATGTGTGGGTGTTTTGTTGTTGTTTTGTGGGGTTTTGGTTTGCGTTTTTTGAGATGGAGTTTCACTCTTGTTCCCCAGGCTGGAGTGCAATGGCACCATCTTGGCTCACTGCAACCTCCACTTCCCAGGTTCAAGTGATTCTCCTGCCTCAACCTCCTGAGTAGCTGGGATTACAGGCATGCGCCACCACACCTGGCTAATTTTGTATTTTTAGTAGAGATGGGGTTTCACCATGTTGGTCAGGCTGGTTTCGAACTCCTGACCTCAAGTGATCTGCCCGCCTCTGCCTCCCAAAGTGTTACAGGCGTCAGCCACTGCACCCGGCCGTGTGGGTTTTTTAATAAACCAAGTTCTGAAATTAATGCCATCCTTTCTAACAGAGAGAAGGAAGGAAGGAAGGAAGGAAGGAAGGAAGGAAGGAAGGAAGGAAGGGGGAGGGGTGGCGGGGGGAGGGAGATACCCTGAAATGGAAAGGCAGGGTGTTGTGAATTGCTTTCAGAAGAGGTTTCAGAAGTGTTATCCGCCCGAGTCACCAGCTTCAGAAAGGGCCCATTCCTCCAGACTTCCCCACAGATAAGCATGGGGGAAGAGGGCAGTCGTGTTGATTAAACCCCAGAGAGCCGAGAGAGCAAAGCCACATTTTGCCGGAACACAGCGCCTCTTACAAAGACACCTCCATTCTTTTGGTTTCCTCCACAAATATATCAAGTGATTTTTGAGGAACTAGCTGCCACTGGCTTTTTTCCTAAGTTTCATCGAAGAACACTTTCTGTCTTCCCAGCGCTCAGGCTTCCGCCTCACCCGCAAAGCCTTAAAATGTCCTTCTGCATAATTTGCTAACCCTGGCACCTGTGCCTCATCTCAACTTAATTCTGCCCACGATGCAAAACCCAGAGAGCCCTTCTTTTCACATCTTGCCTGCCTGCTACTGGCTTTCGAGCTCCCCCTCCTCAGCGTCCCTCCCTGGACGTCACTCACTGACTTTCCCCCCGCTTGCCTCCTCCAGCCTGGGAACCCGAGGGGCCTAAGTCTAGGCTGCTTCCGAGAGCTGGCAGATTTCAGAGGAAAAAAAAACACACCAGAAAGAAAGAATGGCAGTTTGACACTGCACTGTCACAGTTAAAATGGGCCCTGCGCGTGACCCAGGCTTGGACACCGAGGCCTTGTGCCCAATCACAGCTGAGGCTGCATCTGCCACGGTTCACGGACCCGCCGCTCCATGCTGGGGGACCAGATGCCTCTGTTTACGCCGCTTTCCTCCCGGCCTTCTGCCGGCCAGTCGGCAGCAAGACAGAGCCCGGTAGCCCGTCACTGGGCTTCAGCTGTCTCCCTGGTCTTGTCTTTCCATATATTCTCTCCTCCACCTCGTTTTGTCTCCACACCCACTGCCCCAAATGGCCAGAAGGGGTATCTCTCTTTTTCAAGTTTGACCCAATAGAACAAAGCAGAAGAAAGGCTAACCAGGGTGACTTTGATTCCTGCCATCCTCGAGACAACACAATGTTCAAAGATCAGGCCAGGCCCGGCGCGGTGGCTCAAGCCTGTAATCCCAGCATTTCGGGAGGCCACGGTGGGTGGATCACTTGAGGTCCGGAGTTCCAGACTAGCCTGGGCAACATGATGAAACCCCGTCTCTACTAAAGTACAAAAATTAGCCAGGTATGGTGGCGCGCTCCTGTAATCTCACCTACTCGGAAGGCTGAGGCAGGAGAATCACGTAAGCCTAGGAGACAGAGGTTGCAGTGAGCCAAGATCATGCCACTGCACTCCAGCCTGGGTGAAAGAGCGAGATTCAATCTCAAAAAAAAAAATCAGGCCAGCACGTCGCCATCACCCCATTCTGTTTCTCCACCAACTTTCTGCTTTACATGTGTCTGTGATTGCTGAGAATATGGACATTGGAAAACCAAGCTGAAATGCCAGCATTTGACCTTTTTAATTTTATAAAATGGACCCATTTTGCTGGAAGTTGGAGGCTGGGAGAAGGAGTGACAGGTTTAAAGTCAGCAGTTCACTGCCATCTCTTAAAGGCCCTCAAAATGGATTTGAGGTTTGTCTCTTAAGAGGCATCCGGGGCACGATTGCAACTCTCTTTTCTTTCGCTGACCCTGCAGCTCAGGACTTGTGCAGAAGGTATGTGTGGGCATCCCTCCAAGACAAGGGGGAGTGGAGCACACCGAAGAAAGTGCATTTATCCCCAGAGGCCGAGTGAATTCGTGTCTGGGTGCAGAGCAGACCAAGTGCCAAAGGTTGCCGCATATACAATCTCCCCTGCAGCACCAAGGAACATCTTCAAAGCAGACCCAGCTGCCCATTCTCTGGCTCCCAAAGCACCACACCTTTGGCCAAAGAAAGGGAAAAAGGTGGGTTTTCACTGACAGGCTCTCTCATTGCCAAAGGTGATGGCCGTGCCTCACATGTCAGGTGGCCGTCCTTGCCGAGGACTCACGCCCTCTTCATGGGTACTGAGCACTGCCTCTCCATCACTGTGCTTGTTCCTGGAAGCACCTGGGATTCGCTTCTTCTCCTCACCTTCCCCTCCCCCAAAGCTCCCCCCATCACACCCCAACCCCCTGCTACTGGACACTTGTCTTTCCAAAATTGAGCTTCAGAATGAATTTTGGCCTAGAAATTATATGACCCTCCGTGACAGGTTCTATAGGCACTGGAGTTCAGCCGCATCACAGGCTATGCTAAATTTTTCTGGGCTGGCCTGGAATTCAAACAAACATGTGGGGCTGGGTCTTAGGGGTATATGCTGGTAAATGAATCGGGGCTCCTGCCCTCAGGAGGTTCACAGCTACACCAGCAAGATTGTCACCAGTTCATCAAAATACAATGTGGTGAGTGGTACACATTGAGATTACCATGGGGATGCCAGGTGCAGTGGCTCACACCTATAATCCCAGCGCTTTGGGAGGCTGAGGCAGGAAGATCACATGAGGCCAGAGATTCGAGGCTGCAGTGAGCTATGATTGTGCCACTGCACTCCAGCCAGGACAACAAAGTGAGACCCCATCTCTACAAATTATATTAAAAATAATTTTTGGTCAGGCACAGTGGCTTATGCCTGTAATCCCAGCACTTTGGGAGGCTGAGGCGGGTGGATCTCTTGAGGTCAGGAGTTCGAGACCAGCCTGGCCAACATGATGAACCCCCGTCTCTACTAAAAATGCAAAAATTAGCCAGGCGTGGTGGCAGGCACCTGTAATCTCAGCTACTCAGGAGGCTCAGGCAGGAGAATCACTTGAACCCAGGAGGCGGAGGCTGCGGTGAGATGAGATCTCACAACTGCACTCCAACCTTGGTGACAGAGTGAGACTCCATCTCAAAAAACATTTTTTTAATAAAATAAAAGTAATTTTTTTAGAAAAGAAAGAAAATACTGGGCAAGGTGGCTCTCCTAGCACTTCAGGAGGCTGAGACAGGAGGATCACTTGAGTCCAGGAGTTCAAGACCAGCCAGGTCAACATACTGAGATCCCCATCTCTATAAAAAACTCAAAAATTAGCTGGGCATGGTAGTGCACCTGTAGTCCCAGCTTCTCAGGGGGCTGAGGTGGGAGGATTGCTTGAGCCCAGGATTTTGAGGTTGCAGTGAGCTATGATTATGCCACTGAGCTCCAGCCTGGGTAAGAGAATAAGACTCCATCAGAAGGGAGGGAGGGAGGGAAGGAAAGAAGGAAAGAAAGAAAGAAGGAAGGAAGGAAGGAAGGAAGGAAGGAAGGAAGGAAGGAAGGAAGGAAGGAAGGAAGGAAGGAAGGAAGAGAGAGAGAGAGAGAGAGAGAAAGAAAGAAAGAAAGAAAGAAAGAAAGAAAGAAAGAAAGAAAGAAAGAAAGAAAGAAAGAGAAAGAAAGGAAGGAAGGAAGGAAGGAAGGAGGGAAGGAAGGAGGGAAGAAAGAAAGAAAGGAAGGAAGGAAGGAAGGAAGGAAGGAAGGAAGGAAGGAAGGAAGGAAGGAAAAAAGAAAGAAGAAAAGAAAGAAAGAAAGAAAAAGAAAGAAAGAAAGAGAAAGAAAGAAAGAAAAGGAAGGAAGGGAGGGAGGGAGGGAGGGAGGGAGGGAGGGAGGGAGGAAGGGAGGGAGGAGGAAAGAGAGAGAGAGAAAGAAGAAAAGATGCTGAGAAAAGGGCAAATAAATTCTGCCTGGGCTCAGTGGGGGAAAGTTTCATGGAACGGTGGCATTTGAACTGACTCTTGAAGAGTTAAAAACAAAACAAAATGAGGTGAAGGCATGGAAGAAAACATTCAGAAAGAAGGAAGACCCATCATTCTTTCCACCACTGAGCACATAGCACAAGCCAGACCTGGTAGTAGGTGTTGGGGACTCTGACATACGCAGGAAATGATGGGTGTGATGGTATTTTATTGAGGAATGTGCTGTGAATGCCATGTGGCAATTTAGCAAATGAGGCTCTGAAAAGCACCTCGTTTATAACTTGGCAGTTACCTACATGTGAATGTCAAATACAGACATGCCCTTTGCCACATTCAGTCCTTCAGGGTTCGCTGGGACCAGCATGCATTCCACAGGAAACAAAAAAGAGATCCAGAGGGAAAATGTGTTGCTAATCCAAGTATTCGAATAATATTTATCGTGCGTGGAGTATATGCAAAGCACCTACTGAATGCTCTTTGTGAATTAAAGAGGTTGGCAGATTTGAGTTTATGCAAACCAGTATAATATTACAACATGATATCATTATATCTATTATATTTATAGAATTATATTAACTTCGTGTTATGTAGTTTTGCAAACAAGGTCCTATCCATAATAATAATTATTTTATTTTATTTATTTATTTATTTTTGAGACAGAGTCTTACTCCATCACCCAGGCTGGAGTGTAGTGGCGCCATCTCGGCTCACTGCAACCTCCACCTCCCAGGTTCAAGCAACCCTCCAGCCTCAGCCTCCTGAGTAACTGGGATTACAGACATGCACCACCACATCCAGCTAATTGATAATAGTAATTTTATTTATTTATTTATTTATTTATTTATTTGACAGAGTCTCGCTCTGTCACCCAGGCTAGAGTACAGTGGCATGATCTCGACTCACAACCTCTGCCTCCCGGGTTCAAGCAATTCTTCTGCCTCAGCCTCCCAAGGAGCTGGGATTATATATAGGTGCTCGCCACTACACCCAGCTAATTTTTGTATTTTTAGTAGAGACAGGATCTTGCCATGTTGGCCAGGCTGGTCTTGAACTCGTGATGTCAGGTGATCCACCTGCCTTGGCCTCCTAAAGTGCTGGGATTACAGGTGTGAGCCACCATGCCTGGCCGATAATAGTGATTTTAAATACTCAGCACAAGTATTATTTTTAACCCCTGCATCTTCCTTCAGATCTGAGAAGTTTCTTGAAGACCACCAGCATCTTCAATGGGCAACTGGAAGATACACTAGTGGTTACCTGAAAGGCAGCCCAGCCTGGACCAGCAACCCAACCTACTTCTTCAGAGCAAGACAAGAACTAGGAATCATTTTTTCACCTGGGAAGGAATCAAGTAAAAAGCAAAATTGAACTAAAGGCAACGGTGACATAATTTATATTACATATAAATGACCAGAAACCACTGGTGGCCACAAAGTTTTGCTTTGAGCTAATAAAACATATGCATGCATCTAGTGTAAATCTAAGAGTCTAAGGATGTTACAATTCCTGATAGGTAATTATTTAAGAAAACAGATGCATTTGGTATTAGGCGAGAGTTCCCTATTACATGGAAAGCATTAAAGCTCTACCACACACTATTTCATGCCCAGAGACTGGCACAGCATATATACTTGTTGAATGTTTGTTGAATGAATAAATGAATGAATGAAGCTCCAGCTGCTCTGATGACTCCAAATGTAATTAAGACATGCTTCTTGAAATGTAATGTCTTGGGTGGAAAAGATATGGAATAAATGATAGTTGAAGAAACTTGAGCTATTTCATCACCCAATACAGGCTTTAGATCATGGCAAGGCCTGTTTTTCTTCTGCAGACACAGTGTAAGAAAGGAAAAGAGATGGTGGGGATGGAGGAATAAACAAAAGAAGGAAAGGAAGCCTGTTAAATACCCTATTAACTCCATTCTTCCTAGATTTCCAGTATATTCTTCTTCTGAGATGTCACTTTGCAAATTTAGTTTTAACCTAAAATGTTTTAGCAAAAAGTGGTGGACATATTTTGGCAAGATGTCATTCATATAGTTCAAAATAGTGCTTTCTAGGTATGAAATTACATGTATGAGAGCCCCACCACTCAGAAACCCTAACACACACTTTCCCTTTTGAAAATAATTTCGTATCTGAGTCACAGCTGCCTGCACATGCTTAACTTAAAGTGACTCCAAAATATGCCACAAACATTGACTAATTAATCCCCATGATAACACAGGGAAGCCCTGAAAAACTCTGGAGAGCACCCATGACCTGGGCAGCACCACAGCTTGATTTTTAAGAATCTTGTTCTTTCTAGGCTTTCTCTGATCAGGACATCCCCTATTGCCTTCAAAAAACAAGACAAAGCAAACGACAACTCAAGAATGTGGCAGTGGTGACTGCTGCTGCTGCTTCTCCTCCCTCCTCCTCCTCCTCTTCTTCCCCCTCCTGGTACCCCTCCTCCTTCTCCTCCTCCTCCCTCTTTCCCTTCCTCCTCCTTATTTCCCCTCCTCCTTCCTTTCTCTCTCTCTCTCTCTCCCCCTCCCCCTTCCCTCTCTCTGTCTCCTCCACCTCACCCCATCAAAAGCAGAGATGTTTATCCTTGGTGTTGACTATCAGACCCCATGCTTGTAATTCAGCACCAAGGACACCTCCCATGCTTTTGGAAACTACTAGACTACCCTGTTATAAATTAAAGCTTTGGTTTAAAGATCACCATGAAAACCAGCCCACCAAGAAAAGTATTCCCTGCCTCAAGCATAATTGCAATGACTTTCAGACAAAAAAGTATATATATTTAATTATCTATATTTCTTGAAATGATATTAATATTTTAATTTATTTTAATTAATTCATATATATTAAATATAATCCATACTAAGCAAATGCCTGCTGAATGTTTGTATTTATAGTATAAAATAAAAGGCTCAAATTTCCAGGTGTTTGAGACCTCAGGGAGTGGCTGAGACCACATGCTCTTCATTTCACAGATGATGGGGCCAAGCTCCATTGAGACGATGGGACCTGCCTGGATTCCAGCGACTGGGGACTATTTTCTACTGACCACTCCTTCCACTATGTCTTTCACTAGTATTCGGAAATCAGACTTATGCTATAAGTGTTTTTATTTCCCTCCTGAAAAGTTTTCCCCTGTTGATAATTTTTTTCAAAAGCAGGTTTTTGAAAGAACATCTCCTTAGGGATTTCTTATAAGTTAGCAACTTATAAAACTTTCGTATCCCCTTCACCCAGCCCCCACTTGTTGTTTATGCCCATTTTACTTTAGAAGAGAATAGGTCTTTTAGTTAATGAGCCTCTTGTTAAAAAAGGTAACATAAGTTAGAAAAGGTAAGGTCAAGGGCAGAGCTGGGAATGGAAAGAGTGAGACCAAGAGAAACAAATGACTCTGCATAATAATAATTAAAAAGTAGGTGCTTTCAGTTTTCTTTGGGTTGGCACAAAAGATGGGAGTTTCATTGAGAGTAATAACCTAAGAATTTTGGAGGTGGACAGGAACTTCATAGAAAGAGTAAAGTCCCAGGAACCCAGGAGCAGGCTGTGGCCAAGGGCAGTGATGGCCAGTAAAGGATGCCCCATGGTGAGCGTAGCAGATTATTTTCTCAAAGTAGCCACAGCAATATCTCCACGCCTACAAGCTCTTCCCAAAAGGTGTCACTTTCCATCAATAGGTGGAGAGGAGGGATCGACCCCTTGAAGCAGAATGCACAGTGGAAGTGATGCTACATGATTTCTGAGGCTAGGTAACCAAAGACAATTCAGTTTCTGCCTGACTCACTCTCTCTCAGGTTGTTTACCTTTCAAACTTGGTGGCCATGTTGTGAGGAAGTCCAAGTGACTTGGGGAGTCCCTGGGGAGGTGTGCTGCTGACAGCCCCAGGTGAGAGCTCAGCCAAGAGTCAGCACAACACTGTGAGTGCAAACATGTGAGTGAGTGAGCTTGCAGAGGATGTGATCCCACCTAGGATGTCAGCATTCAAGACACCCTAGCTGACACTGAGTGAGCATAGGTGAAGAACATTTACAACGGTGATAATAGAAACCTTGTCATAAGTTTTTAATTTGTGCTGTAATTACATTCTGATATTCCCAAATCTTCAATAAAAACCCATTGTACAGTAAAACTTCATTAGCGTTATGTTAGAAATGGTTAAGAAATGAGGGAAAGAGACTGTGTCCATGCTGGGGCAGAGCAGGAGAAGGAGGGGGGAAGGCAGTGTACCAGTGAAGAAACCCTCAGACGTGCAGATGTGATGGAGGGAAAAGTCAGGGGCTAGGGTGGGGAAAGAGGTGACAGGCATTAACCAGTGGAATGCAAGCTCACCCCACTCCCACACATTCACACACACACCAGAAATCTTCATAAGCAATGAGAAGGAGACCGAATTTCTTTTGAAAACAAGTTTTTAAACTACTGGCTTGGGATGCAATATTGCAAAGGCTTCTGCTAAAAGGTAGCCATATTACTTGAGAACAGAAGCACAAAATAACCACTGAATACACTGGATTAAGTGAATGTAGAAAACCACCACCTGGTGGGAAGAATGGCTCTGGTATGGAGGAGTTACTACAAGCAGGTAAATTTTTAAGGAAAAAAAGGGGAATTTACAAATTAAAATCAGATTTGGTTCCTAGTAAGAAACCCAAAATAAATCACTTACAAAAGACATGTTTATTTCCATCATGTGGGACTCTGAATTCAGACATTTCAGTAGGGGGATGGCTTCTCTATCGTCCCCTAGGATCTATGCTGTTTCCAGTTTTCAATTATGCCATTTCTGGAGTAAAGCCTTCATCTTCACGGTCCAAAATGGAGCTCCAGTCATGTGTCCACATTCCAAGCAGCAGGTGGGAGGAAGGGGGAAGATGCATGAGGGACCTAAGCCAGTAACTTCTTAGAGAAGGTCCTTAGGAGCTATAATTCTTGTTTACAAGAGTTGGACCTGACCAATGGGCCAACAATTAGTCACATGACCACACCTATCAGCAAAAAAGTCTGGAAAATGTAGTCTTACTTCCAGGAAGTCACACACCTGCCAAGAGTCAGGAGTTCTAAGGGGAGAAGAAAGACTTTTCAAGCGAGGCAACTAACCACCTCTGTCCAGGTGGCCAGGAAGATTAAATGTCCAGGTGGTGTTATATACAGCTCAGCCCTTACCCTCCAAAGCATAGTTTCTCACCCAGCACAGCAAAGCAAAAGTCATCGAGTGTCTCCTGCTGTTTCCCACATTCTAAAATTGGAGGAAAGTTATTGGAGAAATGCCTAAGTAGATCAGCTGATCCATCTGGAATGGCTGTTCTTAAAACTTGGCTTTCTAAACCCCAAAGCACCTCCAAATTCCTTAAACAGCATAGCAAAATCAAGAAAATATTTTCAAAAGACAATTTAATCAATGTCTCTTACACTGAAACACACATGCACATATATACGCACACCTTTTATAAATATATATTTTATAGCACTTTTAGAAACGGGGGAAATGTCATGAAACAAAACGTCAAGAAGTGAGGGTCACAACTGCACAATGGCAGGAACCACTGCTTCAGGAGAAAACAAAATCTGTTTTGGTTACTCACTTAAGTACCACAAGTCTGACCAAATCGAACCACATTTGAAATTTCTGGTGGCCGTTTGTCTTAGATTTTCGTAAATTTTGATTCACTCACCAGTCCCCTATTTTGCCTGTAGCTTAGAAGAAAATGTAATAAAGCAAGAAGAAGGCCTTTGAAGAGCCACAATTGCTAAAGCCATGTGTGTGAAAAAGTGGCAGAACCAGGAGTAACCGAAAGGCACCGTCAGTGGCCCGGGTTGCTTTAGTGGCCTTGCTCATATGGTAAAATCAGTATTTCCACATGACTGTGACTCACAGGGTTCCCATGATGGTGGTGGTGGCCATGGAGGTGACTTTCTCATTGCTTCAAATACCCTGATGTCTGCAAAGTGCTTTTGCCACTTCGAGATTTTTTTTTTTAATCTAATATAGTTTTATCAAAATCACAAAATTTTTGATTTACTTCCATTTCTATGAAGGTCACATAGATCCACCTAACATTAGGTGGAACTCACCAAGATGGCGTTACTGTTGCCAGACATGGTCTTCATAATGTGGCTACAACTCCTGGCCCCCACCCTCGGAAAGATTAACAAGAAATTGACAGAATATAAGAAGCCTGGACTTTAAAGAGATTAACTACACAATACCAGAACAGTCATAAAAACAGATCATCAAATGCTGACCCAGAGTTGAATGAGACGAATAAAAATGCAGATGAACTTGTTGATACTATCCCACACTTAGAAACCCTGAGAAAAATATCAAAGTTTTGGGGGGGCTTCAGAGTTAATCATTTTGGAAACTAGGCATTTTTGCATGTACGCTGTGTTCCTTGAAGGCAACTTAACCAATTAATATAGTTTGGATCTGTGTCCCTGCCCAAATCTCATGTTGAAATCTAATCTCCAGTGTTGGAGGTGGGGCCTGCTGGGTGGTATCTGGATCATGGGAGTGGATCCTTCATGAATGGCTTGGGCCATACCCTTGGTGAAAAGTGAGCTGTCTCTCCAAGTTCACAGGAGATCCAGTTGTTTAAAAGTCTGTGGAACCGTCCCTCATGTCCCCATCCTCTTTTTTTTTTTTTTTTTTTTTTTTCTGAAACTGAGTCTCACTCTGTCACCCAGGCTGGAGTGCAATGGTGCAATCTCGGCTCACTGCAACCTCTGCCTCCCGGGTTCAAGGAGCGATTCTCATGCCTCAGCCTCTCAAGTAGCTTTGATTACATGCCTGGCTAATTTGTGTAATTTTAGTAGAGATGGGGTTTTTGTCATGCTGGCCAGGCTGGTCTCGAACTTCTGGCCTCAAGCGATCTGCCCTCTTCGGCCGGGGATTACAGGCTAGTGCTGGGATTACAGGCAAGTGCCACCGCTCCCCACTGACCGCCCCCCCTTCTCTCTCTCTCGCTCACTCCTGCTCCCACCATGTGAGATGCCTGCTCCCCCTTTGCCTTCCACCATTAGTAAAAGCTCCCTGAGGCCTTCCCAGAAGCAGATGCAGGCCTTACACTTCCTGTACAGTCCGTAGCACGGAGAACCAATTAAGCCTCTTTTCTTTTCTTTTTTTTTTTTTTTTGAGACGGAGTCTTGCTCTGTCGCCCAGGCTGGGGTGCAATGGCCAGATCTCAGCTCACTGCAAGCTCCGCGCCTCTTTTCTTTATAAATTATCCAGTCTCAGATATTTCTTTATAGCAATGCAAGAAAAGCCTAATACACCAACCAGGGGAGGTTCAATGACAATTGAGAAGACACATCCCCCAAATAGATTAACTGCAAGACACTCAAAAATAGGGTCCGTATTTTGCAATTTTTCCATTCATTTAAAATCTGAATTATTAAAATAAAAGGATAGGATAAAATACTTTGAAAGAATTAAAATGATTTCACCCAGTTAGCTTTTCCTCTGTGAGTTCAGAATTGAAATAAGACTCCATTCCCATTATTACTTGCAGCCCATAGGACACACTTGTAGTAACTCCAACTCATTCAGACAGAATTGGAAGGAACTGCTGTGAATTTTACAGAAGTCACTGCTCTGTGACAAAGTTCACGGCTCCCTGCACCACCTGCCTCCGAATCCCACCAGAAGCCATCATTCCTGATTAAAGCAAACACTGTCAATTCGGCCGCGGCCCGGGCCATTCCAATCCCCTCTGAAAACATTGCCAAAACAGATTTCTGACTGGGTCACGTTAGGTCACAATATCCACGGGTGGACAAAATGTAGTAAAAATTTTATGGGCCACTTGAGACATATTGGATCGGCATGGAACAAGCCCCATCCAAAAGAGCACAATTGGCTTCAAGTTCTTTTGGAAACTCCCCAGCATATGGAAACTTCCCCAAGATTCCTCCGGCCTCCTCAGCCGCCTGCTGCCCCCACTCCCAGCCCTCCTCTTGTCAGCCCAGACAGCGCAGCCTACTCTTTCAGCTTCAGGCCTCCTATGGAACAAAGGAAATTTCACAGTGGGTCTCTCTCCTTTGTTAAAACCAGCAAGAGCTCTTCAAGGAAGAGAGGGTGGGTGTTGGTGGTGTGGAAAGCAGAGAGGCAGTGATCTTTCCAGAAACTGTGATCTTTATCAAATGCCTATCAGCCTCCGACAGGTATGAATTAACTCTGAGAAATGATATATGTGTTTGTATAAAGATATATATGTACATCCCACCATGGAGGGCCCAGAACATCCCGCAGAGAGATTCAGACTTGATCCTGATGGTGCTGAGGAGCCACTGGTGGTCTCTGAGCAAGGGAGCACACTGCTCTCAGGTTTACCTGAGTTCTGAAGCATCATTAGCTCCCAGACATTGCAAAACAGCTCCCGAAAGCCATGAATGGTCTCCCCGCACCCTTGAGGATCACCTGGTGGAGGCTTTAATATGGAAACCAGAAATGCTCCTAGGTAGTCCTCATCCCATTATTATCCTGGGCCATGGGCCTCTTCTCCGAACCTCAGTTTCCTCATCAATGAAATGGGAAGAAGTGTTTTGTCATGTACCCAACCACACACATAAGCATTTTAAAGTGATGTCTGAAGGAATGCTATTTATGGCTTAGGCCTCAAAAATCACTTGACATGTCTTCAGAAAAGAGAAACTTGCCAGCTCCTCAGTTTCAAAAGGAAAACCTCCAACTCCTTGAGAACTGTCCAAAGAAGGGCAGCTTCCCCCATCACTGATGAACTGATTGACCAGCAGAGAAACTTTCTGTTTTTAAAATGTTTTGATGTAAGGTGCAGCATATTATATATGTAATATCCAAATACCATATTTATATATTATTTGGATATAATATACATATGTGTAATACATGTTATATATTATATGTAATATATAACACACATGTAATATATGTGTGTGATATACATATATATAAAATATCCAACTTTTATGTGTGTGTGTGTGTGTGTGTGTGTGTGTGAACAATCCAGAAATGGTGGCAAGAGTATCTTCCATCTCACCTGATCTTCTATAACGGAACTTTGATGCTCCTTCTACTGAGTGGAGAGGTCTACGCCCACTCCCCTTGAATCTAGGCCGCCTTATAACTTGTTTGCAGCCAGTAGTCAGTGATGGAAGTGATATTGCACGACCTCTAACACTGAGTCCTTAAAGGTGATGTGGCTTCCACCCTGTTCATTGGAACACGTGGGCAGGGCCCTGAGACACCATGCCATGAACGGGCCCATGATGCGGCCATGCTGTGAGGAAGCTCAAACAATCCGACATACAAAGCCCTTCTCGAGAGGCTTGTGAGAATACACAGAGAGGGAGAGATATACAGCCAGCCCCTGGCTGCTCTGGACCTCTGATTTCTAGCTCTAATTACCTTCTGACTACAGCTGCATGACAGACCCCAAGACAGAACTGCTCAGCTGAACCTTTCCTGAATTCATGACCCACAGTAAGTGCAAGAGATAATAAAATGATTGTTGTTTAAACCACTACATTCTGGGGTGGTTTGTTGCACAGCAAATTGTAACCGGAATAAATGGCAAGGCCACAGGTTGATACAAGGCCCAGGAATGGTTACTAGTTTGAGGCTCCGGGGATGCTGCCTGGTTCAGTCTTCTCAACCAACCACCGGAAGCTTCTTCCCTCTATTCTTCAGAGTTAGCAAAATGGCACACCCTCCACCCAAGCCAGCCTGTGAGCCTTCTCCTTCCCAGTCACTTAAATGGACTCCCCTGCCCTCAAGAATCAGCACCCATGAAATGGCAGCTTACCATCATCTTCCCCGTCTACCTCCACCCCAAAGCTTAGAACGATGGACCTCAGCCTTACCGCCTATTAAAAAAAAGTACCTAGGATACGTCTACCCCTCCCTAACTCTACCCAGATTCTGATATAGCCGGTGTGGAGGAGAGCCAGGTAGTTCTGCCTGCAGTTGGAGACATTTATTCCAAGAAGGTCAGAACACAGAATGTGAAAGCCACTTTGCCTGGAATCTAACTCTCAAATGTCTTCTCCAATGAGCCATGTTGAGGTTGGCAGCTCCTTTCACCCTCACAACAGGGATTTTTTTTTTTTTTTCTGGATTCATTCTGAAGCCACAAGCTTTTGGTCCCCCATGAAAAGGCTTTTGCTATGTTGGATGGAACTCACTGCTCTGACGCTAAGGGTGGCAGAGGCATGAACATTCAGAGCTGAGAGCATCCAATGGCTCTCCCATGACATCTGGGATATCTCTGGCTGAAAGCTGGGGAAATAGGGTCACCAACTGCTCCATTAGCCTACTTTGGGTGGACCCTCCCCTTCCTGACCCTCACACCGTCCGGCCCCCCTACACCAGTTATTGTGCAGTGGGAGATTGTCGGTGCTTCCAGCAGGATGGTGCCCAGCAGTGCTCACCCCTTACCCCTGGTCTGGCCACCATGTGTGACTCACTCTGTCCTTTCAGGGTTCATCCCAGAACTGGAGCTCACATTCCCAGAAGGCTTTGCTTTTCAGGTTATCGCCAACCAAGGCTAAATGCTCTGACATTGTGTCTTTGACGTGTCAAACTGTTCACTTGTTCACTGCAAACATGTAATATATATCATACTTTATGCAACTTTGTTTTGGTATTCCTTCTTTTTTTTTTTTCCTTTTTAGCCCCTAATATTTTGGGACCTTCAGAAAATCAAAGTAGCCCAGGTCTTGCTCAAGTTCTGATTCTGAGCTGCTCCAGTTATCATCACATACTCGTTTCCTGTATATTCTTTGGATATTTTGATCCTGACTCCACCTGTGAGAGATAATAAAATGATGATAAAAAGCTTGCTGAAGGTAAGGACCTGGCATCCTTTTTTGTATCCCCCAAAACCACCTTGTTCATAGTGCCCAGGGTCTGACAGTGCATGACCACACCACGGAGTTGTTTTATTTTTATTTATTATATTACTACTTTTCTTTTTCAGACAGGATCTGGCACTGTTGCCCAGGCTGGAGTGCAGTGGCATGTTCTACAACCTTCACCTACTGGGCTCAGGCAACCCTCCCACCTCAGCCTCCTGAGTAGCTGGAAACACAGGTGCACGCCACCACGACCCAGCTAATTTTTGTATTTTTGTAGAGACAGGTTTTCGCCATGTTGGCCAGACTGGTCTCAGTCTCCTGGGTTCAAGTGCTCTGCCTAACTCGGCCTCGTGTTCCATGCTACAGAGCTTGGAATTTATTCTGTAGGCAATGAGATGCTTCTCAAAGACTTAAAGCAGAAAAGTGGCATAGACAGATTTTCATTTAATAGACTAAATGGCTAATAGACCATCCTGGCTAAATTGTGTCAACGGATTACAATAGAACAAGATTAGAGGCAAATCAGCTAGGTACCTGCTGTGAGCAGTCCAGATGAGAGGCGGTGCAGCTGTGACTTAGGGAAGTGTTGTTGGGTGTTGGACAGGAAGGAAGAGACTTGGCGAGTGTTCCAGGGGTGTCCTAGCTTGAGCTCCCCCCAGAAGCAGGACCTGTGACAAGGGCTGCTGTGCAGGCTGTTTAGGAATTGATGCCAAGGAACAGCAATGGGGGCTGGGAGGAGTGAAAGACGGAGGTGGGCTTGGTGCGGTGGCTCACACCTGTAATCCTAGCACTTTCAGAGGCTGAGGCAGGAGGATTGCTTGAGGCCAGGAGGTCAAGACCAGCCTGGGCAACATAGGGAGACCCTATCTCTACAAAAAAAATTTTAAAATTTAAAATTTAAAAAATAGAGGGAGGAGAAAGAGGCACCCCAGTGTGGTATTATTGGCCTGGTTACCTCCGTGGGCTGCTGGGACTGGATCCCCTGGAGACCCTCTGAGGAAGCATGTGAAAGATGCCTCAGAATTGTCCACCCAAGACACGGATGGAAGGAAGATAAGCCCATCAGCTCCTGCCCCTATTGGTCAAAGTTTGCCCCCAAGGAAAGCCACCTGCCTTGAGCTTCCAAGTTTACACACAAGTCAGAAGAGCTAAGCAAGTCACTACAGGCTTGGACAGAAAGCCTGCCACAGCAGATACCTACTGCCACAGCTGTCAGGCGACAGCTTTTTGTTGCGGTTGTCAGAGCAACACCCAGGAGCAAAAAGGCGAGCCAGGTCAGGCGCAGTGGCAAACGTCTGCAATCCCAGCAATTTGGGAGGCTGAGGCAGGAGGATTGCTCAAGGCCAAGAGTTCAAGACCGGCTTGGCCAACAAAGTCAGATCCCTGTCTCTACAAAAAATAAAAAATTAGCCAGGCATGGTGGTGCGTGCCTGCAGTCCCAGCTACTCAGGAGACTGAGATGGGGGAATAGCTTGAGTTCAGGAGTTCAAGGCTACAGTGAGCCATGGTCATGCCACCACACTCTAGCCTAAGTGATAGCGCGAGACCCTGTCTTTAAAAAATTAAAGGAAAAACGGTGAGCCAAGAGCATGTGGGAGGGGCATGAAAGGGAAGTGGGCAGAAGAAGCTGGTTGGATAGAGGAAGTGAAAGGAAGAGACACATTTGGACAGACAGCCGCCCTTCTGGATTGAGTAACCACGTGGAGAGTGGTTCTTCATCCACCCATATAGTGAGCACAAAGAAGAGAAGAGATTCTCAAAGATAAGGGATTTCATGGGGAAAATGCCTCGTTGAATGGTCTGCGACCCTTGAGGGAAGATGTTCCAGAAGCTCTGGGGCTTTTCTCTCTGTGGCCAGTGAGGGGAGGGTCCGGCAGTCACCAGTGGGAGCCATCTCCTCCCATATCCCTCCCACCTGTCCCTACCTGTCCTGCTGGTGGGATAAAGAGTGGGATTTACCTCATGACAGCTGCCTTATGGCCCCGTGAAAAGGTGCTTTGGGCTGGGGTTGGGGGGAGCACATCTCCAGGGATTGCAGGGTATGAGGGGGAGAACTCTCCTGGCCTGGGAGTCAGGGAAGTGAAGAGATCAAAGCAACACAAGTGCTGGGAACAGATGGGGCTTCCTGGGCTCCGGTGCTAATTAACCAGCTCTGCAGCTCAGGGCCTGGGCCTCATGATAGTAGTCTCAGGGCCCCTGGGGTGGAGGGTTGAGCACACAAGGCTACACACAGGCAGAGGGAGAGGGACGATCCTGGGAACAGCCATCCCTCCATTCCCTAATCCAGAGACCACTGCCCTTCTTGGGCCAGAGAGCAGCAGCTTCTAACACAGATCTGGGCTTCTCACTCAGCAGGTGCCAGGGACCCAAGGAGACAAATGGAGGAAAAGGAGGGGACGGAAAAGATTGAGGAACCCCTGCCCCAAGGAGGCTTCTGCCACCACCCACTGGCCCCAGGCCAACTGGAGCCCAGATGATAAGTGTGAAATTCCCAGAGGTTGAGATTTGGGGAGTCTCCTCCTCCCTGCCTTTCATCTTGTGTCCCCTCTCTTGTCCTTCCCTCACTGGTAAGAACAGAACTCATTTGATGTGTTTTCGCTACCAAACCAGAGCAATGAGTGCAGAGTTGGGGAGAAAATTGAAGGGAAATAATTCTACCTGTTTCACTGGAGTTGCAGGCGGTGATAAAGGCATCTTCTTTAGTTTATGAGTTAATTTGTGATAAACCTTAGATACCTAAAATGGGCTATATATTATATAGCCTAAATTGATTCCTAATCAATACTTGAAATGTAATCACAATCAAGGTACCTTTTTAAATTGTGGGCAAGAGAAAGAAATACCTCTCAGACACAAAACAACCTGTACATACCACTGCCATAAAGTGTATCAGGCTGTATTTATATTTATGTTTGTATCGAGGCCGATTTTTCTGATTCTCTCCCAGTTTGGGGTGTTTTATCTCTGACTCCCCAGTGCATAGCACAGTCCTGGCTTGTAGTAGGAATTAGCAAATATTTGTTGAATACATAAACCCTCTTTTCAAAATACAGGCCCAGAGCATGGAAACAGAATAGCTAGTGTACACTCTTTTGTTGAGTGAGGCAAGCACGGCCCAGGTAGCAAGTCAATAGTGACAAAATAATCCAGGAATTAGCTCCAGTCCACAAGCCAGGATCCAAAATAAATGTCCTTTGTTCTATATTGTTATTGTTTTTTAAAAGTCTTTTTCTTTTATCTTCTAAGATACTTATGGATAAAATAATATAAAGTCTGGATTTGCTTCAAAATACCTTAGTGGACTGGGATTATAGATGAGACAAGACCGGCTGTGTAGGAATAATTGTTGGAGTTGGCTAGTGGGGACATAGAAATTCATAAAACTATACTATCTACTTTCAAAACTAATTTTCAAAAATATGCTTGAAATTGTCCATTACAAAAATGTTTTTATTACTCCATGCTAGGAAAAATGTAATTGAAACTAAGTAGTAGAAATTTTAGAAAAACATAAGCAAACAATTCACAAGGTTGGTGCCATATCCCTTTAGGAATTCAAGACCAACCTGGGCAACATGGCAAGACCCCATCTCTTCCAAAAATAATACAAAAATTAGCCAGGCATGGTGGTGTGCACCTGTAGTCCCAGTTACTCAGGAGGCTAAGGTGGGAGGATCACTTAAGCCCAGGAGGCAGAGGCTTCAGTGAGCTGAGATCATGCCACTACACCCCAGCCTGGGCAACAGAGCCAGAACCTACCTCAAGGTTATATATATATGGATATACTCATATACATATATGGGAGCAGCCATTTTTCTGGGGAAAGGTGGGAAAAGTCACACAAAACAATATCCTTATTTTGCCAATTATAATAACTATTTATTGAGTACAAATATGAGTTATCTCATGTAATCCTCATCTCTGCTCTCCCAGATAATTACTGTCAGATTTCCACTTTAAGGTGATAGAAACTGATGCCTGGGAAGGTCACGTGATATAACCAAGGTCATCCATCCATTGAGAAATCCCTCCCCATCTCCCAATTTCCAGCCATCTACTGTACTGAAAGCTTATGAATATAAATAGTGGTTTACCCAGCATTCATTCTGAAAGGATCTCTATCTAGTCATATATTTGAGAATGTTTTTCATCTTCCACCCTTTTCTAAAAATAGTTTCTCCATCTCCTAAACAAGCACTCAAAATGAATGACCCCTGAAGGAGATCTCCATGGAGAAACCAACCATTAACCTTACGCAAAGCAGCTGATTATCTCCATATCTTGGCAATTGTGAGTTATACTGCAATGAATATGAGTGCAGATATCTCTTTGAGGCACTGATTTCATTTCCTTTGGGCATATAAACCAGAAGAGAGACTGCTGGACCATGTGGTAGTTCTTTCTTTAATTTTTTGAGGAACGTCCATACTGTTTTCCATAAATTACAATGGAATATCATTCAGCCTTCAAAAAGGAGATCTTGCCATTTGTGACAGCCTGGATGAACCTGGAGGACCTGATGCTAAATGATATAAGCCAGACACTGAAAGAAAAATTGCATGATATTACTTATATATGGAATCCAAAACAGTCAAATACATAGAAGCAGAATAGAATGGTGATTCCCAGGACTTGGGGGAAATGGGGAGATGTTGGCTGAAGAGTACAGACTTGCAGGTATAAGATGAACAAGTTCTGGAGACCTAACATACAGCGTGGTGACTATAGTTAACAATAATGTGTTATATACCTGAAATTGCTAAGAGAAATCGTAAATGTTCCCACCACATGCACAAAAAGTAACCATATGAGTGATGGATATGCTAATTAGCTTGATTGTGTTAATCATTTCATGATGTATACATATATCAAAACATCATGCTGTACATCTTAAATATATGCAATTTTTATTTGTCAATTATACCTCAGTAAAGCTGGAAGGGGAAAAAAATGTAGGTGATTTTTCAGTAGGATTAGAGCCAGGGCTCTCAGTGAAAAGTTCTGCCAAAGGCTGCAATGGACAGGACTTTTTGGTAGAAATGAAAAGCAATAAACCCACCTGCGGACGACCAAGCAGGTCGTGACATTGCAGGACTAGCAGATGGTACCTAAAATGTCACTATAGTCTTTCCCACCTCACTGATTGGCAGCTGTGGCTCAGGCTAAAACCTTAGAGACATCTTTAACTCCACTCTCTCTCCCTTTCACCTCACATCCAATCTGTCGGCAAATCCTAAACTTCTAAATATATCCAGAATATGACCGCTTCTCACACCTCCACTGCCAGCACCTCCAGCAGGTCCCCCATTGCATGCTGCCTGGATTCTCACAGTCACCTCGCTCTGTCTCCCAGCACTACACAGTCTCTTCTTTGCACAGCAGTCAGAACAGCTCCTTAAAAACCCAAGTCAGATCAAGTCAGCTCCCTGCTCTGAACCCTGAGCCCTCCAGGGGCTCCTCTATAGCATTCAGAGTCAAAGTCTACAATGCTTTGAGGCCCTACACCATCTACCCCTGTCCATCCCTCTGGGACCTTCAGCTCAACTGCCCCTCTAGCTGCTCCATTCCATGCACGCCAGCCACCCTCCCCATTCTGTGTTCCTCAAATATGCAGGGCCTTTGCACTCTGTCCTCTCCCTGGAACATGAATCCTCAGATATCCTCCTGACTCGCTCCCTCAGCTCCCCCATGTCTTTTCTCAGACATCAGCTTTGGACATGGTTTGGATCTGTGTCCCTGCACAAATCTTATGTCAATTTGTAATTCCCAGTGTTGGGAAGGTGGGGCCTGGTGGGAGGTGATTAGATCATGGGGGTGGATTTCCCTACTTGGTACTATGTTGATGGTGAGTGAGTTCTTGTGAGATCTGGTTGTTTAAAAGTGTATAGTTCCTCCTTCCCTCTCTCTTCCTCCTGCTCCAGCTGTAAGATGTGCCTGCTTCCCCTTGGCTTTCCACCATGATTGTAAGTTTCCTGAGGCCTCCCCAGAAACAGAAGTCGCTATGCTTCTTGCACAGCCTGTGGAACCGCAAACCAATTAAACCTCTTTTCTTTATAAATTACCCAGTCTCAGGTGTTTCTTTATAGCAGTACAAGAATGGTCTAATACACCTTCTCAGTGAGATCTGACTCAACCTCCCGATTCAAAATTGTAACATCTTCTGCCCAGCACTCCCAGCCGCTACCCTGCAGCATTTTACCCTATAACGTTTATCACTTCTTACCTTAAAATGTGTTCCTTTTCTTACCAAAGCCTAGCTTGTAAAATCCAAAGCCCTGTTTTCAACTAGACATCATCTGCCTCCTGATGCTGTGCAAATGCACATAGCACCAGCTAGGAAATACTCGTATCACAAAAAGTTGATCCTGAATTTAATCAAACTTCTCCAGCTAACTTCCACTCACTTGGAATAGAGGAACAAGAGCATGACACCATAAGGAGGCATGCAGACAAATGCAGAATGTGGGACATTCTCCAAGACAATCGACCAGGTCTCTGCAACAAACCAAGGGAAGGGGGATTAAAAGAGAAAATAATGGAGACTGCGGTAGATTTAATAACACTTACAAGATGTAACAACAAGATGTCATGGGGAGAACTTGCTCGAATCTTGATTTGTGCCAACCAACAATAAAGAGATACTTTGGAGTTAAGTAAGTAAATTTTATTATGGACTGAATATTACATCTAGTATGTTACCAAATAAGTAGTGTGCATTTTGAGAGGCATAATAACTGTATTGTGGTTACATGAGAAAATAGTAACCATTTTTAGACATATTAATATGTACTGAAGTGTGTAGAGATTTAATGACAAGATTTTGGGGATTTACTTTGTTACTTCAGCATACTGAAAAGGGATAAATGGGCCAGGTATGGCGGCTCACACCTATAACCCTGGTACTATGGGATGCCGAAGCAGAAAAAACAAACAAACAAAAAGCCTGGCATGGTTGCACATGTCTGTAGTTTCAACTACTCAGGGGGAAAAGAGGGAGAACCCTGAGGTGGAAGGATCACTGAGCCCAGACCGGTTGAGGCTGCAGTGAGCCATGATCACCCCACTGCGTTCCAGCCTGGGCTACAGAGTTAGACCTTGTCTCAGAAACACAAACAAACAAACAAGCAAACAAGAAAAGAGAAAAATAAAACATGTGACAAGATTTGTTTTTAAATCAGGTGTATTGAGGTCTACATACAATAAAGTTCACCCATTTAAAGTTTAATTAGTTTTGACAAATACATACAGTTGTATGACCAAAACCACAGCCAAGATATAGAATATTTCCTTCACCCTACAAAGCTCCCTCATGTATGCTGAGATTTCTATAATTCTTGGATCGAGAAAATGAGTGTGTGAAGGTTCACTGTATTATTTTCTTACTATTGTGCATAACTTGGAGCAGACCTGGCAAATACGATCTGGAATTTTTCTGGGGTCGTGTGATAACTGTAGGACCGCTAGTGTGCATAACAAATGTATGGATGGATAACGGATTCTGAAACTTGGAAGAGAAGTGTCTCAGGGAGAGTTCCCAGAACCCACCCTGAGACAAGGATTCATGTGTAAGTGATTTATTAAGGACATGATGACGAGATCCAGCATGAAACACATAGGATGGCCTAGAAAATATGTTGCTGGCCGTGTGCGGTGGCTCATGCCTGTAATCCTAGCACTTTGGGAGGCTAAGGCAGGCAGCTCACAAGGTCAGGAGGTGGAGACCATCTTGGCTAACGTGGTGAAACCCCATCTCCACTAAAAATACAAAAAAAAAAAAAAAAAATAGCCAGGTATGATGGCATGTGCCTGTAGTGCCAGCTACTCAGGAGGGTGAGGCAGGAGAATTGCTTGAACCCAGGAGGCAGAGATTGCAGTGAGCCAAGATTGTGCCACTGCACTCCAGCCTGGGCAACAGAGTGAGGCTCTGTCTCAAAAAAATATATATATATATTTGCCAAAATAGGCTGGGCGCAGTGGCTCACACCTGTAATCCCAGCACTTTGGGAGGCCAAGGCAGGAGGATCACCTGAGGTCAGGAGTTCGTGACCAGCCTGGCCAACATGGTGAAACCTCATCTCTACTAAAAATAGAAAAATTAGCCAGACATGATGGCAGGTGCCTGTAATCCCAGCTACTCAGGATGCTGAGGCAGGAGAATCGCTTGAACCTGGGAGGTAGAGGTTGTAGTAAGCCAAGATTATGCCACTACACTCCAGCCTGGGCGATAGAGCAAGACTCTGTCTCAAAAAAAAAAAAAAGGAAAGAAAATATTTTGCTAAAATAGCTGAATCTATTCCAACCTCTAGAACTTCCTTTTCCTGGCAAAATGGAGGATAGAGGACAGAAAGGCCAGAAAGTAACTTGATCCATCCACCTGCTCACCCCAGAAATCAGGGGACTTCTGAACCTCTCCTACTCTCAAAGACCACCAACAGCCATCCAGTCAGAACCAATTCCTGTCAATTCCCTCCCAGAATAAATCTCCCACCCACCCATCTTTGCTCATCCTCCTACCAACCCAAGAGAGGATCTCCTTTCACATGCATATGTCAACAGCATCCCAATTGGTCTTCTTTTCTTGCCCCAACCCCACCCATCCTGCACAGAGCAGTCGGAATTAAAAGGAAAATCAGATCATGTCACTCATTTGCTGAAAGCACTTCTGTAAAATAGTTTTGCAGTTCCTCAAACAATTAAACATAGAGTTGCCAGCAATTCTACTCCTAGGAATATATTCAAGAGAAAAGAGAACATAGGTCCACACAGAATCACCTCTCAAAGCCCATACCTCCCAATTCTTACATTGGGGATTAAATATCAACATGAATTTTGGAGGGGACAAAAACATCCAAACCATAACAGGACATAAACTTGATTTCTCATTGATAGGATGGATGCAACTAAATAGCTCAACAGTGTTGATTAAAAATGCTTATTATGATAGAGGCGGATAGGAAGCAAGACTAACTTGCAACTCCCACTCGAATGGACAGAGCAGCGTGTGAAGACCCACATCGTCAACTTTTACTCCAAGAACTAGCACAGGATCATACCAGGAAAATCAAAAGAAACCACAGACCCTTTGAAGGAGGTGAATTGCTGCTGCAGGCTCTGTGTGAACTGTGAGTCGATTTGCTCTCTCAGCTGGGAGGCCTGTAGCCTGGGGCAAGTTCTCAGCCCTGCTCACTGGATGCCTGGAAATACACTCAGTGCTGTTGGGGGTACATGGTGGGAATGAGACCGGCCCTTCAGGCTGTGGGCTGTGTAGGAGTTGATTGAGACCTGTGGCTTACAGCTTTCCCCTACTTCCCTTGTGACCTGTGTGACACAGGAGAGGCAGCCAAAATCCCCCCAGAAACATAACTCCATTGACCAGAAAACCACAGCCCCACCCCCTACAGCAGTCACAGCAAGCCCTGCCCAAGGAGAGTCTGAGCTCAGACATGCCTAACACTGCCCACACCTGATGGTCTTTCTTTACCTGCCCTGGTAGCCGAAGACAAAGGACATAATCCCTTGGGAGCTCTACGACCCCCACCTACCACCTGACCCTAAAGTAAGCTCATATCCTCACTATACAACTGCAGCTGATGAGCTCTTAAAAGCACACCTCCTGGCTGGAAGCCAATCAACACAAAACCAGTGTAACCCTCAGAGTCCACTCTCCCTGCTACCTTTAGCAGAGCAGGTGCTGGTATCCATGACTGAGAAACCTGAAGATGAATCACATCACAGGACTCTTTGCAGACATGTGCCAGTACCAGCCCGGAGCCTAATAGCTCCACAGTGTGGCTAGATCCAGAAGAGAAATAATGATCACTGCATTTTGGCTCTCAGGAAGCCTCATTCCCAGGGAAGGGGGAGAGCACCACATCAAGGGAGCACCCCATGGGACTAAAGAATCTGAACAACAGCCCTTGAGTCCCAGATCTTCCCTCCAACATAGTCTACCCAAATGAGAAGGAAACAGAAAAAAATATACTGTCAATATGACAAAACAAGGTTTTTTAATACCCCCAAAAGATCACACTAGCTCACCAGCAATGGATCCAAACCAAGACAAAATCTCCAAATTGCCAGAAAAGAATTCAGAATGTCACCTATTAAGCCAATCAAGAAGGCACTAGAAAAAGGTGAAGTCCAACTTAAAGGAATTCTTTTTAAAAATGATACAAGATACAAATGAAAAAATCTCCAGTGAAATAGAAAGCATAAATAAAAAACAATCACAACTTCTGGAAATGAAGGACACACTTAGAGAAATGCAAAATGCACTGGAACATCTCAGCAATAGAATCAAACAAGTAGAAGAAAGAACATCAGAGCTCAAAGACAAGGCTTTCAAATTAACCCAATCTGACAAAAAAAAAAAAAAGAAAAAGAAAAAGAAAAAGGCTTTTAAAAAAATGAACAAAGCCTCCGACAAGTTCAGGATTATATTAAACAACCAAACCTAAGAATAACTGGTGTTCCTGAGGAAGAAGAGAAATCTAAAAGTTTGGAAAACATATTTGAGGGAATACTCAAGGAAAACTGCACCAGCCTTGCTAGAGATCTAGACATCCAAATACAATAAACTCAAAGAACCCCTGGGAAATTCATTGCAAGAAGATCATTGCCTAGACACATAGTCATCAGACTATCTAAAGTCAAGACAAAGGAGAGAATCTTAAGAACTGTGAGCAAAAGCATCAGGAAACCAGAATAGGAAAACCTACCGATTAACAGCAGATTTCTCAGTAGAAACCCTACAAGCTAGAAGGGATTGAAGTCCTATCTTTGGCCTCCGTTAACAAAAACAGTTAGCCAAGAATTTTGTATCCAGTGAAACTAAGCTTCATAAATGAAGGAAAATAGTCTTTCTCAGACAAACAAATGCTGAGAGAATTTGCCACTACCAAGCCAGCAATATAAGAACTGCTAAAAGGAGCTCTAAATCTTGAAATAAATCCTTGAAATACACCAAAATAGAATCTCCTTAAAGGATAAATCTCACAATACCTATAAAACAACAACACAATGAGAAGAAAAAAAAAAAGGTATTCAGGCAACAAATAGCATGATGAATAGAATAGTACCTCACATCTGAATACTAACGTTGAATGAAAATGGCCTAAATGCTCCACTTAAAAGATAGAGAATGGCAGAATGGATAAGAATTCACCAACCAAGTATCTGCTGTGTTCAAGAGACTCACCAGACACAGAAGGAATCACATAAATTTAAGGTAAAGGGGTGGGAAAAGATATGCCATGCAAATAGACACCAAAAGCGAGCAACAGTAGCTATTCTTATATCAGACAAAATAAACTTTAAAGCAACAACAGTTTTAAAAGATAAAGAGGGCCATTGTATATAATGATAAAAGGAGTAGCCCAACAGGAAAATATTACAATCCTAAATATATATGCATCTAACACTGGAGCTCCCAAATTTATAAAACAATTACTACTAGACCTAAGAAATGAGATAGATGGCAACACAATAATAGTGGGGGACTTGAGTACTCCACTGACAACACTAGACAGGCCATCAAGGCAGAAAGTTAGCAAAGAAACAATGGACTTAAACTATACCCTAGAACAAATGGACTTAACAGATATTTACAGAACATTCTACCCAACAACTGCAGCATGTACATTCTATTCATCACTACATGGAACATACTCCAAGATAGCCCATATGATATGCCACAAAACAAGTCTCAACAATTTTAAGAAAACTGAAACTATAGCAAGTACTCTCTCAGATCACAGTGGAATAAAATTGAAAATGAACTCCAAAAGTAACCCTCAAAACCATGCAAATACATAGAAATTAAATAACCTGCTCCTGAATGATCTTTGGGTCAACAATGAAATTAAGCTGGAAATTTAAAAATTATTTGAACTGGACAAGAAGTGACACAACCTATCCAAACTTCTGGGATACAGCAAAGGCAGTGCTAAGAGGAAAGTTCATAGCATTAAATGCCTACATCACAAAGTCTGAAAGAGCACAAATAGACAATCTAAGGTCATGCCTCAAGGAGCTAGAGAAACAAGAACAAACCAAACCCAAACCAGCAGAAGAAAAGAAATAACCAAGGTCAAAGCAGAATTAAATGAAATTGAAACAACACAAAACAATACAAAAGATAAATGAAACAAAAAGCTGGTTCTTTGAAAAAATAAATAAAATTGATAGACCATTAGCAACTTTAACCAAGAAAGAAGAGAGACAATCCAAATAAGCTCAATTAGAAACGAAATGGGAGATATTATAATCAATACCACAGAAATACAAAGGATCATTCAAGGCTACTATGAACACCTTTACACTCATAAACTAGAAGACTTAGAGGGGATGGATAAATTCATGGAAATATACAATACTTCTTGAATAAAGCAGGAAGAAATTGAAACTCTGAACAGACCAATAACAAACAGCCAGGTTGAAGTGGTAATTTTAAAATTACCAATAAAAAGAAAACAGGACCAGATGGATTCACAGCTGAATTCTATCAGACATTCAAAGAAGAATTGGTAATAATCCTTTTGACACTATACCAAAAGATAGAGAAAGAGGTAATCCTCCCTAAATCATTCTAAGAAGCCTGTATCATCCTAATACCAAAACCAGGAAAGGACATAACAAAAAAAGAAAACTACAGACCAATATCCCTGATGAACATAAATGCAAAAATCCTCAAGAAAATACTAGCTAACCGAATCCAACAGCATATCAAAAAGATAATATACCATGATCAAGTGGGTTTCATAGTATGGATGCCGGGATGGTTTAATATCTGCACTTGTTGCTTGACTGCCATGCTCTAAACCCCCAGACTATTAGATGAGAGGCCATATAGGGAGAGACCTAGGGGACAAGTGGCCGTTTTGGGCCTGTCAGACCCAGTTGAGCTCCCAGCTGAGTACAGCCACATACAGGATTCTAGCTGACATCACTTGGAAGCAGAACAGCCTCGCTGAACCCTATCTGACCCCACGAACAACAGAACCCAGAGAAAAAAATAACATTGTTGTTTTACACTATTAATACTAAGTTTTGGGGTGGTATGTTATGCAGATATACATAACACATAATTACTCTGTTGGAGCCAACAGGAAACAGAGTCCACCACAGGACTCTAGCTCTAGAGGACATTCAAAATGCCCTCCAGCCAGGCCTGTCTATCTTAGGAGTGAACATGGAGAGGAACAGTGTAGTCAGAAGGTCCCTGGTCCCTGTTGAAAAGGCTCCTCCCCAAAGAAGACCATGAGCTAGATGGCCCCTGCTCTGGACTGAATGTCTGTGTCCCCTACAAAATGCATATGTTGAAATCCTAGCCCCCAATGTGATGCTAGTAGGTGGGGCCTTTGGAAGGTGATTAGGTGATGATGGGGGGAGCCCTCAGGAATGGGATTAGTGCCCTTGAAAAGGGAACTCCAGAGAGTCTCTCGCCCTCTTTCCACCATGAGAAGACAAGTGTGCAACTCAGAAAAGGGCCTCACCAGCCCCCAACCACGCTGGCACCCTGATCTCAGATTTCTACCATCTGGAACTGTGAGAAATATGTTTCTGTTGTTTATAAGCTACCTGGTCTATGGTACTCTGTTACATAGCCCCAACAAAGACAGCCCCTGTAAGAATTCCGGTGTGTGACCCTGGGGAAGGTTTGAGCAGGACCAGGAACCATGGGGGCTGGTACGTACATATGAATGAGTGAAGAAGGCAGAATGTCTGCAAAGCAATCACATAGGAATGAACATTCTTCACATCCCAAAGGAACTGTGTCTTTCCCGTTTTTGTTGAGACAGGCAGCCTTCCCTGGGTGTTTTACTCTCGCTTTTTCTAGACCCATAAGTAAAAGAGAAATTATTTCTACCAGAAGACATAATTTGCAATTGTGAAAATATGGAACCAGCCCAAATGCCCATCAATCAATGAGTGGATAAAGAAAATGTGATATATATACATACACACACACATATATGTATAAATGTATATATATACACCATACATACATATTCCATGGTGTATGCACACACACACACCGTGGAATACTACTCAACCATAAAGAGGAACAACCTCTTGGCATTCACAGCAACGTGGATGGAATTGGAGATTATTATTCTAAGTGAAGTAACTCAGGAACGGAAAACTAAACGTTGTATGTTCTCACTCATAAGCAGGAGCTAAGCTATGAGGACGTAAAGTCATAAGAATGATACAGTGGACTCTGGGGACTCAGGGAAATGACAGGAGGGGGGTGAGGGAGAAAAGACTACACATTGGGTACAGTGTACACTGCTTGGGTAATGGGTGCACTAAAATCTCAGAAATTAAAAAAAATGATAAGCAAAAGTTTTGAATGTAAAACAAAATTTTTAAAGAAAAGAGAAAAAAAGAAGATAACCTTCCAAGGGCAACTACAAATGACAGGTGACACTTGGCTTCAGGCTCAGGGAGGCAATGGCAGTGGCAGTCGAGTGGGTGTGGTGCGCTACCCACCTCCCCTGGCAGGACGGGGACATCCTTCCCTCTGCTGCTGGGATTGTGGGTGCCGACAGCTCTCGCTAAGGATGGTCCCTGGGAATTGCCCTCCTCTGGAAATAGCCACCTTGCCCAACAGCATCCCCCTCCTGTGAGCAACCCACATCCAATGATGATTAATATGGCTCCTTCCTTGAGGCAGGGCAACTTCAAAAGACCATCCTAGCTCCTGTGGGATGGGCTAAACCCTTGCTTGTGACAGATCCACTGCACTGCAGTTCAGCTTCTCTATCCAACCCTTCTTTCTTCATTCACATTACCTGTGTTGATCCTGAGACCAGTCCCCAAAAAACTCTTAACCGTAAATCCCCATCTCACAGCCAGCTTCTCAGGGAGCCCCATCCAGGGCAGGTGAGGCTGAGGCTTACCAGGAGTGGGCGACTGCTGCTCTAGCCGTTGTCCCATGCTGTAACTGAGCTAGATCTTGCAATGTTTCAAAAGAAGTTACAAATCTCTAATTGTATGTGAAATCTTGTTTTGTTTTGAGACAGGGTCTTGCTCTGTCATCCAGGCTTAAGTGCAGTGGCACCATCATAGCTCACTGCAGGCTCGACCTCCCCAGCTTAAGCAATCCTCCCACCTCAGCCTCCCAAGTAGCTGGGATCACAGGCGCATACCACCAAACCTGACTAATTTTTTTTTTTTTTTTTTTTTTTTTTTTTTTGGAGAGATGAGGTCTCCCTATGTTGCCTAGGCTGGTCTTGAACTCCTGGGCTAAAGCAAACCTTCCACCTTGGCCTCCCAAAGTGATGAGATTATAGGCATGAGCCACTGCACCCAATCAAAATCTTGGAATCTTTAAATGTCAGTTTGTTTCTTGGCTATCTCTTTTACAATCTCTGACGTCAGCCTCCTTCACCAAAGATCATAAGGCTTAATCAGGAAATAAATCCAGTCTCTTGAAACCAGTAAACTGGATCTATGTACTCCTGCATTCCACCTTATCCCTTCAGATCCTCTGATGATTGGCCAAATATGAAAAGAGATCGTAATAGCACTGACCTCTATGCAGGCCAGCAATCTTATTTCACATCCATTGCTTATTTTGATGATGCCTTTACACTGTGTCATTCGGGTCACAGGTTAATAATCTACTTTGTACTCACTGGAAGTGATCACAGTGGAGTCTCAGGTGGGTCACAAGGTGAGACACAAGGACATCATCTCCTGCGTGGTGGAGATGCCCAAGTTTCTCAGCCTCTCACTCTCCCGCCCACTTGCCTTGTCCTCAAGCGCTGGAACAGAGTCACTTGCCATGTCGATCTAGATCAATGAAACTTTAGAGCATGAGTTTTAAATTTTAACTTATTTCTGAAACTGTTGATGCAGAATCAATGCACACAACTGTGCAAACCAGGGTTGAGTGGCCCAGTTCTCCCCTAGTCCCCTACTCTCCCCTGTGTGCGGTGACTTATAGATGTCCCTAACACTGAATGGATAGAGTCTGGAAACCCACCATTAGAGGTCGTCTGGCTGTAGGTTCACATGCATCGTTAGCCACTCTCCATTTCTCACATGGCTTCAATCAAGCAGAGATTTCATCTCCGTCTGCTCCTGCCAAGCTATCAATCCAAAAGGCCAATGGGACACGTGTTTGTTGCTCCCCTCTGGTAAAAAGAAACGCCTGTTGCTTTTGTGCTTCCATGACAGGAAGGCAGCCAGTTGGTTCTGCCCATTCATAGCCAAGGTTAAGTTGCCTGACTGGCTGGAGGGCACCACGTCTGTGTCTCAGGTCAGCTAGCACTTTTCACTGCACTGCTGGCATTAATTTGGCATCTTCTCCTGACCACAGCATGACTGTGAAGCCAGCAACATTCTCCTTATAGGTCACAGAAAAATAAACACTACCGTACTATCTGTCCTTTTCATCAGATTCTGCTAGGATTTCCCTGGAATGTAGTTGGCACTTGACAAATATTTGTGGGATGAACAGATGGGTATCAGTAAAGGCAGTTTCTGGATGATATTCCAGTGTAATTATTTGGATGCTCAGAGTTTAAATGTGAGCTTCTGCCTTTACCAAATTATTCCATCTCTCCCCTCAAGTAGGTCCAATGTCCAATATTGTGGTTGTCCTTAATTAGGTGACAAGGCTACCAAAGGCCCTGCATGACCTGCCCCCAACACACCTCTTCAGCCTCATATCTCTGTCTCCCTCCTCCTCCACCCACAGTGCCCCAGTCAGACACAGCTCACTCAGTCCTGTAATGGAGCAGGCTCAGGGACTTTGCACATCCTGCTCTCTCGGCTGGAACATTCTTCCACCACCACCACCACCACTGGCCTAATTCATTCAAACTCACTCTTCAAGCCCCAGAGTTGATGTCACTTCCCTGGGACATCTTCCCAATCTCCTGACTCCCATGGGTTAGGTGCACTTCCTGTGCTCCCGACATTTTCTTATTTCGGTTCTCATCACCCTGCATGGCACCGGCCTTGCTGCCTGTGGTACCTCTCACCAGGCTGTAAACGTCACACAGAGAAATGTGTCTGCTGTTGCATCCTCAGGCCCTGACAAATGGGAAATGCTTGCTACACATTTGAGTTTTTGTTGGTTGGATGAATGAATGCATCAGCCATGAGAGCTCTATTCTTGTGCCCTCCAGGAGATGGGTAAGGTAGGATCTGGAAAACAGATTTTGGAATCAGACAGACGTGAGTGGGCAGCCTGACCCCACCCTTACTTCTTCATATAAGACGATAGAGTAATCCCAGCACTTTGGAAGGCCAAGGTGGGTGGATCTTTTGAGGCCAGGAGTTCGAGAGCAGCTTGGCCAACATGGCGAAACCCCATCTCTACTAAAAATAAAAATAGAAAAGAATTAGCCAGGCATGGTAGCACGCACCTGTAGTCTCAGCTATTCGGGTGGCTGAGGCATGAGAGTCACTTGAACCCAGGAGGCGGAGGTTGCAGTGAGCCGAGATCATGCCACTGCACTCCAGCCTGGGTGACAGAGTGAGACTAGTCTCAAAAAAAAAAAAAAAAGGTAATAGAAACCACTTCAGACTCCAGATATCTGAAACCTAAGAGGAATTTATTTTTTAAGTATTAGTCAGTTCACAGAAGCTCTGGGAAAGGAGAGGAACTGAGTGTACCACTGTACTGGTTCTAAAACATAGGCAAAACTTCTTAGACAGTCCCTTCATTGAAGGAGGAGTCTAATCGCCACCTCTCCTTGAATATGGGCTGGCCTTAGTGACTCTTAATGAATAGCACGTGGCGGTAGAGATGCTCTATCATTTCCAAGTGATACAGCTTCTGCCTGACTCTCTCTCTTTTTCTTTCTCCTCTCTGTGTCTGTGTATCTTTCTGTCTCTCTGTCTCCCCCTCCCTGCATGTGTCTCTCTGTCTGTCTCTCTCTCTCTCCCTCCTTCCCTCTCTCAATGTTCTGTCTTGGTACCTCGCCTCCATGTTGTGAGGAAGCCAGGCAGCCCCATGGGAAAACCATATCCAGGTGTCCGGCCATGGCCCCAGCTAAGGTCGCAGCCAAGAACCAGCATCAACTGCCAGTCACATGAGCAAGCAGGCCTCAGATGATCCTAGCCCCCACTCACATTTAAGCCACTCACCCAATGCTGAGTGGAGCAGAAATGATTGTCCCTGCTAAACCCTGCGCAAATTGCAGTTTCAAAAGCAAAATGAATGTTGCCCCTGGTCTAAGCCACTAAGTTTTGGGGTAGTTGCTTACACAGTAATAGATAACCAGAACAGCAACTCTGCAGCCATGAGCACCACCCAAATTGTGCAACAGGAGCTCAGCAGCCAGGGTCCCAGGGCTGCTCTGAGGCCCTCACAGTTCATCCCATGGTTGCCGGACCCCACAGTCAGTGCTAGAACTTCTGCTGCGTTGCCACTGCTGTGGACATGATGAGAGGAACAAAGGGTGACCAGGTGATATCAGAGTGCATGTGCTGGCTGCAAGCAGGGGCTCAGAGAAGGGCACAGGTCTGCTACTGACCAGCTGTGTGAGCTTGGGCAAACGTCCTAACCACTCTGGGACTCAACTACTTCTCTCTGAAGTGGGATCAGTAGGGGTACCGTATGCGTGGAGTGGTTGTGAGAATTAAACAAATTAATAGATACGGATGATGAGAACAGTGCTGGGCTAATGAGTATGCATTATTCTCTACCTCAGGCCCCCATCACTTCCTCTCTATTACATGCCTTCCTTCTAGCAGCTGTCATCACTACATGACCTTATCACATGTATTGATGTGCTCTCTTGTTTGTGGTCTGCTCTCCTTCCTGTTGGGTTGTAAGCTCGATGCAGGAAGGAAGTGTGTTGTGCTGTCACTGAATCTTCAGCACCTAGAAGAGTAGGCACTGATATGTCAGGCTAGATGTGTCAAGCACACATCATACACTCAGTGAATGCTTGCTGAGCAAATGAATGAAGTGGCCGATAATATCACCAGAGAGCTAAGATAGGACCTCAAATAACACTAATACGAAATAGACACCATAAGGCTTGTGAGAGAGGTGCACAAAGCTAACGGGCTTCAAGGAAAGGGAAAGAAATAAAACCAATGGGGAATTCTAGGAAAGGCTTTGGAGAAGGGATGCCACAGGGGTTGGGCCTCAAAGGAGAGAGAGGACTTCAAGAGAGGAAGATGTAACAGAAGATGGGACTGAGAGAGAATTAGTAAGAGCCAAGACCAAAATGGGGAAGGACAAGGCACACTTAGGGAAGGGCCAGTGGTGCCCTTGGGCTGGTCTACAGCAATTGAGGTTACACAGACTGGCTGAGACCATTGTCACAGCCTTCCAGTGTGTCCCCCAAAGGGTAAAATATTCTCCAGGTCCCAGGTGGATTCAGTGCAAGCACCTCCTGTTCAGCTCCACCTGGGCCTGACTTTTCCCGTGCTGGGTGAGCCAAGAATGATCCACGGAGCCAGGGTCATGGCTGAAAAGATTTTCCTTTTGTAAGAACACAGGTACAGAGGTTGGGCTTTCAATTTTGAATTCTGAAGAAGAGAAGACGTCCCACCTTCAGGAGGCCACCCTGACAACGTCTGGCACCGGGACAAACAAGTGTTTTTCCAAGAATGCCCAAGAGCATGGTGCACCAAAGAGAGTCCAAGTTCTACTTGACTCATCAAAGGGAACATCCTTCTTAAAAGAACATGTGGGAGACAGCAGAGGAGCAACCAGTGTGGTGTTTTCTCCTGTGTCTGGGGGAGGGAAACCAAATCTGTCACTTTCTGCATATATTCACATTAAAAAAGGATTCAAAGCTGTCTATTTAGAAGACAGTGCCAGTACCAACTTCTGTGACAGGGAGCTGATATTCTGCAGTTCACAGGGTAGAAAGAACACCATTTTCGTCACATGTTTAATATTCAACAAGCAGTGAAAGTTCGAATAATTACCTGTGAACGACTATGTATGTTTCTTTCATCTAATTAGGTAATCTGCCCAGGTGTTTAGCACCAAGGCCTCTGGGCTTTAATTGGAAAAAGTCAAGGACAGAAACTAATTAGCAGCGTTAATCCAAACCAGAAGTCTAATGATATTAACCACAAATCACTATTGCAATCAGGAACCTTTATTCTAAACCATTTTAAAAGTGAGGGAGGAGGGAAAGAAAACAATGTATTTCTGAGCTTTAGAATATTGACTTCCAAACACTAATTCCAGGCAACTTTGATCCACTCTCTCAAAGCAGTGGAAAGAACTGTGATTAACAAAAAGGCAGTAGAGAATTAAAAGTGAATGAATATTTCATTTTTGTCCCCGTTTTTAGGCAGGAAATAAATATTAGGTTGGTGCAAAACTAATTGCAGTTTTTGTCATTTACAAAAAAAAAAAACCATAATGGCAGAAGCCACAGTTATTTTTGCACCAACATAATACCATCTCAAATTCAATAGCAGTCAGCTCTGTTCATACATTCTTCCCCACCTGTCTCCTGGAGCTCCCTGCAATTTATAGGTAATGATCTACATGTACCTGGAACTTTCAAAGTGCAAATAGATTTTTATGACCTCAAAGCTCTCCTAAAATTACCCTTTGATTCATTCTAGTTTTCATCAAAATAAGAGAAAAATAACCGAATTCCATGAGGAAAAGTCCATAATTCCAAGGTAGCTAATGGGTTGTTGTATGTGTAAAACTATAGGCATTTGCTTATTTATTCATTTATTTATTTTTATTTTTATTTTGTTTTGTTTTGTTTTGTTTTTGAGACAGGGTCTCGCTCTGTCACTCAGGCTGGAGTGCAGTGGCGCGATCATGGCTCACTGCAGCCTCCTCTCTGGGCTCAGATAATCCTCCCACCTCAGTCCCCCAAGTAACTGGGACTACAGGCTTGCGCCACCATGCCCGGCTAAATTCTGTATTTCTTTCTAAAGATAGGGTTTCACCATGTTGCCCAGGCTGGTTTCAAACTCCTAGGCTCAAGCAGTCCATTCACCTCAGCCTTCCAAAGTGCTGGGATTACAGGCATGAGCCACCACACCCAGCCAATAGGCTATTTTTATAATGGGGCTTTCCTGCTGACATCTTTGGCTCTTTTCCAACATTTTTTCATGTCTTGTAGCATTTACTTAGGAGAACTGGTGGTTTGAAATACACTAGTAGACACAGAGCACATAGTTTTGATTTGTTTTGTTATTAGGGAACATAAAATGACATGAAAATTTTAGATTTAGATTTCTGGCACACTGGCATTTTAAGTGATTAATTAGGTAAAAGTAAAATTGGATGAAAAGCCCAATTTAGCATCAGTCTGAAGACAAAAGAAGCCCCACACCAAAGATTAAGAAACTGGAACATGCATCAATCCTAATGTGTTGTAACAGAGTGCATTCTTCAGTCACTTCTCTCCACGGATGACGGGTTTGCTAGCGTTCCTAGCCAAATCCCCCAAGGTTAGCACAATCTAACTTAAACTTGGGCCTCACCAGGAAAAGGAACTTGAACTATCGTTTTGAGTTTCGATTCTCTTCTGATTTTCTATTCCTCATTCACAACCTTCAATGTGCCTCCCAATCCCCAACCACCCCCTAAGTAGACAAAAATTTAGAAAAAGAAAACCAGGCTTTTCAAAGAAGAAAATTGAAGGATTTGCTTCAATTTTTCAAAAAATTGAAAAATTTCCTATCTGGCTTTCAGAATTTTTTTTTAACAACAACAACAACAACAGCAACAACAACAAAAATGGTTTTCACCGCCTCTCCCTCTAGAATATAAACTGACTCTGCCTCATGAGAACATACCTGTGTCCCAAGCATTGGCCCTCAAGAGGTTGTGGCTTAGAAACTGAAGAATGCAAATAAAACCTGTGTAGAAAGTGATGCTCCTGGGCAGTTGCTTTGGGAGGCTCTCCTGGTTTGTTTATTTTTTTTTTTCATACCGTCTTTGTTTAACACATGCTAGGTTTTTCCCAGCTGCTATCAAACATTGCTCACGTTTAAGGGTTAAAATAATGGGGTCATTATTGGACTATTCCCGGGAAACAGGAAAAAGAGACCTATAGCAGACTTGCTGCAGCTGTTAGGCAGCCCAATTGCCAACCACAAGGGAATTTGCTTACTTCTATATCACAATCTCCCACCTTGATAAAAAAAGAAAAAAAAACACCCATTTCATTTGGACTGCATACTAAGAATAATTGCCACCAATATTGATTGGCCCTTGGAGACCCAGCTGAATTTAAAAATTGCAGACTGTGAAATCCCAGCTGATGTATCCTCACTGAGATTACTGCTTATTTGTGACAGGTTCCTATGTTTAAACTGATCTACAAAAACTGTGAAATTAATATCCTCGTGTTGAGTACAATATGGTAACACACCTTGCTGAAACGCACAGCTATTTTCGTTCTTACTATTTTAATCCTGCTCCCGTCTGTGCCCCACTGCAAATCTTTCTGATAATGAAGCATAAGTACATTTGTTATCTGGAGTCTCATGTTCTCACTGTTTTCTAACTGTTTATTTTCAGGGATTGCACAAATGAGGTTTGTTTCTTTTTAAGCTTTTTTTTGCTGCACAATTAGTTTTATCTGGATTTTAACCCAGTTGGTTCTCACAGTGGCCTCTGGCTTGGGAGTAAAATTATTGCAGTTGACTTCTCAGTTTCTGCTTCATCGTACATGCCTCTGACACAGAAGGTTTGAAGCTAGATATTTCCCGACAAGTACTTTCGTCTGCTAGAATCAGAGAGGAAAATGTGCTACAGTCTTAACTACTAAATCCACGTGATTAACTTATAAAGTTCAAATATGTCAAATATAGAAATGTTTGTGATGTTTCAGATGTTTCTGAAACTAATCACAGCTAAAAAAGAAAACTAATCATGTGGAAATGTGCCTTTAAGTCACACGAAACACATATGACTCTGATGCTGAAAATTTTGGGGAGCCATGGGTTATTAGTCTGGCGTACATAAAAGCAGCAGAGAACAACGTCACTTGCTTTCCACGAGACCAGCAGTTCTTTGTTTCATATGTTATTATCAGAGTCATTGCAGAATCTCATCTTGCTCTCCATTCCGATTTCATCCCTTCCTCATAGTACACACAAATTCAATGCCAGTTTTGAAAGAATCAGGGCAATACCATTTAAAAAATAAATAAATATATACAGATAAAAGGACTGGAAAGGTGTATACAACAATTCACAGAGATTCTCTCTGCCTTGGTTACCTGTGATTTTTATTTTCTTATTTTCACTAATCTCTACGTCCTAAATGTCCTACAATGTGAAGGACTGACCTTGGTAACAGGAAAACAGTTATATTTTTTTAAAAGCTGCTATAAATACATAACACAACTTCTATACTTCATGTGGAAATTATATATAATTTCACTTCCAAGTTATTTTAATGTGAAAATTATACAAACAAAAAATTAATATCACTATCAATATTAATACTTAAATTTTATGTTTAAAGAATTTACTTTTATGTTACATTATTTCAAGTTCATTCTGATAAATCCCAGTGAGTAGTCAAAATGCGACTGTTGTTCTTTTTTATTTTAATTTACTTATTGGTTGGCTGGTTGGTTGGTTGGTTGTTGGTTGGTTGGTTGTTGGTTGTTTGGTTGTTGGTTGGTTGGTGGTTGGTTGGTTGGTTGGCAGTTGGCTGGTGGTTGATTGGTGGTTGGTTGGTTGTTGGTTGGTTGGTGGTTGGTTGGTGGTTGGTTGGTTGGTTGGTGGTTGGTTGGTTGTTGGTTGGTTGGTGGTTGGTTGGTTGGTGGTTGGTTGGTGGTTGGTTGGTTGGTGGTTGGTTGGTGGTTGGTTGGTTGGTTCATTGGTTGGTTGGTTGTTGGTTGGTGGTTGGTTGGTTGATGGTTGGTTGGTTGGTTGGTGGGTGGTTGGTGGTTGGTTGGTTGGTGGTTGGTTGGTTGGTTGGTGGTTGGGTGGTTGGTTGGTTTCCTTTACACTTTAACAGTAAGTTTTCTTATTCTTCATTTTTATGAGCATTTTACTTTATTATTATCATCTGAGGTTTCTAACACAGGGCACAAGTTTTACAAATCCAAAGCATAACTAATAGGTAGAAAAGCCTATAAAATGTGAAAAATACAAATGCAACACACACACACACACTTTAATTTATTTTATTATTCCAAATTTCAAAAATAGTTTTAAAAACTGAATTCCAGCTACTTCAACAAATATGCTTCCACTAGATTAGAGAACAGCAGAAAACAAGTTGAAAGTCTTCTTTTATACCTCTAATAGAGCCGCAAATTAATTTAAACAGCAACTTAATGCATTTGCAAATAGGCCTTCACACTTTCTTACTGAAAATAGAGTATAAGAAACAAAGACAAAGTATATTCCAACTCCTTGGGAAAAATTATTAGCTCCAGGGATACCTTAGAATAATGTGTTTAAAACTGTTTTGTCTGGAGACTTAATGTATAGTATGGTGATTATAGTTAATTACAATGTATAGTACACTTGAAATTTGCCAAGAGAGTAGATCTTAAGTATTCTCACCATACACACACATACACAAAAAGCTAATTATGGGAGGTGATGAATATGTTCATTAACCTGATTGTGGTAAGCATCTTGCAAAGTTTATGTATTTCAAGTCATTACATCCTACACCTTAAATATATTCAATTTTACTTGTCAGTTATACCTCAATAAAGCAGGGGGCAGTACAAATAATTTTTTAAAAAATAGCATGCAAAAAATTTTAAGCAGTTTCAAAGCTGAGTCCACAGTGTTGATTTTACTTGTACAAAATACTTCTGCAAAATTTATCCTATCACTTGGTTCACTCCAGGCCCACCCTAGAAACCTGTCACACTTTCAGTTCAGGACCTACAGACTCATTGTAACCAGCCAGTTGTCTCTGCTGCCATGAGGGGAGGTCCCAGGTCATCAAAGGGGACACTCTATCCCTAAGGTCAGTTGTAACCTTCCATTAGACTGTCATCTTGTTACCATGAAACATAACTAAGGGCGGGCGTGGTGGCTCAATGCCTGTAATTCCAGCACTTTAGGAGGCCATTGCGAGTGGATCACCTGAAGCCAGGAGTTTGAGACCAGCCTGACCGATATGTTGAAACTCTGTCTCTACTAAAATTACAAAAATTAGCTGGATGTGGTGACAGGTGCCTATAATCTCAGTTACTCAGTAGGCTGAGGCACGAGAATTGCATGAACCCAGGAGGTGGAGATTGCAGTAAGCCAAGATCATGCCATTGCACTCCAGCCTGGGCAACAGAGCGAGACTCTGCCTCAAAAAGAAAAAAAAGAAGAAAAAACATAACTAAAGTTTGCTGTGTTGGGTGTCACTAATTTTTAACTTGTGATGGAAGCTGTTTGGAATTATAAGAGCAGGTGGCAAACCAGTCCATTGGGTTACCTTGGCTAAGTCTGGTAGTTTGTTTATAGTCGTCATTCCCCTGATTGGAAAACACAAAAGCTTTGAGTTCCAGGACCTTCCCTTCAAGCTTGGGCATTACAAGAGGCAATTACTAAAAGGTGACATAGCATTGTTGTTATTTCAGTAGCTACATCCCTGCCAGTAGTTATGGTTTATAAAAATAATAAATGGAGAGGAGACTCTCCCCTTGTTTACATTTGGGAGGTTAGGCCAGGCATGGCAGCTCACGCCTGTAATGCCAGCACTTTGGGAGGCCAAGGCAGGTGGATCACCTGAGGTCATGAGTTCAAGACCAGCCCGGCCAACATGGTGAAACCCCATCTCTACTAAAAACACAAAATTAGCCAGGCATGGTGGTGCATGCCTGTGATCCCAGCTAATTGGGAGGCTGAGGTAGGAAAATCATTTGAACCCAGGAGGCGCAGCTTGCGGTGACCAGAGATCGCACCATTCCACTTTAGCCTGGGCGGTGAGAGCAAAGCTCCATCTCAAATAAATAAATAAATAAATTCTGGAGGTTAATGGCTTGACTCTTAGCATAGACGCACAGATGTTATGCCATGGATTCTACCAGGAAGAGGTAGGAGGAGCCACATATCCCACATCAGAAACAGCCTTTGGAAAACTGCAAACTGGATTGCATGTGTGTTTGGCTGTAAAATAAATCATGAGTTTCTCCCAAACATTAGATGGAGAAAGGAACAATCCACTTTTTTTCCCCACCATGATCCATTCACAATAGAGCATATTCCTGGAGGTATTCTAAGATGTGTTTTGTTCATTTGAGAAGACTTTTTAGGCGTGTTTAGTTTAGGAAATGCTTAGCTGGCTATAGAAGACAGGTGCACATGCTTATCTGACTACAGAATCCAGGTGTCACCTGTGGAGATAACACAAGGCCACAGATGGCCACTGTCTTCAAGGTGCCCCTGCCCAGAGCCTAGGGAACAGGGTGAGGGTTGACTGAGAAGGGAAATGGTGGTCCTGCTGAGAAGGCCATTCCCCAAGCCATGGTCTGGTCCAGAAGTCATCGGTCACACAGAGGGTCACACAGATACGGGATGCCCAGTTAAATTTTAATTTCTGATAAACAATGAATTTTTTTAGTATAAATAAATATGTTGTAAATCTTGTATGGGATGTACTAAAAACATTACAATATAATTTAGTATATGTACTACGTACTGGTATATGTACTAAATTTTATATATGTGTTTTATAATATTAAAAGTTAGGCCGGGCGCAGTGGCTCACGCCTGTAATCCGAGCATTTTGGGAGGCCGAGGCAGCCAGACCACCTGAGGTCAGGAGTTCAAGACCAGCCTGGCCAACATGGCAAAACCCTGTCTCTACTAAAAATACAAAAATTAGCCGGGCATGGTGGCAGGTGTCTGTAATCCCAGCTACTCGGGAGGCTGAGGCAGGAGAATCGCTTGAATCCGGGAGGCGGAGGTTGCAGTGAGCCGAGATCGCACCATGGCACTCCAGCCTGGGCAACAGAGTGGGACTCTGTCTCAAAAAAAAAAAAAAAAAAAAAAAGTTCGTATGTTATACCCAACACATATTCAAGGTAGATCTGAAATGCAAATGCAACTAAGTATCTTGTATTTTTGCTAAATGTGGCATCCCTTGCACACAGCGATTCACTAGTGGCTTTGGAGGGCAAAGGAGGTATTTCCCTGAGCCCTCCACGTGGCTTCTCCTTTGGTCCTCCACTGCTCTGCTCAGAGCCCCTTCCTGAGAGAAGCCTTTGCTGATCACTCTGTATACCACTGCACCCTTTTCCCACACTCCCGGCCCCCTTAGCCTGCCTTTTCCTCCATAACTTATCACTAGATGACATAACTACATACTTTGAGTAAACGATTTTTTTCATCTTTATTCTCAGCCCTTTGTATAATGTCTGCCACAGATTGGGCCTTAAGAAATATTTGTGGAACTGCATGAATGAGAGTGACTCCATGGAGAAAGATGAAACACTGGAAGTAAAATAAAGACGGAACTAAGGTAAATGAGTATGGCCATTTCCACTCACCTGATAGATCTGTGTGTTTTAGTCAGTGCAAAACTCACCTGGGGAAGGGAACCCCAACAAATCAGACGATGATCGAGTAGGTCCAAGGTGGGGCCCAAGATTCTGTATCACTACCACGTTCCCAGGTGAAGCCGATGTAGCAAAGAGAGTCCTTGAAGAGAGGCAGGGCACGGTGGCTCACGCCTATAATCCCAGCACTTTGGGAGGCTGAGGCAGGCCGATAGCTTGAGGCCAGGAGTTTGAGACCACTCTGGGCAACATGGTGAAATCCAGTATCTACCAAAAAATACAAAAGTTTGCTAGGCATAGTAGTGTACACCTGTAATCCCAGCTACTCAGGAGGCTAAGGCACGAGAATTGCTTGAACCCAGGAGGCAGAGGTTGCAGTGAGCAGAGAGAGAGAGAGAGAGAGAGAGAGAGAGAGAGAGAGAGAGAGAGAGAATCATTGAAGAGAGCTTGGATTCAGGTAAAAATAAAGAGCAGGACGCAACCAGAAATGTCTGTGGTTCTATTATATCACTGGACAGTGTAACGAAATGTAATGTGTTTTAAAAAATAAAAATTCTATATTCCTAAATCTTGAATAGATTCCTATTTCAGAAACTATTCATTCTGATGAGTCTCCCTTAGCTCTGAAAGAAAGGAGATAAAAACCAAATATAAGAATAATAAAAACCACCTCTCCGAGATGAATTGGAGAAAGGGTGCTAATCTCCCTGAGACAATGCCTACAACTGTATTTGATCAGGATGACAAGAAAAGCTTTAACTCATGCCTCGAGCAGAGCCCCAAGACCTGCCTTTTTTGATGACCTTGAATTCTACAACACAGACTCCAAACCTCACATCTTGACAACTCTCACCATGAGAAAAGTAGGAAACTCTGTCTCACAGTCCCAAGTACTCACCATACCTCCTAAAATAAGTAAAAGCTTACTTTAAAAAAATAATTTGCTTTCAGAGCAGAAAACTTCTAAAAGTTGAATTCTGATTCTGTACACACCTGCGGAGATGTACTTGCCATGCCCACTGTCCAATATGTTTCGCTTTCTATGAACCAGAAAAGGGGTTACAAATAGCTACCATAGAGTTACTGTCATTATCAGCCCGCAATCTGAGCAGCTGTTAAAAAACCCACATTTTGTCTCAGTTGTAATCACTTAAACAAGTAAGGCTTGCCTACAGTTCAAAAGAAGTTAGTATGGAATTAAATGCCATTCATACCAATTATGTTTCTTCTTTCAGATATATGGAAAAGGAAAATAAATTATCCATGAAATTGCAGATCTATGTAAAGATGCTTTTTGTAATAAAAGCCAAAACAACTTGAATCTGATGTGTGATTAGAAATAACAGACATTTGAAATTCAATAACTTAGTTCATTGACAATATCACCAGGTTAGGTATCGATAATTCATTCAGTTTTCTTTTAAAGATTATTAATTGATTGATACCATTTAGGATCAGGAAACCCTTAGTGCAGTGAAAACTGTAAAAGTTTATGATCTGGGAGTCCCGTGTCTAGCCATGCCTCTGACATGAATCTGTGGTGTGACTTCTGACAAGAGTTGTATCCCTCTGGATCTGTTTCCTTGGCTGGAAAGTGAGGAAACTGATCCAAAGATTACCTCGCAGAATCTCTCCAACTGACATTCTGTCATTTCATACTCACTTAAAAATAGACTGTCAGCGACCCTACGCTTGTTTTCCTTGAGAAACAGCGCCACCTTCAGGTCATAATAACCACAAGCGAGCTGACCCTGAAGGTGCTTCTCCGGCAGGAGCGATTTGCCCTGATCCACAGAAACCCTTCCCCCGCAGTCCTCTGGGATGCGGTTACACACTTGTGAGTCTGCCGCTGGGTTAAGATCAATGTGTATGGACATGGAGCCAAGCTGAGCTAACTGGCCCACAGGGGACAGATGCATGACCTTGGCCTAATTATCACAGCTCCAGCTAACAGTTCGCCCACAGCAAAGCTCCTTGTGGAACCCTATAAAGAAGGAAAGGAAGCAAGGGATATGCTGGATGAACTAAAGTCTACAAAACAATGGTAAGGGACACACCTCTTCTCCAGGCAACTCCACTTAAGACAGTTTCCACCTGTTCTTATTTTAGCAAGATCTCTACTTGGATATACTTTTATTAAGAAAAATTACATAGTGGACTCTTAAGTAAATATTAGATTTTTTTCACCCAGCAAATATTTATTAAGCAACCAACCACTTAATGCCAGCACTGTGCTAAAGGCTCTCACAAAAGTACTTTTACTGAATTTCCACAACAGCCCTTGTGAGAGAGGAATTCATATCTTCATTTTTCAACACAAGAAAATTGAGAATGAGAGAGGCCCAGAAACAGCAGATCTGGCAAGAAGCTTGAATATGCAGACACAAACAGTCTACACAGTCCTCCTCTGAGGACATGACGCAACTGCTCCTTTTCAAGAGCTTATCACTCAGCACAGCGTGGCTCTACCAACTGCAATCCAGCAGTGCAGAGGCAAAGGCCCCTGGGGAACTCAATTTATTTCTCTGCAGTGTGATCTGTATGCAGAAAATGGCCCTATCTTTGCCAGCCATCCTCAGCCACACTTCCCTAACCCACTGATGGATGCCAGGCAGGATAAGGGGGATAAGTTAATTTGTTCCTAAGTGTCTAAATAAGGATCCTTCTTAGAAACAGTAGATATTTAAGGTTGTGCCTTTGATCACATCCCAACAGTCCCTAAATTCCATAGGCTTTATTGGTTGGAAAAGGGGCGGAGCAACTGTTAGCCCATGGGAATGCATCATATTTGGAAACATAATGTTTCCTGTGCATTACAGAGGAGAGAAGTGGGAAGTATCGCCCAGTGCTGGAGGTACTCCAGATATCGGTGGTACCCTGTATATTTAACTCTTTCCCATACCTACATATGTGTAGACAACTCCAGTTGGTGAGATCAGGTTTTCAATTCTTTGTACCCCCCGCCACTGCACTTTGCAAAATACTGGCACATAAATTTAAAGCTACTAAATATTTGCTCATGTGTTAGAAAAAACGCATAGTCTGCATGCAGAAAACAGGAATTATACAAGCTAGCATGATCAGATATGTTTGAGATGTCAGCTGAGTTACTCTAGGGCAGAGCCCAAGGACAAAGCTTGGCTGAGGGGTGATAGGGGAAGTGCCTTGGGACCTTTAGATTATGGGTGGAAGGAACAAAAGACCGACACAGAACAAGACACTAGAGTTGGATTGACCCTTTGAGGAAGGAGAAGTTATGATATGATGTCTAAACTGCAAGGAAGATGCCAGAAAAAGAAAGAATAATATATTGTGTAAGCAAGCAATTTCTTAATTTTAAACATGTTTTTATATTCAGGTGAAATTGTTTTATTCAAAGTTGAATGATCACTAAGTTGCAGCTAATCAGAAGTTGAAAAAGAAATGCTTGGCAGTTGGAATCCAGTTTTTGCACATAATCAGAACTGGTACTGTCAGTTTCATGGTGTCTCAAAATCTAAGACTAACAAGGAAAAAGGGAACAGAGCCGGCCTTGTCACACCACCATAAATGGGAGCAGAAGTGCAGAACTGTCCCCATGGCATGTGTTCCTGAAAGAGTATCATGTAGCAAGCCTTAACCACAGCAGCAGTGGCTGAGCTAATCCTGGCTGGATCCCAGTAAGGCCCTTCTCAAGTCCCAGTAATGACGATGGTAGATTAGCAAACTATTCTCAATGTGTCAATATCATCTGTGTTTCTACCCTGCTAGCCTCCTCTTTTCCTTCTTTCTTTCCCACCCTCAATTAACCATGCCTCCTCTTACAATTTCTAGTCTGCAAGAGAGTAGGACAATAGAGAACCAAAAACGAGGGTAGAAACATAGAGGCTGCTGTAGTTAGGGCTTGCTGCGTGATAGATGGGTTTGGTTTCATAGCAATAACACAAGGCAGAAAGTGATGGAAAATTCAACATTCTAACTGCAATTCACCAAATCTTGTCTCCAGACTTGCGGTGTTTATAGTTTCAGCAACACAACTTGACTGCCAGGAGGAGAGTGAGGATAATAGCATAAATCCAACTGACAAGGAATATGTCTCCGAGAGCCGTGAACCATACCAGGAAGACTTTTTTTGCTTATAAGAGCGTGTTTTCTTCTGGGCTCTTTCTAGGAGCAATAGACTAAGTTGAAAATGTTTTATAAAAAGATACTAGGAAACTATTTTTTTATGATGACACACGGATATTCAGCCGTGTGGCTGTATCTTCCATCCTGGTTGATCCTTCTGCACTGGTTGGTACACAGTCACTTCCCTGAATGCCCCCACCTCAGTCTTCCCCACAGTACACTGTCCACTCAGTCCCACCCCAGGACCATCCCCAGCCCAGCCTCACAGTCCAGCATCCACAGGGTTAATGGTCCACACAGTAGAGAGCCACAACAGTTGCTAAATATTGTCAATATCAACCCTGATTATAGGTGAAGGATTCTACAAAGAACTCTACCAAGATTCTACATTCTTTATTCTATATAGATTCTGTAAAAGAAGAATCTAAGCACTTTGTTCTGTGCGGTCCAAACATGAGTCATTTGTTTTCAGGGCATCATTTCGCTTTTAACACAAAGGCCCAGCAGAGGGAGCCATCTCCTAACATGAAGGGAGCTACAGGCCCTACTAAGACAGCCGCTGTTATTAATATTATTCCACTAGGGCCGCCGTAGACGGGGGGGCGTCAACAACAGAAACGTATTTTCTCATAGTTCTGGAGACTGGAAGTCTGAAATTAAGGTGTCAGCAGAATTGGTTCCTTCTGAAGTCTCTCTTCGTGGCTCATAGCAGATTTCTGAGTCTTCACGTGGTCACCCCTCTGTGTGTCTGTGTCCTAGTCTGCTCTTCCTATTAGGACACAAGTTATATCAGATTAAAGCCGCCCCCCCACCATGACTTCTTTTTATCTTAATTACCTCCTTAAAGGCCCTTTCTCCAAATACAGCCACATTCTGAGAGGTACTGGGGGATAGACTTCAACCTATCCCCCAGAGGCACTGAGGGATAAGACTTCTATATATAGTAGTCTTTGAAATATGTATATATTTCAAAATGTTTTTCCATTGTTTTCATAGGATAGATTGCCCATTGTGTTGACTCCCATAAGTCAATGGTTTAAAGTCTTTGTCCCACCACCACATTGGCACACATTCATGTTGTGCTCAGACGGGAAGAAATTCAGACCTGAGTCCCTGCCTTGGGCAGATCCTACAAGTTCACATATCTAGATATAGAAGGAAGTACTGAAGATAGACACATGCAGAGTGGCTGGCAGCCATCTGCAGAGGCCACCAAATGGAGAATGGCAGATGTTAAGACCAAGATAGCGGAGCCATTCCAGCCATCTTTGAGACCAGTCTCATAGACTCTCCTCCCTCTGATTCCCCCCCTCCCGTCCCAACTTTACACACCCAAGGCCTGGTAGTTCTGCTGATTGGCTAGCCTGGATTTGCACAGAGAACAATTCACTGGACGAGATGTGCTTCATCAACCCCACAGTTAGACAATACCATTCTCACTACAATGGAGCATCCTCAGCCTCCCCAGGCAAACAGATTCTTGTCCCATACATCCCTTATTTACAGCCTTGGAGCTGGGATGATGGCGGTTACCCTTATCGTACTAACTGGCTTATAAACCCACTTCAGACGTCATCCTGCTGTCTCAAAATGTCATCTACCCATATCTAAAGGGTTGTATTAAGGATGCAGGAATGTATCTAAATAATTATCAGTGATGCTTGTTTGCAATGAAGTTTTTATCTTGCTCTACAATCACTTCACTGCAAACAAGCATCGTTGGAAAAATATTGTTATAACCTTCTTTGCAAAATCATGTGTAAGAGATTTCATGCAAAATAGATCATGACCACTGTCAGTATAGTAGATGGGACCCAGAAAGAACAGCCCTTTGCTTAAAGTAGGATTCTATGTGCACTCACTTTACCGTAGGATTATTGTGACTTACTGAGTGTACCAGGATGTTAGAAGTGTAATTTAATTTCTCAAAGAGCCTGAAAGCCAGAGCCTGGGTTCAAAGGGTAAGCAAGGCTTGCTGGTTTCTTTTCTTTTCCTTTTTTAAATTAGTTTCTTTTCTTTTTTGAATAGGATCTTGCTCTGTCACCCAGGCTGGAGTGTAGTGGCACGATCATGGCTCACTGCAGCCTCAACCTCCTGAGCTCAAATGATCCTTCCACCTCAGCATCCCGAGTAGCTGGGACTACAGGTGCACACCACCATGCCAGGCTAATTTTTAAATTTTTTTGTAGAGACCGCCAGGGGTCTCCCTATGTTGCCCAGGCTGGCCTCAAACTCTTGGGCTCAAGCGATCCTCCCACCTCAGCCTCCCAAAGTGCTGGGATTACAGGTGTGAGCCACCACTCCTGGCCAAAGCAAAGCTTTCCACACCCCTCTGGATTGGGAGATAGGGACAGGTCTAATGAAACAGTGGGTAGTTCCGAATTAACACTGAATCCCTCAACCATTGATTCTAGACCCCAGAAGTCAGCAGAGGCCTTTCCCTTTTGAGATGGAAGTGCCATTGGCTCAGCCCCTTCAATATCACGACCCAAAATGTCAACTCATTGGCCCTGCGTCCTGTCCTTGGATATCCCCATTTACTCTATTGTAACCTCAGGACTTCTTCAAGCTCTGCCAAAGGAATCCACCCACATAAAAGAAGCACCATAGGTGCCTTGGAAAGTATGATAGAGAGACGGGGTGGGGTGCGGGTCAGTAATTACGGCACATACTCCACATCAAATAAAATCACAATAGTGCTTTGATAGTTCTGTTCCCCATACCCCTTTCCCGATGCCCTGCCTCAGGGGGCAGAAGTTTGTGCTCTCTGTCTCTCTCCCTCTCTCCTTTGCCATCCAGTGCCCACCCTCACTGCAGCCCTCACCTAACCCCTCAATCCCACGCCCCACGCTGCCTCTAACCCACTCAGTGCCATGGTGGGCATCTGTAGGGAACTCCAGCTCCTTCCAGCCCCTATGCCACCTGTCATTTCCAATCCCTTCTGGCAGCTCCCCTGAACCCTCTCTTTACCAAGATCTACCCTTTTTAAAAATCACATTTTAATTGTAATTTTAATTTTCAAAATGTCCGTTCTCTTAACAATCCATTTAACCAATTCTCATTGAATGCCTTCTGCATTGTGGTCACAAAGGGGGCTCTGGAACCAGACGTTGGGGTTAGGATCCTGGATTTACCACTTACTGTGTGACTTTAGGCAAGTTATTTAACTTCTCTGGGCCTCTATTTTCTTGTCCACAATATGGGGAAGGTGATAATAGTAGCTGACTCTTAGGGTTGGTGTGAGGAATGAGTTACTGAATTAGTAGCTGGAAGGCGCAGACTCAGCAGTGCCCAGCATGGAGCAAGTTCAATAATGTTAGATGCCACTGTGTAGAGGCACCAGAGGGACCCAATAAACACACACACAGAGGGCCAAGCAGACCCGCAGTACCGGGCCGCAGGGCCACGATGGTGGAAGTACAGGGTGCTATGGGCTTTACTGGAGGGTCACCTAACCCACACTGAGGTGTGAGATCGCATCAGCCACCCCAACAGGCTCGGGGCTGTGTTGGGGTGAGGGGGTGCTGAAGTTCTAGCCTCAGGGTCAAGCCACTTCTGATCACAATCCAATTCACCCGCATCACACACACCATGGCACACACACCATACACACACATACACACCGTGCAAACACCACATACACACATAACACACAAATACCACATCCACCACCCACACAGCACACACACTTACCACATGCACCACAGCCCCCCGACAGTAACACCATATGCACACCATACACCACACACACACATACACACACACACACGAAACAGGTCGCTACTTCCCTCCTCTGTACTATGTGCCCTGCTATTTTCTATTCTGTTCCATTTCATGCCATTTCTTCTTAGTGGGATTCATGAAGTAGATTTCAGAACCCACTAATAGGCCTGAGCAGGAGTTCAGAAAACACTGACTTGGAGGGAGGCAAAGGAAACCTTAAACCTCTGTGAAATGGAGCTTTGACCTGTGGTCTGCCCTTGACCTCTAAGTAGGGTGAGCCTCACACTAGGGGTGCCCTGTCCTGAGACATAGCCATAGCAGTAGACCATCTTACTATTGGGCTGCCCTGGCCAAGAACAGGAGAAGCAGAACCTCATCACCTGCTGGGACAAAGGCAGCCCGAGGAGAGCCCCTTTCAAGGTGTCTGTACAGCTTCATTTGACCTAAGAAGTAATCTCACTGGTTTTTGCTTCCAATCACCCCTTCATTTCACAATGGCCTGAGGGTTTCTTTTGCCGTCTTCTAAAATCAGTGTTTTCTGAAATGCAGCTGAGTCATGATACATCAATTTAGTGAGTCTCAGACATTTTTTTAAAAAGAAAAAGAAAGGCATGGGATAGGATAGGATAGGATAAAGTAGAGCATGTGGTACAAGGATAAGTACTGATGTGGGGGGTGTGTGGGGGGGGAGTGTGTGTGTTGGGCTTCAACTTTCTTCAGCTGTCAACCCTGCTATTAATAGGTGAAGCTATAAACACAGGGCAAAATCTATCACGTCTGGTGATTCAGACACGGAAGGACAGAGTGGAGCAACCTGAGAAATTACAGGCTGAAAAATACACACCTGGAGTCCACAGCCCTTGACTGAATCTGCTAGATGATGACTCGGTGGTTGCTGAGGAATTTAACCATCTGGACCATATCCTTCCCTAGTTAATTTTCAACCCAGATGATCATATCTCCTGTTTGGGGCAGACACATTTCTGGCACTAAGACCAGGGCCCCTGTTCAGCCTTAGTGGATGACTCAGCCTCCTGAAAGGCGCTTCAGAAGCCCTTGGGCCAAGATTGCTTTTCTTCTTCTAAGCCTATCCCAGGAATGTGGCCACTGCTCGAAATGTGGGAATTCCCTTCCAGAATTCCCTTCCAGAATTCCCCTCGAAGCTGCTGCATGGTTCTTAGACCACATCTGAGCAATGTCTGCATCACTAGAATATTTGGCATCAGTTAGGTTTGTTTCTTTAAAAAAAAAAAAAAAGTTTTTTTCTCAACTAAAACTTAGGACAAGAGGGTCTTAATTTGATCTTTCTTTTTTCTGTTTCATATGATTTCTATGAAAACTACAACAAAATTAATAAAGTTAAATTATATTTAAGTGCCTTTTTAATGAATAGCCTCTGTTAGAAAAAAATTAAATGTTTTTGTCTCTGTCACCGAGGCTGGAGCGCAGTGGCGTGATCACGGCTAACTGCAGCCTTGACCTCTTGGGCTCAAGTGATCCTTCCACCTCAGCTTCCCAAATAGCTGGGACTACAGTTGTGTGTCACAACGTCTGGCTAATTTTTGTAATTTTTGTAGAGACAAGGTCTTGCCAGGTTGCCCAGGCTGATCTTGAACTCCTTGGCTCAAGCGATCCACCCACCTCAGCCTCCCTGAGTGCTGGAATTACAGGCATGAGCCACCGTACCCAGCCAGAATTACATTTTTTAAAATGGTACTGACCTAAAAAATCCAGGATGTGCAGTGATCACATATGAATGCATGGACCTGCACACACAGGAGTGAACACAAGACCCACCCCTGCCAAGTCAACACTCATGTCTCACCCCAGCCCATGCTGGCTCACGCTCCTCTCCACACAGCATTGACCCCATCATTGCTAGGTCCCCACTTGACTTCTCAACAGACTCAAGACAACTGACCTTCCTCCTCTCTTCTAGAAACGCCCTCTTCTCTGGGCTCTGTGTGACACCTGTACTTTCTCCCCTCTCTGGTCACTTCTCAGCTTTTTTTTTTTTTTTTTTTTTGCCACTTCCTCTTCCTCTACACCAAGCTTGTCCAACCCACAGCCCAGGACAGCTTTGAATGCAGTCTAACAGAAATTTGTAAGTTTTCTTAAAACATTATGAGATTTGTGTGTCTGTGTGTGTTTAGCTCATCAGCTACCATTAGTGTTAGTGTATTTTATGGGTGGCCCAAGACTACTACTTCTTTTAGTGTGGCCCAGGGCCGCCAAAAGATTGGACACCCCTGCTCTGCAACATCTCAATATAGCCCTTTTCATGTTTCATTCTAGATTCTCTCTCTAGGCTACGAGTGCTTAAGGGGAAGTGGCATTGGGAAATGTGTGAAGGTGGCTTTGGTTGTCACAACGACAAGGTGGATGCTGCGTTACCAGTGTTTAGTGGATGGCGGCAGAGGGGCCAAACAGAAGGCAGTATCACCAAAGAAATGTCCATCCTCGCATGGCAATACCCACACCCCATAGAGAAACACTGCAGTGGCATCCACTCCCACAGATTCAGTTACCATCTGCCAGGCAAGGCCTGCCCAGCCAGACCTCTCCTCTGAGCGCTAGTATTCCCCTTAGACACCTAACAGGCACATCAGAGTCAACATGTCCAAAGCCAACTCATCACCTTCTCTGTAAATCTGCTTCTTCTCCAAGATGTCCTTCCTCTGTGCTTGGCATCACCATGAAGCCGGGTATTTAAGCAAAGGGAGTCATCTATATACAGCCATCCCTCCGTATTCATGGGGGATTGTTTCCAGGACCCCCATGGATACCAAAATCCACAGATGCCCAGGCCCCTTGTATTAGGTTGGTGCAAAAGTAATTGCAGTTTTTGCCTTTTTGTCTTTATGGCAAAAACAACAAATTACTTTTGCACCAACCCAATACAAAATGGCATAGTATTTGCATATAACTTATGCACACCTCCAGTATACTTTTTTTTTTGAGATGGAATCTCGCTCTGTGGCCAGGCTGGAGTGCAGTGGCACTATCTCGATTCACTATAATCTCTACCTCCTAGGTTCAAGCGCTTCTCTTGTCTCAGCCTCCTGAGTAGCTGCGATTACAGGAGCGTACCACCACACCCAGCTAATTTTTGTATTTTTAGTAGAGATGGGGTTTCACCACGTTGGCCAGAATGGTCTCAATCTCCTGACCTCATGATCCACCCGCCTTGGCCTCCCAAAGTGCTGGGATTTCAGGCATGAGCCACTGCGCCCAGCCTAGTATACTTTAAATCAACTCTAGATTACTTATAATACCTAATACAATGTAGATACTATGTAAAGAGTTGTTATGCTATATTTTTAATTTGTATTACTTTTATTCTTGTATTGTTGTTTTATTGGGGGTTTCTTTCCTAATTTTTTTGATCAGCAGTTGGTTGATCCTCAAATGTGGAACCAATGGATATGGAGGGCAGACTGTACCTGCCTCTCCCTCCACACCCAACCTCATCACCAAATCCTACCAATCCAGCTCCTAAATATCTGCAAAACCCATCCACTTTTCTTCCCCTCCACTGCCAGCACGCTAATCTTGGCCACTGTCACCTCCACCTGAACTCCTGCAGTAGCGCCTCCGGGGTCTCCCTGCTTTCATTCCTGCCTGTTTCAGAGCCCACATCCTCACTGCAACACGTCATCTCCAAAACAGCTGCTCTGATCCTATCACTCTGGCTTAAACTCCCCAGTGGCTTCCTGTTCGTCTCAGACTACAGCCCAAATCCTTAACGCTGCCTCTGAGGACAGCCCTGCAGGGTCTCCCTGCCGCCTTCCTTTCCAGCATTGCTTCCCCTTACTTTGGCCAAGTTGACCTCCTGCCAGTTCCTCAATGGCTCTGTTCCCCTTCCACCACCCCGCCTTAATGAATGCCCTTCCCTCAGACTGAGAGGCTCCTCCCTGCCTGCCCTGCCCTCCCATGGCCGATGCCTAATACTCTTCCAACCTCTTCCCCATCGGTTCAACACTGCTTCTTCCAGGAAGCCTCCCTAGGCCCCTGGCTAAATCCCTGTGCATTCTCATAGTCCCTAGACTGTCTCTTTTCTAGAACTGACCACAAATGTCATGAATTACGCAGTTGCAAAAGTATTTAATGTCCATCTTCACTGCTCTGTAAGCAGTCCTGTGGACAAGGAATGAGCCAGCCTCATTGACTGTGGGTGCTGTGTCTCCTAGCCCCTAAGATAAACCTTGGAGGAACTATAAAGAGAGAACTGATAAAATTTTGAGAAAATTTGTGGGATGTGTTGGGAGAGGAACAACTGGGAAAGGGCCAGGGGACTTTGGCCAGGAGCAGGATCAGTGGACTGGCTGTGGAAAGAGTAAAACAGAAAAGGAACTGTGGGTGTCTGCCCTTGCCCCTTTCCCCACTAATGCCAGGGACAAACGGTGCTTGCCCCTACCCTGATGCTGACTTAGACCTGTGTCCAGATGTCCCAGGAATAAAATTCAGGCATCTCACAAGTCCTGTGCCTGTGAGAAGCTGGAAAAAACAGGCGGGAAGAAAAAACCCCAGGCAGTTGCTTCCTTCTCTAACACCACCCCTTCAAACCCTCAGGCCAGAGGAACTGCGATCCAAAAAGTGCCCCTTCCTAAACCACTCCTCCCTGGGGGCCAAAGATGGAGCACTGACCTGAAACATTGTTTTGCTGGGTGTGGAGTAACTGAGAGTGGTGCAGTTGTCTGGGGCTGTGGTGTGGAGTAACTGAGAGTGGTGCAGTTGTCTGGGGCTGGGGTGTGGAGTAACTGAGAGTGGTGCAGTTGTCTGGGGCTGGGGTGTGGAGTAACTGAGAGTGGTGCAGTTGTCTGGGGATGGGGTGTGGAGTAACTGAGAGTGGTGCAGTTGTCTGGGGCTGTGGTGTGGAGTAACTGAGAGTGGTGCAGTTGTCTGGGGCTGGGGTGTGGAGTAACTGAGAGTGGTGCAGTTGTCTGGGGCTGATCTGTTCCCATCCCATCTCTCCTTAGGTATTGCCTAACAGAGAAGCCAACCGACCTCGCCACTGCCATGGAGAATGAGGTCAAAATAGCAAAATAGTTGAGAAGCAAACCATTAAAAAAAAAAAAAAAAAAACCTGCATTACAGATTCCATCAGAAGAGGAAATGTTGGAAAAGTCCAAGAAGTTAAAATTAGCCTAATAAGCTTAATAGGAAATAAAGAGAAATGAAACAATACTAAGACAACATTAAAAAGGAACCAAGCATAAGAAATAAAAAATATATTAGTTGAAGGAAAGAACACACAAATAGGACTAAATAGAATGGATACAACTCAAGGACAAATTAGTGAGTTAGAAGTCCAAATTGAGGAAGTCCTTCAAATAAGGGACAAAAAGTACAAAATATTAGAGAAAAGCCAAAAAAATGGAGTGTTTACATACAAATGCTAACATCCACATCACAAGGCTCAGAAAGTCAGAGGAATAAAATGAAAAGAAGGAAATATTTGAAAAAATAATGAAGTTAGATTTCCTAGAATTCAAAAAGAAGAAAAGAAATACCTCAGAATGAAAAAGCCTACAGAATGACAAAGAGAAGAAAGAAAGAGAAAAATGTATCACAACTTGTAGTAAAATATGAGACTATGAAAGACAAACAAAATTCTGCAAAGAGTAAATCATACAAAGGACCAACATCAAGATTGACACCAGATTTCCCCACAGCACCAGTGGATCCAAGAAAACGACGGAGCAGTATTAACAAAGTACTGAAGGATATGACCCTAGAACCTAGAAATATATGTCCAGCCAAAGTGCCCTTTAATTAAGTATCAGGGCATGAAACAAATATTCTCAGTCATAGAAGACCTCAAAACTTGAATAAGTAGAGAAACAAATCAAGGAGTTGCTGCAAGAAACAAACAAAAATAATCAAATACCTTACAAAAGTTGGTTGTAGTAAACGATAAATTTTTAAAATTCTAAGACCAGGCTGGGTGTGGTGGCTCAAGTCTATAATCCCAGCACTTACAGAAGCCAAGGCAGGAGGATCGCTTGAGGCCAGGAGTTTGAGATCACCTTGGCCAACATGGTGAAACCTCATCTCTACTAAAAATACAAAAATTAGCTGGGTGTGGTGACGTGCACCTGTAGTCCCGGCTACTCAGGAGACTGAGGCGTGAGAATCACTGGAACCCAGGTGTTGGAGGTTGCAGTGAGCTGAGATCAAGCCACTGCACTCCAACCTGGGTGATAGAGCGAGACTCTGATTAAAAAAAATAAAAAATTCCAAGACTAAAACAAGAAAAAAGAGACTTACACTTGCCCAGACTTAAAAGTCTAGATCAGGAATATTTGTGTTATAATGTTAAATTATATAAAATTAGATTTACTATATATAATTGTCTAAATCAGAATACCTTTGAGAGTAAAAGATATTATTTAAGAATTGTATCAGGAAAAGACAAAGTAAACTAGGAGTGTCTGAGGCAAATCAGGACGTATGGTCAATCATGGTATATAAAATAAATCAGTAAATATGAAGGATGAGGAAGACTCCCAAAATGATAAAAAGTTTAATTCCCTAAGTATATATAAAGCAAAAATTGATAGAAATATACAGATAAATTGATAACTCCACCTTCACAGTGGGAGATTTTAGCATACTATTGTAAATAATGGGTCAAGTAAACAAAAAAGCTCAGCAGGAATGTAAAAGGTTTGAACTTCACCTAATAAATACAGAAAGTTATGCCTCTAAAACTTAAATGATATATTTTTAGGCCGGGTGCAGTGGCTCACGCCTATAATGCCAGCACTTTGGGAGGCCAAGGCAGGCGGATCACGAGGCCAGGAGATCGAGACCATCCTGGCTAACATGGTGAAACCCCGTCTCTACTAAAAATACAAAAAATTAGCCAGGAGCAGTAGCAGGCGCCTGTAGTCCCAGCTACTCAGGAGGCTGAGGCAGGAGAATGGCGTGAACATGGGAGGCGGAGCTTGCAGTGAGCTGGGATTGTACCACTGTACTCCAGCCTGGGTGACAGAGCAAGACTCTGTCTCAAAAAAAAAAAAAGATACATTTTTAAGCACACATGAAACTTTCATTAAAATGGATCATATATTAGACCATAAAAACTAAACAAATTTCAAAGAATGGATATCACATAACCAGGTCTTCCAGTCACAGTATAATTAAGATAGAATCTAACATTTAAAAAAAAAAAAAACACCTTGCATATTTGCTGGTGGGGATATACATTAATCCAAGAACACTGGAGAAAAGTTTGACATTTCCTTCTAAAGTTAAAAATTCACATATCCTATGATATAACAATTTCACTCTAAGAATTGTACCTAAAATGCTTGCACACATACAAGAATGTTCATAGCACCACAGTTCTCAATAACCAAAAACTGGAAACAACTCAACTGCTCATCAAGAAAAGGGAGAAGAATAAACTATAGTTGTATTTATTTTCTATTGCTACATAACAAATGACAAACGTAGTGGCTTGAAACAGCACCTAATTATTATCTCAGTTCTATAGGTCAGATGTCTGGATGTGTCATGGCTGGGTTCTCTACTCAGGGACCCACCAGGCTGAAATTAAGGTGTTGGCAGGGTTGCAATCTCATCTGAAGGTGGGGGCCCTCTTCCCAGCTCACTCTTTGTTGGCAGAATTGAGTTCCTAGAGGGTGAAGGAGTGAGTCTCCAACATCTTGCTAGCAGTCAGCTGGAGTCATTCTCAGCTTCTAGAGGCTGCTGGCCCCATGGTCCTTACCACGACATGGTAGTTATCTTCTGCAAGGCTGGCAGGAGAATTTCACTGCACTTTGAATGTCTGACTTGCCTGTCTCTGACTCTAGACCCAGGTTTAAAGGGTTCATGTGATTAGGTCACGCTCCCTTCCTTCAGGTCCACCGATGAGGGGCATTAATTATGTCTGCAAAACCCATCACAGTAGCACCTAGATTCAACTTTGATTGAACAGTGTTTGTTCTCCAGGGCCCAGAATCTTGGCAGTCATCTTCAAATTCTGTGTCCTACAATGGTCTATTCACACAGTGAAATATTACACAGCCGTCAGGTAGAGTGAATGATAGCTGCCTGCAACAAAGGGATGAGGCTTGGCAATTAGATATATAGAAAATATAGACCCAAAAGGCTGTAAATTTAAAACAACTAAAATTTTAAAAGTACATTTAAGGAACACATATAGAAAATATAAAGCAATATAAAAAAGAAAGGAAGAAGATGAACTGGATTCTGGATTCATTGCCCAGGTTTGGGGAAGGCTGGAGGAGGGGTCTCTGGGCTGATAGATGCCATTATACTATTTAAAATAACTAGTGAATAACTAATTAAATTAAAGCAGGAGAAATATGGACCAATGAGAAGAGAATGTCATGAATGAATGATTATGATTTTTCCTATTCTGTGCACCTGATGTCTAACAATGAAGAAGTTCGGCCTCAATGACTCACACCTGTAATCCCAGCACTCTGGGAGGCCAAGGCGGGTGGATCACTTGAGCCCAGGAGTTTGAGACCAGCCTGAGCAACATGGCAAAACCCTGTTGGTTATTGGTGAGGGCTCTCTTCCTGGCTTGTGGATGGCCGTCTTCTTCTGTGTCCTTACTCGTAGGGACAGTGAGAGCTCTCTCCTGTCCCTTCTTATAAGGGTACTAATCTCATCGTGAGGGCTCCATCTTCATGATCATGACTTAGTCACCTCCCAAAGGTTCAAACTTCAAGTACCATTACATTGGGTGCCAGGACTTTTACATTTGAATTTGAGGGGTCATGATTCAGTCACATACCATAAAGTATGGTAAAATGTAAAACAGAATTAGGTTCTATGCTCAACTCATTGGAAACATGTTTTGTTTTGTTTTTGTTTTTGTTTCTATCTACATCTATGGTTAGATAAAGATCTAACCATGGATTCAAGAGTCTTGAAGAGCTCAGAACTACTTTCAACATGGGAGACCATCCTGAAATTACAGAATATTTAGCATCTCTGGCCTCTACCCACCAAGTGTCAGTAGCACCTGCCCATCATCATGATAACCAATTTTGATCCCACAACTTTCCACAATGCCTCCGAGGGTGAACATACCCCACCACTGGACTTCTACCACTAACCCCAACCCATACCTGTAGCTCAAACCCAACTTTTTTTTTTTTTTTTTTTTTGAGACAGAGTCTCGCTCTATCACCCAAACTGGAGTGCAGCGACGCAATCTCGGCTCACTGCAAGCTCCACCTCCTGGGTTCACGCCATTCTCCTGCCTCAGCCTCCCGAGTAGCTGGGACTACAGGCACCCGCCACCACGCCAGGCTAATTTTTTGTATTTTTAGTAGAGACAGGGTTTCACCATGTTAGCCAGGATGGTCTCGATCTCCTGGCCTCGTGATCCGCCTGCCTTGGCCTCCCAAAGTGCTGGGATTACAGGCGTGAGCCACCGTGCCCTGCCCTCAAGTCCAACTTTCTAATCACATATCTCAGTCTTTTAGCCAGGAATCCCATTTTCCTACCATGGCACTCTCTACTTCAGAGTCATTCATCATGAACCCTCCCCACAAAGCTTTGGCATTCTTACTGAATGATGATTCTTGCTCAACGCTTATTCTTTCTTTTTGCTTTTCTTTCTTTTTGCTTTTCTTTCTTCTTTCTTTCTTTCTTTCTTTCTTTCTTTCTTTCTTTCTTTTTTCTTTCTCTCTCTCTCTTTCTCTTTCTTTCTTTCTTTCTTTCTTTCTTTCTTTCTTTCTTTCTTTCTTTTTCTTTCTTTCTTTCTTTCTTTCTTTCTTTCTTTTTGAGATGGAGTCTTACTCTGTTGCCCAGGTTGGAGTGCAATAGCACAATCTCAGCTCACTGCAGCCTCCGCCTCCTGGGTTCAAACAATTCTCCTGCCTCAGCCTCCAGAGTAGCTGGGACAGGCGTGTGCCACCACATGGGCTAATTTTTTGTATTTTTAGTAGAGACGGGGTTTCGTCATGTTGGCCAGGCTGGTTTCAAACTCCTGACCTCAAGTGATCCACCTGCCTCAGCCTCCCAAAGTATTGGAATTACAGGTGTAAGCCACCATGCCCAACCCTGAATGCTTATTCTTTTGCTGACTTTATCATCCTCACCTTTTTTCCTTCCCAATTTCCAGACCCAGTGGAAATTCCTTCATCACTCCCCAATCAGTTAATCAGAAACAAAATCATCCAATTTGGGCTCCGAACTCGAGGGGTTCAGTAAATATTGTTTGCAAACAAATGTCATCCTCACGTTTCCTGGCTACACCTGCCTAAGGGATGAACAGGGAGAGGTCTGGACAGCAACAAAATGATCCTGGAAACATTGCTTGGCTCTTCTCTCACACCCAGAGAAATTATTGAAATTTCAAGTGCAAGTTCACTCCCTGCCAGCATCATAGATCATTCGAGTCCCCAAAGTGTGGTTTAGAGCTCTCCAGAATTGCACTTTTGGCAGGATTCCCTACAGCATTCTTCTGTGAGTTTCCTATAGCTCTCCCTGTGGGGAACACTGACTGCATTCTCCCTGGGGTGAGTCTGGGGACCTTTGAAGGGTCCTATACCCAAAGATGCTCCCGCTCCCCAAGAGCCCACCAAAACCTAAGATCAAGTCTAGGCACCTTCATTAGCCCTTACCAGCCTCATTTGCGCTGCCTGCCCACTGGGGCTACTCCCTAGAAAAGCAGGATCTGCTGTAAATCCATCAGGTCCTCATGCACAGAGATCTCCCAGCAGGTGGCCATGGGTCATTGGGAGACCCAAGAAACAAGAGAAACAGTTCATGAGACTTGGGTTGTTGTTGTTGTTTTATGAATCTACATTTCTGTAGTAACTCACTGAATGATATTCAGTAATGTCTATGCAAAACTGACTCATTGCCACAATCTAAAGCAAGCTAGGGAAATGGTCTGGACACCACAGGACTGCGGCAGCCACAGAGCCCTGGCACCTTCCCCATGAGAAGACTGGTGGGGTGAGGCTGTGGGCAGAACCAAGCCCAAGTCAGTAACACTAGCTTAAACAGAGAGTGAAAGAGGAAGCCAATGAGCAATTCTGAGAATCAGAGTTGGAGAAGCCAGGTCATGTGCCTGTGGCTAAGCCACTGAGTTGGCTGTGCTGGAGGGGGTTGCCTCTTTCTCAATCTTGCAGAGTCAGGAGTTTGCCAAGGCTGCAGTGCCCTATTAGTAAAGGTTGAGCATCCCAAATCCCAAATCGAATATGCTCCATAATCTGAAACTTTTTGAGCACTCAGCGGAACTCCTGGAGCATTTTGGATTTGAGATTTTTACATTAGAGATGCTCAACCTGTAGCAACATGTAGCAGCTGAGCAGGAAGAAGCAGTCCCTTCCTGCCTCACTTCCTTCCACCTGCCTGGGGGGGGGCTAAGGAGGGCAGTTGACAAAAGAGAGAGGCTAAGTGTGGTCATACTTTGGTCTGTGGTTTCTCAGTCAGAGACTCAGTGAGGGAACTGGCCCCCACTGTCCTCACATGTGCAAATCAGAAGTTGACCTCATAGCTTCTCATGAACAATGCCATCTGGAACCCCAGCCAGGGCCTGCCAAGAGGAAGCCAGAGTTGAACATTTGGCCTTACAAGCAAATGTGACCAATGAGATGTTCATGCCAGAGTCGGGACTAGATTCGGTTCTCCAGACTCTTAATTTGGCACTCCTTCCCCTGACCCCTGGGAGACTAGAAAGTTGTAGGGGTATGGATTTTATGAAGAGAAGGATCAAACCCACATTAGTAGACTCTCCAGCCCAGAGAAATGCCTTCACTGAGTCACCTTCCATCAGGCAGTCTTTGATACACAAGAGTATTCCATGTTTAGAATGTTCTTTCTCCACAAACCTCCTTCATGATCACCTCTCGACAGATAATATTGCCACATATTTCCTGTTAAGAGCACGTAAGCTGAAAATATCTGAGACAGGTCTCGGTCAATTTAGAAAGTTTATTTTGCCAAGGTTAAGGACACACCCATGATACAACCTCAGGAGGTCCTGACAACATGTGCCCAAAGTGGTCAGGGCACAGCTTGGATTTATACATTTTAGGGAGACATGAGACATCAATCAGTATGGGTAAGATGTACATTGGTTTGGTCCCGAAAGACAGGACAATTTGAGGCGAGAAAGGGGCTTCCTGGTCATAGGTAGGTAAGAGACAAAAGGTTGCATTATTTTGAGTCTCTGATGAGGCTTCAATGAATACACAATTTACATATAAGAGGAGAGTAGAGGAATAATCTGGCTTAGCAAAACAAGTGCAGAGGAAACAATCAGACATGCATTTGTCTCACGTGAGCAGAGGGGCGACTTTGAGTTCTGTCCTTTGTCCACACAAGGAATTTCCTTGTGGCAAATTGTGAAGAAGTATGTAGTTTTTTTTTTTTTTTTAAATCGTTGTTACTCTCTTATTTAGGAATGAAATGGGAGGCAGGTTTGCCTGACACAGTTCCCAGCTTGACTTTCCTTTGGTTTAGGGATTTTGGGGTTGTTGAAAGAGAAACTTCAGCTGAATTAAATTTAAAGGAGTTTAATTGAGCAATGAATAATTCACTGCAAATCCGGCAACCCCCAGAATCACAGCAGATTCAGAGAGACTCCAGCCCCTCCACACAGTGGAAGAAGTTTGATGGACAGCAAAACAAACAAACAAACAAACAAACAAACAAAAACCTGACCTACAGAAAATGGAAGTGAGGTACAGAAACAGCTAGATTAGTTACAGCTCAGTGTTTGCCTTATTTGAACATGGTTCTGACAGTTGGCTACATTTGATTGGCCAAAATTCAGTGATTGGCACAAGTGTAGGCTACAGTCAGTTTATCCCTCCACTTGTTATAGTTCACGAGGTACAGAAAAACCTTTAGGCCGAACTTAAATATGTAAGAAGCCAGCTGTAGGCTAAACTTGATTTAACTTTCCCAGTGGGTTTCAAGACCAAATAAGTACCTTACTTTGGTAATAATGACATCAATGACTAAAGTTTTGGTCAATCTCTCAAAATTGAGAAAATGACCAAAAGGGGAGAAATTGTTAAATCAGTTGGTCCATCAATGATAGCAAACATTCTGCACTAATGCAAGATGTTGATAATAGGAAAATTGACAGCATGGGCTGTGGGCGGGGAGTTCAGAAGAAGTATATGGAACTCTCCATACTTTTCACTCTATTTTTCTGTAAACCTAAACCTGCTTTAGAAAAGAAAGTCTATTATTTTCAAAATATAAAAATAAAAATATCCACCCTTGCCCCCCAAGGCCCCCTTTTGTTCCCAGCCCATTCTTTTGCTCACTTACACAGCAAAACGTCCAAATTGGTTTCTCTCACCTCTAATTTTTTTTCTCAGCCCTCTCTGTAGTAGTTTCCTACTGCAACTGTCACAAACGATCACAGTCTTAGTGGCTTAAACAACATAAGTTTATTATCCTATAGTTCTGGAGGTCAGAAGTCAAGGTACCGGCAAGGCTGTGTTCCTTCCGGAAGCCTACTGCATTCCTTGGTTCATGGTACCTGACCCTTCATCTTCAAAGCCAGCAGCACAGCCTCTTCCAGGGTCTGGCCTCCTCTTCTGTCCTTCCATCTTCTTTCTCTGACTCTGATTCTCCTGTCTCCCTTTTATGAAGACCTAGTGATTACTTTGAGCCCACCTGGATAATCCAGGATCACGTCCCTATCTCAAGATTCTTCATTTGGTCAAATCCGCAAAATCCCTTTGAACATGTAAGATATTATACTCACAGATCCTGGGGATCAGGAGGTGGACATCTTTGGGGGGCCATTGATCAGCCTACCACCTTCTCTAACTGGTCTCTCCTGAAATAGCTCTTTTCAGTAGGTTACCAGCAGCCTCTGGCTGGCAAAGGCCCAGAGTCACTCCCTCATCTTGCTTGAGCCCTCAGCCACATTCAGCAAGAGTGATCTCTCCCTCCTTCTCAAGAAATTCTCTTCTCTTGGCTTCCATGACATACAGTCTCCATGTTCTTGGGTCCCCTGGCCTGGCTTCTCTACTGGATGTCTAAACATGGTCGTGACCCAGGGCCCCACCCTCAGCCGTCTTCATCGGTTCTTTAGGTGAACCCATGCAAATGATGGCGCCAGCTCTATGCTGATGATTCACAAGTTTATATTTCTACCTCATCCTTTTCCGCTGAGGCTCAAAATTGTGTATCTCCTTGATGCTGTCTTTGCATGTCTTCAATATCTTTTTTTTTTTTTTTACACAGAGTCTCATTCTGTCACTCAGGCTGGATTGCAGTGGAACAATCACAATTCATTGCAGCCTTGACCTCCCAGGCTCAGGGGATTCTCTTGTGTCAGCCTCCTGAGTAACTGGTACTACAAGCATATGCCACCATGTCTGGATAATTTTAAAAAATTTTTAATACAGACAGAGTTCACTGGACACATATGTCCAGGCTGGCCTAAAATTTCTGGCCTCAAGTGATCCTCCCACCTCCACCTCCCAAAGTGCTGTGATTACAGGCATGAACCAACACACCCTGCCACTGTTACTTTTAGACAATTATAAACTTCACAGAAAAGTTGAACTACAGTACAAATAAGTAGTTTTCTGAGCTATTTCCTGGTGCCCCATCATCCCCAAAAGACTTCTTGCGTTTATTTCCTACAAACAAAGACATTGTCCTACCTAACTATAATACCACCATCAAATCAGAAAATTAACTTTGATTCATTAATACCATCTAATCCTCAGATCCCCTTCAAGTTTCACCTGCCATGTCTGTTATGGTAAAAGGATTCAGTCGAGAATCATGAATCACATGTAGTGGTCATGTCTCTAGTTTCCCTCAGTCTTGAACGGTTGCCCAGACTTTGGCCTTTAAGACCTTGACACTTAAGGAGACTGCAGGCCAGTTATTTTGTAGGATGTCCATGATGGGCTTCCATGGACATCCTTTCCTTCCCCCCATGGAAAGTCCTCCATAGAAAGGTACAAGATGGAAGTATAAATTTGTGCATCATCAACATAGAGCTGGAACATTAAGCCACCAGTTGCAGGAGTCACCTAAAGAACAGACGAAGGCCGGGCGTGGTGGCTCATGCCTGTAATCCCAGCACTTTAGGAGTTCAAGGTGGGTGGATCACTTGAGGTCAGGAGTTCAAGACCAGCCTGACCAACATGGTGAAACCCCATCTCTACTAAAAATACAAAATTTAGCTCAGAGTGGTGGCAGGCACCTTTAATCCCAACTACTCGGGAGGCTGAGAATCTCTTGAACCCAGAAGGTGGAGGTTGCAGTGAGCCGATATCGCACCATTGAACTCCAGTTCAGGTGACAGAGCAAGACTCTATCTCAAAAACAAAAACAAAAACAAAAAAATCAGAAACAAAAAACAGATAAAGAGGGCTGAGGGCTGGGCCCTGTGCCAATTTGGTATGCACCTCAGGTGGAAGCATCACAGATGAGGTGCTGTCTTGTTTTCATCACTTCCTGTTGCATGGTGCACAGTTCTGCTTTGTCTCATTATTGATGAAGTTCAATTCTGCCATTTAAGATGACCTCGCCAGGGTTTACCACTGTAAAATTATTCTTTTCCCCTTTGTAATTAATAAGCATTTTTGTGGTGAGACACTCATCAAACTTTCTATTTATTCAGTATTTAAAAAGGAAACCACAGGTGTAAACTCCCAATACGTAGCTTGTCTTTTCATTATCTTAACAATGTTTTTCATAGAGCAGAACTTTTTAATTTAAATAAAATCCAATTGCTTTTTTCTTTCATGGATTGTGCTTTTGGTGTTGGATCTAAAAGTCGTCACCAAACTCAAAGATACCTAGATTTTCCCCTATGTTATCTTGTAGAATTTTTTGAGTTTTGCCTTTTACATTTAGTTTTCTGATCCAGTTCGAGTTAATTTTTGTGAAAGGTGTAAGATGTGTGTCTCAATTCATCTTTTCACATATTCAGTTGTTCTAGCACCGTTTGTTGGAAAGATTATTCTTTCTCCATTGAATTGTCTTTGCTGCTTTGTCAAAGATCAGTCAACTGTATTTTTGTGGGTCTATTTCTGGGCTCTCTATTCTGTTTCTTAGGTCTATTTGTTTATTTTTTCACCAATACCACACTGTCTTGATTATTATAGTTTTATAGTAAAAATACACTATCCTGAAGTCAGATAGTATTAATCTTCCAGTTTTATTCTACTTCAGCATTATGTTAGCTATCTGGGTCCTTTGTCTTTTCACATAAACTTGAGAATCAGTTTGTCAATATTTGCAAAATAACTTGTTGGGATTTTGATTGAGATTCCATTAAATGTATATCAAATTGGGAAGAATTAAAATTTTAACACTACTGAGTCTTCCTATCCATGAACATGGACTATCCCTCTGTTTTTTTTAGATCTTTTATTTCTTTAATTAATGTTTTATATTTCGCCTCATACAAATCTTCTACATATTTTGTTAGATTTCTCTCTCTCTGTCACTCTGTGCTAATGTAAATGGTATTGTACTTTTAATTTCAAATTCAAATTGTTCATTCTTGATATATAGAAAAGCAATTGACTTTTGTATATCAATCTTGTATCCTGCAACCTTATTACCATTTAAAACACTTACTATTTCTAGGAGTGATTTGTGAGGGGTTTTGTTTGTGTGTGTGTGTGTGTGTGTTTTTTTTTTTTTTTTTTTTTTTTTTTTTTTGGTCAGTTCTTTGGAATTTCCTACATAGATAATTATGTCAACTGCAAATTAAAAATATATATATTAAAAAGTTTTATTTATTCTTTCCCAGTCTGTACATCTTTTTTTTTTCCTTATTGTATTACCTAGTACTTCCAGTACAATGTTGATAAGACTAATGAAATGGATATCCTTGCTTTCCTCCCAATCTTAGGGAAGATGCATCCAGTTTTTCACAATAAAGCATAATATCAGCTGTAGGGTTTTTTTGTAGACATTCTTTAGCAAGTTGAGAATGTTCTCTCTTCCTAGTTTGCTCAGAGTTTTTATCATGAATGTTAGATTTTTGTCAAATGTTTTATCTTCATCTATTGATATGTGATTTTTCTCCTTTCGCCTGTTGATATGATGGATTACATTAACTGATTTTCAAAGGATGAACCAGCCTTGTATAACTAGAATAAATCTTATTTAATTGTGACCTATAATTCTTTTTATATAGGGTTGGATTTGGTTTACTAATATTTTGTTGGGAATTTCTACATCTATGTTCATGAGAGATATTGGTCTATAGTTGTCCTTTCTCGTATTGTCTTTACTGGTTTTACCATTAGAGTGATGCTGGCTTTGCAGAATAAACTAGAAAGTGTTCCCTCTACTTCAATTTTCTAGAAGGCATAATAGAGAATTGCTATAAATTATTCCTTAAATATTTGGCAGAATTTACCAGTACAATCATCTGGGCCTAGTGTTTTTTTTTTTTTTTTGGAAGGTTATCAATTGTTGATTCAGTTCCTTTTTTTTTTTTTTTTTTTTTTTTTTTTTGAGTCAGAGTCTTACTCTTACTGCTCAAGCAGGACTGCAATGGCTAATTTTTGTATTTTTAGTAGAGACAGGGTTTTGCCATGTTGGCCAGGCTGGTCTTGAACTCCTGATCTCAGGTGATCCACCTGCCTCGGCCTCCCAAAGTGGTGGGATTACAGGCGTGAGCCACTGCGCCCAGCCTTGATTCAGTTCTTTAATAGATATAGGACTATTTTGACTATCTATTTCTCCTTGTGTGAGTTTTGATAGATTTTATCTTTCAAGAAATTAGCCCATTTCATCTAAGTTAATAAATTTGTGGGCACAAAATTGTTCATAATATTTCTTTATTATGCTTTGACTGTCCATAGGATTAGTAGTGATGACCTCTCTTTCATTTCTAATATTAGTAATTTGTGTCTTCTCTCTCTTTTTTTCTTGGTTAGCCCACCTAGAGGTCTATGAGTTTTATTGATCTTTCAAAGAACCAGCTTTTGGTTTGGTTGATTTTCTCTATTCATTTTCTGTTTTGAATTTCTTTGATTTCTGTTTTAATTTTTATTAATTCTTTTCTTCTGTTTGTTTTAGGTTTACATTTATCTTCTTTCTCTAGTTTACTAAGGTAGAATCTTAGTTTTTGATTTTAGGTCTGTGTTCTGTCAACAAAAAGAGTCAAACTCTGTAAAATATTTGAAGAAATTTATTCTGAGCCCAAATGTGAGTGACCAATGGCCTCTGACATAGCCCTCAAGAGATCCCAAGAACATCTGTCCATGGTGGTCAGGGCACAGCCTATTTTACACATTTTAGGGAGACATGAGACATCACTCAGATATGTGTTAGATGTACATTGGTTAGATCTGTAAGGGTGGGATAACCTGAAGTGGGATGAGGCTTCCAGGTCATAGGTAGATTGAAATATTTTCTGATTGGCAATTGGTTGAAATAGTTATTATCAATAGAAAAGAATGTCTGGGTTACAGTAAGGGGTTGTGGAGACCAAGGTTTTATCATGCAGATGAAGCCTCCAAGTAGCTGGCTTCAGAGAGGATAGATTATAAATGCTTCTTATCAGACTTAAGATCTGTGTTGATATTAATCATGGTCAGTTTTTCCTGAATTCCAAAAGGGAAGAGGGTATAATGAGGCATGTCTGACCCCACCTTTCATCATGGCCTGAACAAATTTTTCAGGTTAACTTTGGAATGCCCTTGGCAGAGAGGACAGATCCATTCAGATGGTTGGGGGGAGGGCAGGAGCTGTTTATAATTGTATTTTTTGGTTTACACTTCTTTTGTTGTGTATTCATTTAATGCCATAAATTTCCCGCTAAGCACTGCTTTCATTTTATTCCACAAATTTTGATGTTTTATTTTCATTTTTATTCAGTTAAAATATTCCAATTCCTCCTAAGTCTTCTTCTTTGACCCATTTGTTATTTAAAAGTTTATTGATTAATCTCCAAATATTTTGGGACTTTTTCTAGCTATCTGTTATTGATTTTGAGTTTAACTTCATAAGATCTAATAGTATATTTTGTGTGATTTCTATTCTTTCAAATTTGTTAGCATGAGTTTTATGGCCCAGAATGTGGTCTATTTTAATTAATGTTTCACATGAACTCGAGAATGGGTATTCTACTGCTGTTAGATGACATATTCTATAAATGCCAGTTAGATCAAATTAATTGATGGTGCTGATCAGCTCAACTATATCCTTACTGATTCTCTCCCTGGTGGCTCAATCTGTCAATTACTGATAAACAGATACTGAAAACTCCAACTATAATGATGGATTTGTCTATTTCTCCTTGCAGTTCTGTTAATTTTTGCCTCATATATTTAGACACTTGGAGTTGGGTGCATACACACTAAGGACTGTTATGCTTTCTTGGAAAGCTGACTTTCTTATCATTATATTATTGCCTTTTTATCCCTGATAATTTTCTTTGTTCCGAAATCTGCTTGCCTGAAATTAATGCAGCTACTCCAGCTTTCTTTTTTTTTTGAGACGGAGTCTCGCTCTGTCGCCCAGGCTGGAGCGCAGTGGCATGATCTCCACTCACTGCAAGCTCCGCCTCCCGGGTTCACGCCATTCTCCTACCTCAGCCTCCCGTGTAGCTGAGACTACAGGCGCCGGCCACCACGCCCGACTAATTTTTGTAATTTTGTATTTTTAGTAGAGACATTTTTGTATTTTTAGGCAGGATGGTCTCGATCTCCTGACCTCGTGATCCGCCTGTCTCGGCCTCCCAAAGTGCTGGGATTACAGGCGTGAGCCTCCACGCCCAGCCTACTCCAGCTTTCTTTTGATGAATGTTAGAATGTCATATATTTCTCCATTCTTCTTTTTTTTTTTTGAAACAGGATTTCCCTCTGTTGTCCAGGCTGGCGTGCAGTGGCGCAATCATAGCTCACTACAGCCTGGAACTCCTGGGCTCAAGTGATCCTCCCACCTCAATCTCCTGAGTAACTAGGACTACAGGTACCTGCCACCACACCCAGCTAAAATTTTTTTGTGTTTTGGTAGAGACAGGGTCTTACCATGCTGGTCAGGTTGGCATTTTTTTAAATGTAATCTATCAGTGTCTCTATATTTAAAGTAGGTTTCTGGTAGACAATATATAGTTGGCCCTTGATTTATTTTTAAATCTACTCTATTAGTCTCTTTCTTTTAATTGGTACATTTAGACCATTCACTTAAATATATTATTGACAGATTAATATCTACCATATTTGTAACTGTTTTCTATTCAATGCATTTGTTCTTTTTATGTTTGTTGTTATTGCTGTTACTGTTTTTCTTCCTTCTCTTTTTCTGCCTTCTTTGTTTTTAATTGAATATTTTATATGATTCCATTCTTTCCTCACTTAGCACATTAATTGTATTAGTTGGGGTTCTCTAGCGGGACAGAACTAATAGGACAGCTGTATATATGAAAGGGAGTTTATTGGGAGAATTGATTCACATGATCACAAGGTGAAGTCCCACAATCAGCCATCTGTAAGGTGAGGAGCCAGAAAGCCAGTCCAAGTCCCAAAGGCTCAAAAGTAGGGAAGCCAACAGTGCAGCCTTCAGTTTGTGGCCAAAGGTCTGAGAACCCCTGGCAAATCACTGGAGTTAAGTCCAAGAGTCCAAAAGCTGGAGAACTTGGAATTTGATATTGGAGGGCGGGAAGTATCCAGCATGGGAGAAAGATGGAGGCCAGAAGACTTGGCCTTCTAGTCTTTCTCCCTTCTTCTGCAGGTTTGTATTCTGGTCATACTGGCAGTTGATTAGGTTGTGTCCACCCAGATTGAGGGTGCGTCTGCCTTTCCCAGTCCACTGACTCAAATGTTAATCTTCTTTGACAACACCTTCACAGACACACCCAGGAATGACACTTTGCAGCCTTCAATTCAATCAAGTTGAAACTCACTATTAACAATCACATTAATTATACTTCTTTTTAACAAATCTTTAGTGACTGCCCTAGAGTTTGCAATATACATTATAACTAATCTAAGTCCATTTTCAAATAACCATATACTAATTCATGGGTAGTACGCAGGTATCTTAGAAGAGTATTCCCAATTTCTCCCTCTCAACCCTTATAACACTGCTATTACACATTTCATTTATTCATAACCCATAATCACCCAATATGTTGCTGTTATTATTATTTGGACAGTTATTCTCAACCTGATAAAGAACATCTACAGAAACCCTACAGCAACTCATAGAACTCGGGAAAGCACTTTCCTTATTATTACTGGTTTATATAAAAGATACAACTCAGAACAGTCAAGTGGAAGAGATACCTAGGACAAGGTATGGGAGAAAGGGGCACTGAGCTTCCATGCCCTATCTAAGTGTACCACCCTCCCAAAATTTTAATGTGTTAACCAGCCCAGAAGCTCTTCAAACTCTGTTTGTTGTTCAGGGGTTATTTATGGAGGTTACATCATGTAGGCATGATTGATGATTAACTCAATCTCTAGTCCCTCTCTCCTTCCTGGAGGTTGGGGTGGAGAGGGTAGGGCCAAAAGTTCCAGGCTTTACTGATTATCAGGCTTGGTCTTTTTGGTGACCAGCCTCCATCCAAAAGCTATCCAGGGGCTCACCAAGAGTAGCCTCATTGACGCGCGCGGTGGCTCACGCCTGTAATCCAAGCACTTTGGGAGGCCGAGGCGGGCGGATCACGAGGTCAGGAGATTGAGACCATTCTGGCTAACACAGTGAAACCCCGTCTCTACTAAATATACAAAAAAAAAAAAAAAAAAAAAATTAGCCTGGTGTGGTGGCGGGCACCTGTAGTCCCAGCTATTTGGGAGGCTGAGGCAGGAGAATGGTGTGAACCCGGGAGGTGGAGCTTGCAGTGAGCCGAGATCACGCCACTGCACTTCAGCCTGGGTGACAGAGCGAGACTCCATCTCAAAAAAAAGAAAAAAACCAGTAGCCTCATTATAACTCCTATCACCCCTATTACTCAGGAAATTGCAGGGGATTTAGGAGCTCTGGGCAGGAACTAGACCAGATACTTTTCCATGATAACACAAAACCCTTAGCATAGCAATCATCATGATTTTAAATTCCTGGTCTGATTTGCGAATTCTCTGCCATCTCTGAGTCTTATTTCTAAGCTTGCTTTGTCTCTTCCAGTTGTGCTTGGCATTGTCTGCCTTTCAGCATGCCTTGTAATTTGTTGTTAAAAGCTAGATATAACATATCAGGTCATGGGAGCTGAGATAAATGACCCTTTAGGATAAGGTGTTATGTTTATCTGGCTAGAGTTAGGCTGTGTCAAATGTTTGCTGCAGTTGTAGGTGTCAGAGGCTTCAGTTTTATCTAGTGTCCTCATTTTTGTCTCCTCCATTGTCTTTGGGTTTTCCTAGAAATGCCTTCTTAAATGGAGTTGTAATCCACCGTTTTTATACTACAGAGTCCTGTTGATGTGGTGGTAAGATACTGTGGAGGCAAAACATTCTACAATCTTATGATTAATTCCCAGAGTTTTCTTTAATGGGCCTGAGCCTCTGGGCTATGACCCTCAGAGAAGTTTCTTAGCTTTTGCTTTTTTCCTCCAGTCACAATAGACAGGAAGGCTAGAGGGGGCTGAGTTGTCTAACTGCCCTTCTGCTAGGTCAGTTAGGCTCTGGTAATGTAATTCCCCTTGAGGACAGGTTTTTGTTACGGAACACTCTGGATATATCTCAAAATGGTTACTTTTCCACTTCCACTGGTCAGTCAGGAATGTTTCTGTGGTCTTTACCATGAGAACTTGGTAGAGATTCTTGGAGTAAACCTCAAACAAGTGGGGGAGTATCCCACTAAGACTGAGTACCCAACAGTGTTTAACTCTCAAGCTAGTCCACACTCAACTCCAGCAATTAGTCAATCACAATTTAAGTTTTGCTATGATTTCAGAGGCTTCTGGTCCCTGTAAACTGTGATTCTTTGCATTTGTCTGTCTGTCTCTATGTTTTTGCAATTTGCCCTGTGACTCAATTCACTAATACTAAAACAAAAAGAGTTGTTAATCTTCAATTTGTTCAGCTTTTCTCTTGTTGTGGGGAGTGGAGTGACAACTTTCAAGCTCTTCACATCTTGGGTCCTGGGTTCCCGCTGTTTTCCCGCCTCAGCCCCGAGAGTAGCTGGGACTACAGGCGCCCGCCACCACGCCCGGCTAATTTTGTTTTTTTGTGTATTTTTAGTAAAGACGGGGTTTCACCGTGTTAGCCAGGACTGCATTTGTTTTTTAAAAATCTTTTTCCTAATTATATAAGTAAGGATATTTACTGTAGAATGTTTGGAAAGGAAACAAAATAAATATCATCTACTATCAACCAATCTGCAATAAGTCATAGTTAAGGTTTTGATATAGTTTTATTTTTAATATATATGTTTATATAAAAGAGTGCATGCGGCACATGGAAATAGGTATTGGATTTCCCCCATTTTCAGAGGCTATTTCTGTAAATTCTCTAAAACTGTGGCTGAAAATATTTTCAACGTTGAATGTCTTTTATAAGACATTCAGATCGTTTAGGGCTGGAGGGAATTCTGCCAAGGGTCACATGCAAGGCAGGACTGTGACATCCTCTTTATGATCACCCTTGTGCCTAGCCTTAAAGGAGTGTCAGCAAATGTTGGTTGACTTCATAGATGAAAAGGCTCATTTTTCCCATCTACAAAAAGTATGAAACATCCTCCTTCTCCCTTTCCTAGGAGGCCAGAAAGCTGAACGTGAGATTAAATACTCAGTTAAAATAATTTAGGTGGTTAGTGTATTTTTTTCCCTCTCCTCCAAAAACATGTTAACATTTCCATTTTAGTAGCTGTAATGTTTAGAATATACATACATTTTACTTGAAAGCTGCCGCATAGTCTATTTTGGTTTTGGGGTTTTTTGTTTGTTTTTTCGTTGTTTTTGTTTGTTTGTTTGTTTTTGATACAGAGTTTCGCTCTTGTCGCCCAGGCTGGAGTGCAATGGAGCAATCTCAACTCACTGCAACTTCCACCTTCGAGGTTCAAGAGATTCTCCTGCCTCAGGCTCCCAAGTAACTGGGATTACAGGCGCCTGCCACCACGCTCCGCTAATTTTTGTATTTTTAGTACAGATGGGGTTTCACCATGTTGGTCAGGCTGGATCTTGAACTCCTGACCTCAGATGGTCCATCTGCCTCGGCCTTCCACTGTGCTGAGATAACAGGTGTGAGCCACCGCGATCGGCCTCATAGTCTATTTTAGAAGTTGACAGGCTGCAAATAACAGGTAGACAAATTAATGAAGAATATCTGTCTTTCTGCCTATCCTGAAACACGTTGATCAGTGGGGGGTCGAGGGAAGGGTAGGAGTATGCAGGAGAGACCCGCGGAGAAGAGGGGAGAATCTACAACGGATAATGTTGTAGATATTTACAACATTTACTCAATGGTAGGTATTTTTATCCTCGTTTTATTGGTTGGAGAATTATATCATGGAGGTTTATACAACTAACAAGTGGGGGAGCCAGGAGAGAACACATTCACTCTTTAGTTGATTCATTCATTCATTCAGTCAACACATTTTTGGGTGTCTTCTAAATGCCAGACACTATTCTATGCCCTGAGGACACTTCAGTAAACAAAACAGCCCCAAATTCTTCCCTTATGGAGCTTTCTCGGCGAAGGGGGATTGGTTAGGAGCTCACAATCGGCAGCAGATGCTTGTAAATAACCGGACCTTTTTTGCATTCCCCTGCTCTGCCCCTGGCCCGGCCTCCGCCTCCCGCCCTGCTCCGGCCCCGCCCCCGACTCCGGCCCCGCCCCCGGCTCCGGCCCCGCCCCCGGCTCCGGCCCGGCGCCCGCGCTCCCGGAGCGCGGCTCGTAGGCCGGCGGTCGGCGCGCGCACTCACACTAAAGAGGTTTCTTCCCGGCGGGGGAGGAATCCCGCCGGCGAGCCGTACAGCTCCCCGAGCGCAGTCCGCGGACCGCCACCCGGCCAGGGCCGCTTTTGTCCCCCGCCCGCCGCCTCTGTCCGAGAGGCCGCCCGCGGGGCGCATCCCGACCGCGAGCGTCCGGTCCCAGAGTCGGGTGTGGTGGGGCCCGAGGCTGGCATCTCTCGGGAGCCGCAAGGCGAGAGCTGCAAAGGTAATGCGGCGTGGCGGGGACGCGGGAGCGGAGCGCGTGGCCAGCTGACTGGAGGGAAAACGCCGCCTCCCTGCAGCGGTTCCCGGAATCCCCTCCGGTTCCCTCTCCCCGACTCCTCCTCCTTCTGCCCTCCCTCCGCGTCCTGAGGTTGCTGCTCGTGCGCCCTTCCTCTCTCCCGGGGCCCCACCTGCGACCCCAGGACCCCTCCCGGGCCCTGCCCTGCGCCCTCCACGCGTCGCCCCTGCTGCGAGTCCGCTTTCGTTGCGCCCCTCCACGTCCCACCCCGCCCCACAAAGGATGCCCAGAACACCGGACATTTGCCACTGCAAGATGTGAGTCGTTGCTAAGTTTGAGGGTCACATTCCTCCAGGTCCACCCCGCCTTGCAAAACCGGCTCACCAGCCCAGTGCTCGGGTTCGGGATTTCCAGCCCGCCCCCTTGAGGTCCCCTGGGATTAGCGCCCCCTCGACCTGCGTCGTGGTCACAGACGGAACCGGGGCTGGAGTGGCCTACACGCCTCCGGATCCGCTGCGTGGAGGCAGGAGGGGGAAGGGGCGAGGGGACGTGGCCGCGGAGACAGAAGGGTGTACCCTTCCCAGGGTCGGAGAGGGAAGATACTGGGAAGATATTCCGCGAACATGGAAAGGCGATCGGCACTTGCGTTTCAACCCTGAGCAAATCAATCCGTTACACGCAGTAGCGAGTTGACTCCATCAGCCCGTTTATTTGGTTAGCGATGGTTTTATTGACTGAGTATTCCCACCTCCTTTCTTTTGACCTTTTTTTTCCCTTGTTTTATTTAGCAGGAAGTCTTAGAAACGAATATAGCATGCTTGGGCGTGGAGTCAGTGGTGGGAAGTGCCGGAGCTGGCTCAGGGAGACGTGGAGTTTCCCGTGTGTGCTAACTGGCCCAGGGGCTAAGTCCCACTCCTTGCCAAGGTTTCTCAGTATTTCCTGCCCACCGACCCCCAATCCACCTGTGCAGACTTGAGGGGGTGAGGGGATAGCAGAGACCCTATCACAATCTACCCTAAGGAAAATATCCAATAAACTCCCCTAGCAATTAGGGCATAGCTGATAAGACTTGATTTGTTTATCTCAGAAAATGAGTTGAACTTGTCAGTTCTATTGTTCATAAAGTTGTTTTCCACAATTTTAGATAATCAAAAATCGACATGACTCATTTTTCTTATATTTCCTCTAAAGTTTCTCATGTGTTTATTGAAAAGTTAAAGAAAATCTGATTTTGGTTCACATAATTTGACAATGGTGATTTGTTTAAAAGTCATTTCAAAAAGTATGAAAAGGATCATAACCCAAGAAGTACTATCTTAGAAGTGAAACATTTATTAAAATATCTTATCCGTGGCTCATACTTGCACACTCAAAGCCACATTGGACTCATTTTTTCTGCTACCTTTATAAACCTTCAAACTGTTCAAGAGTCAATGGTATGTATCATCTTTGATTATCAATCATCATGTTTTGTTTTGTTTTGTTTTTGACAAAGTCTCGCTCTGTCGCCCAGGCTGGAGTGCAGTGACGCAATCTTGGCTCAGTGCAGCCTCCCTCTCCTGGGTTCAAGTAATTCTCCTGCCTCAGCCTCTTGAGTAGCAGAGATTATAGGCATGTGCTACTACGGCTGGCTTTTTGTATTTTTAGTAGAGATGGGATTTCCACTGTGTTACCCAGCCTGGTCTGGAACTTCTGACCTCAAATGATCCACCTGCTTAGGCCTCCCAAAATGCTAGTATTACAGACTCAATCATCATGTTTTATCAAAGCTAAAACCCAGACTAAAATGCTGTTGCTTATAAGATGCACTTTCATTTTATGTAATGAAGTAAGAAAAAACACTGTCAATCTTGCTATGTCATGCCACCAGAATGAAAGCATTCTGATTTCAGAAATGCTCAAATGTGAAAAGAAAATGTACATGTTATAATTTGTGAAATGTTAGTGAGTTAGAGCAGAGCTTGACAGCACTGGCTCTAAGGGTCCTTCTTCTTCCTTTGGAAGAATGAAACTGGGGGGTATGCAATTCAGGGAAGAGTAAAGGAAAAACAAGTAGTTGGCAGAGGAGGTTGGCAGACTTAGAGGTACAGAAAAGAGAAAACGAGGGAAAAAGAGAGGTATGTATGATGGGGAGGAGTTCAGAGCCACTGCCAATTTTCTCGGGCCCCAACAGGAAAACGAGTTACCCCACAAACCAGGGTTTTACCATCTGGTACATGGGGATATCCATCAACTTTGTCATTGGTTTTCATTTATTTGTTTTTAATTCTCAAGTTTAAAAAAAAAAATTTTCCAAGTGTGTCTCAACCACCAGAAACTATAGTGAGAATTCTCTGTAACAAGAAAGAAGAAAACTGATCCAGTCTTTGGGTTTTTTTTAAAAAAAAAAAAAAAAAAAAGAAAGAAACTGAATCGCAACATACTTTGCTTTTTTCTTTTCTCACAAAGGAGCAGTGGGCTGTTTATGCTGGATGAAGGTGAGTGAGATGGGGGAAAGTTCACTGGGCACCAACTTTCTGGGCTAGAGAAATTGCCCAGGCTTTACAGAACAAGCTGGAATCAGGTGCAGTTGTAAAAAGGAAGTCAAGGTTTCACTCTGCCATATCAGTAGGAGGTGCTAAAGCCAAACTAGCACCAGCAAAGTGAACAGAAATGGTAAGGGGAAAAAAAAGGAAAGAACAACATGGCTTGCAAGGCGCCTTACTAAAAACAAAGAATTATGCTTGGAACAGAAGAAATTCATTACCATTGCCTTACACCGTACAACTTGATAAAAATATAAATCCAGTAAAACAAACTCAAAGATGAGAAAATTGTAAATTGGAGATGAAAAGGAAGATTGCAGACCTAAAGGAAAATTGAAGACCATAAAAACATAGTGACAGAACAAATAAGTCAGAAGAAAGAACAGAAGAAATACTGCTGAAAATAAAAGTATTTTAATAGAAGAAAGCCAGTAAGGAAGCCCAGTGAATTCAGCTGAAAAAGGACAAAGATTAAGAAGAAAGAAGCAATTGTGAAAGACAAAATACAATAAAGAATTGGAACCACTGGAGTCCAAGATGTAGAGAAGTCAACAAATGGGACAGAAAATTCAAATAAAAATAAGTCCGAAGAAAGCTTCTTGAAATGAAGAAAAAATGATCTGTAGGCCAAAGGAACATGCCATGTTCCAGAAAATGTCATATGGAATACAGAAGCACTAAGATAAACTATTTCAATTCAAAGAGAAAGCATTATTTAGAACTCTGAGAAGAAAAAGTAAAGGAGGGAAAAACAAAATCAAGCTGGCCTTAGACTTCAGTGCAGCACTACATGCCAGATTATGATGATTATGAGGGAACAGTTCCAAGGGAAAGAAACTTTTCGGGGCGTGGGGGAGGGGCAGATATTTTTTTCCAGAAGAACAAAGGGAATTCAGCACCCATGAACTGTTTTTGGAAAAACAAAACTTGCTGGGTAATAAAATCCAGGAAATAGCAAATTAAGAGATAAATCAAAATAAAGAACTTAAGAGTAGAGAATGGTAAAAAGACTCTTGATGAGTATTTATTCTATTTAAATATAGAATTAATACATCTGTAGAAATTATGGGTAGGATAGAATGGGATTATAAAGCTAGACAAAAATATACAGCCAAAAAAGAAAGAAGTCAGGGAGGAAGATGGAAGGAAATATGAGAATACCAATATTCTCTTCTTTCAAAGAATGGAATAGTAAATATGGTATAAAATTAAAAGGTGCTATGTGAATATGTAATACGGTAACTTTTAATATCTTTCATTTTATTTAAAACCTTAGAGGGATATTGTAGGAGATTATACTTTCTTACGGACAAAAAAAATTAAATTTTAGCAACTCCTTTGACTTTATTTTAGTCTTTCCCCAAGTAACATTAAACAGAAACACTGTGTGTGTGTGTGTGTGTGTGTGTGTTTCTGCATAGAAAGTTTTGTGGGATTATGTTCACCTAATGTTAATGATAGTAATTGTTTTTACAGAAGAAAAAAGAAAGATATTTGAAAAATAAACTAGAATCAAATATGCCAAGATGTTAACAATTGTTGATGCTGGATGATAGGAATAAGGATGAGTGTTACTTTCTTCTTTGTACTTTTTCATATTTTTCTGATTTCCAGAAAAAGATATGTAATTGTATTTGTCTGACATTTCTGAATCCAGTTCATTCATTATTCATTGCCTTCCTGGCAATGTGCATCAGTCTGTGTCAGACAGAAGGAAAGACACAGCCATGCTTTCTACCAGGAGACTATGAGGCAGCAAGTTCCCGGAGGGTTTTGTCCATCTAGGAGGAGTTGAAATTCAAAGAATCACTTCACCCAATCCATCCATTTCATCTGGGTCTTGAAAATTGGCAGGGTTTGGCCGGGCGCGGTGGCTCAAGCCTGTAATCCCAGCACTTTGGGAGGCCGAGATGGGCGGATCACGAGGTCAGGAGATCGAGACCATCCTGGCTAACACAGTGAAACCCTGTCTCTACTAAAAAATACAAAAAACTAGCCGGGCGAGGTGGCGGGCGCCTGTAGTCCCAGCTACTCGGGAGGCTGAGGCAGGAGAATGGCATGAACCCGGGAGGCGGAGCTTGCAGTGAGCCGAGATCTGGCCACTGCACTCCAGCCTGGGCGACAGAGCGAGACTCTGCCTCAAAAAAAAAAAAAAAAAAAAGAAAATTGGCAGGGTTTGTCTGGTCTCAAGGTAAATGGCAGGTAGAGCTTTTCTTTCAGAATGGAGAAGGCCAGAGTGTCACAGGGTGAACCTGTGACAAAATTGGGGTTCAGCCTGGGAAACCACATAGGTTGTCGGCTTCGCACAAGAAGGAATTCAAGAGCAAGCTGACAGAATAAAGTGAAAGCAAGTTTATTAAGAAAGTCAAGGAATAAAAGTGTGGCTACTCCATAGGCAGAGCAGCAGCATGGGCTGCTCCACTGAGTATACTTATGGTTATTTCTTATGCTAAACAAGCGATGAATTATTCATAAGTTGTCTGTGAAAGGAGTGGGAGTTCCCGGAACTGAGTGTTCCTCACTTTTTTCGACCATATAGAGTAACTTCTGGATGTTGCCATGGCATTTGCAAACTGTGGTGGCACTGGTGGGAGTTTCCTTCAGCATGCTAATATAATTAGCATATAATAAGCAGCGAGGTCACTTTTGTCACCATCTTGGTATGGCAGGCTTTGACCAGCTTCTTTACTGCATCCTGTCTTATGAGCGGGGTCTTTGTGACCTCCTATTTTATCCTGTAACTAAGAATGCCTAACCCTCTGGGAATGCAGCCCAGCAGGTCTCAGCCTCATTTTACCCAGGAGCTACTCAAGATGGAGTCACTGTGGTTCCAACACCTCTGACAAGAGCAGGGCATGACCTGTCACCTGGAGCTCAGCAGGGCAGTAACTCCAGGAAAAACTGGAAAGGCTGATAGCCTTGAATTTAACCTAAGGAGCTTAGTGCATCGTCAGGCAACAGTGAGCTACAGACTGAGCAGACTACATAATTCGCAGGGCCCACCCAGAGCCAAATAAGAATGCAGGAGAAAGTACCACTAAAGGTACTAAAATATAAAGCCTTTTCTTCCACAGTCCCTCTCTCTCAACACGTAATGTTTTTTTGTTTGCTATTTAATATCATTCTAAGTAAAAAAAAATAGGCTGGGCGCGGTGGCTCACGCCTGTAATCCCAGCACTTTGGGAGGCCAAGACGGGTGAATCACAAGGTCAGGAGATCGAGACCACCCTGGCTAGCACGGTGAAACCCCGTCTCTACTAATAATACAAAAAAATTAGCCGGGCGTGGTGGCAGGTGCCTGTAGTCCCAGCTACTTGGGAGGCTGAGGCAGGAGAATGGCGTGAACCCGGGAGGTGGAGCTTGCAGTGAGCCGAGATCGCGCCACTGCACTCCAACATGGGGGACAGAGCGAGACTCCGTCTCAAAAAAAAATAAAATAAAAATAAAAACTTGAATTATTAGCATGAATATTGCAGTTCTTTATGTTATGCAAAACCAGATTTAAATAAGAACATTTAATTCATATATGGAATTATGAATTATACCAAGTTATACCATTAGGACTTTACAGCACATCTTGGGAGGGTCCCTCGAACTAGCCAGAAGAAGCAAACTGAAGCCAGACAGGAAGATTGCAAAGAGGAAGAGAGGGTCTCCACCAGGCACAGAGCCACCTGAAGGAGCCCTCCCTCAGGCACAGGGATACCGAGGGAGCTGGAGCAGATTCACACAGGTCCCTGGGTGCCCTCTGCCCTGGTGACTCTAGGATGCATGTACTTGCACCTGACTTCTAGGCATCCCCCTCCTGCTAGCTTCCCCTCGACCTAGCCTGGGGCAGGCTCTGGGGAAGTCAAGCCTTGCATCTCCCTTTCCCAAGCACCTACCATCCTAACCTACAGTGTAGTGGCCTCGTCCAAGGGTCTTTACATCTCTGCCTCAGACATGCTAGGTACGTGGGTCAAGAGTGACCCAGAGACTCATCCCTGCCAGACCCAACCTCCAGCCAGCTGCCCTCTGACTCCAGTCCATGGGGCGAGGCTGGAGTGCTGGCCCTGACCTCTCCAGCATCTGCACCAGGAGAGCTTCAGTGGAACGTGGTCCCAGTTGACGCTCCATGCCAACAGCAGCAGCAGTTAGGCAGAGAGAGAGAAGCCAGGCAGGGCTTGGGGTTCCTCTGCTGGGAGTCTAACCTGCAGGAGATGGGGAAGAATCCAAGTGTGAGCTGGGGCTTCTAGCACAAAACACACATTGAAAGATAAAATGGTTAAGAATTTCGGGACAGGTGCAGGAGAGCCTTAAGCCAAGTGTAGGATCCTTCTAGCTGCAGGGCCTAGAGGGACTGAGACTAGCCATGCTTTAGGAAGACTGATCTATTTGTAGTCAGCAAGAGTTTCAAGGCACTCCATTAATAATTTAGGCAGGATACCAAGATGGGATATTGTATTTTCCAAGCAAGAAGAATCTAGTAATCAGGCATGTGGTTCCAAGTGAAGTATGGGTCACCAGAAAGCAAGGGAGGAAGCCATCCCCTGGCCCAGAGGGGGAGAATGGGACTTCTAAGTGTGTGTGTGTGTGTGTGTTTTCTCGGCTGCTGAAGAGACTGAGTGTTCCTGCAGATATATAACAAAGATGAAGATGTGCCACCATTGGAGACAAACGGAGGGACCAGAGGCCACATGTCAGAGGTCAGGTTAGGTGTACAAGTATAAAGGAGCTGCCCTGCATGGGCACGGTGGCTCACACCTGTAATCCAAGCACTTTGGGGGACTGAGGCCGGAGGATCACTTGAGCCCAAGAGTTCAAGACCAGCCTGGACAACATAGCAAAACCGCATCTCTAAAAAAAAAATACAAAAATTAGCCAGGTATAGTGGCACATCCCTGTAGTCCCAGCTACTTGGGAGGCCAAGGTGGGAGAATCACTTGAGCCCAGGAGGCAGAGGTTGCAGTGAGCTGAGATTATACCACTGCACTCCAGCCTGGGTGACAGAGTGAGGCCCTGTCTCAAAAAATAAAATGAAGAAGTTGCCCTTCTACAGTCTGGGTGTGGTGGTATCTAGGGGAATGTTCACAACTAGGCAACCCCTCTGCTGTGGAGTGATTATGGGAGATGACGTCACATCAAGATGTCTCAGCAGATGTTTCTCAATGGTTACAGTATTATGGGATTAGTTCCAGGCAGTCATGCTTGGATATCTCATGGGTGATGGAGTCTGTAGCAAGGCTGGAAATTTTGACTTGGAATCACTTGGATTTCTCTAAGAGAATACCCCAGGTTGGACCTGCTACTGTGGCAACAGAGAAGACTTAAAAATTACATTGTTTTTAGCTTGAACTTGGTCTTGTGAAGTCCTAATTAGGGAAGAGGAGTCAGTCTGGGGGTCTAGGGGAAAGCAAAGAGATAAAGCAGATAAGCTATAGGTCTACCTTGCTTCATGGTCTAGTACATACAAACAGAAAGAAGAAGCAGAGAAGCTATAGGTCTACCTTTCTTTATGGCCCAGGACATATGACCCTCCTGCACACATAACTCACAGTCTTCCTGCTTACCATCAAATGTTTCAACTTATCATCAAACATCTTGGCTGACAGAAGAATGCAAGTTAGCTCCCAGCTACCTTGGCGTTGTCAGTCCTCCACGTAGCACTCTTCAGCCCAAATTGCATTTTATAAAATCCCCAAAAGGCCTTTGTCTCCTGGCAATCACCTCCTCTCTTACTGACCTGCCCATTGCTCCCTTGCAATGTATTTTCCTACTTTCTCTAATAAATCTGCCTTTCTTGACCTAAACTGTCATGGTAAATTCTTCTTATGCCTGTGTTACCAGCCACAGACAGTCTACACAAGCCATGACAAGTCTGCGATTTCATGGTCTTTTTTTATTTTGATGATATTTCCCCAGTGTTTGGGGGACAGAAGAATGCCCACAATCTACAGGTCTTAGTCATGTGGATGGGGACAAAATATCCGAGAGAGAAGGAACAAGATTTCTACTGGGGTCCTTAAAATTCTTCTTGAAGAATTCCTTTCTCACCTGCGAGTAGGGAAGACTTTCTGATTATGACTCCAAATTTAGAAGCTAAGAAAGAAAATACCTTTAAATCTGAAAACGTAAAACTCAAAAACTTCTGGGTGGTTTTTTTTTGGGGGGAGGGGGTGTTTTTTTTAAAACAGCACAAGCAACCCAAAGGGCAAGTGACAGACTGGGGAGAGAAGAAAAAGATGTGACTCATATCACAGTTTCCCTTCTACTTTAAAAAAACCTCCTGCAAACCAGTAAGAAAATAGCAACAGCTCAATGGAAACATTGCCAAAGGCACGAACAGTTAATGAGAAGGAAATAAAAATCACTCTTAAACCTATGAAAAGATAAAGATGTTCGATCACACTCAGAGTAAGAGAAATACAAATTAATGTGAAAGACAATTTTTTGTTTATGAATTTGAGAAAAATCCAAGAACTTGATGATACACCTGTAAGAAGAGATGGTAAGGAAACCAAAATTCTCACACATTACAGGTGGTTATATAAATTTGTACAGCCCCAAGGGTGGCTGGAGTGACAGTTTCTATCCAAATTACAGATGCATAGTTTCATTTCCAGGTCTCTTCTGTCTGCTTCTTCAGACCCACCTTCCCCTCTCCCCACTCTTTAGTTGGCCCAGGATCCTGTCTGGTAAGGATACAAACCCAGGCCCCTTGCCCTATGGCTTCTGGTTGTGTTCAGCCGATGGGGAGCCCCAAATGAGAGAAGTGAGGGACACAGTGAGGGATATTTATCCCTCAGCCTCTTGCCTGCACTGCCCTCTTGGTCTGGCTGTGTCTAGTGGTCTCATGTCATAGCTGCTCATACAGGAGTTTCTCCTTTCAAACTGCAGTGTTGGCTCCTTCTCTTCCCCTTCCTGCCTAGAGTGATTTATAGCCATCAATGTTGTGAGCTACAGATTCTCAACTCTCCCTTCTGCAGGCCCAGAGTGGTCACAGTCCTCAATGTTGTGAGCTACAGGTTCTCAACTTTCCCTTCTGCAGGCCCAGAGTGGTCACAGCCCTCAATGTTATGAGCTGCAGGTTCTATATTCTCCCTTCTGCAGGCTGGGAGTGGACACAGCCCTCAATGTTGTGAGCTGCAGGTTCTATATTCTCCCTTCTGCAGGCCGGGAGTGGACACAGCCCTCAATGTTGTGAGCTACAGGTTCTATACTCTCCCTTCTGCAGGCCCAGAGTGGTCACAGCCCTCAATGTTGTGAGCTACAGGTTCTCGACTCTCCCTTCTGCAAGTCCAGAGTGGGCACAGCCCTCAATGTTGTGAGCTACAGCCCTTAATGTTGTGAACTACAGGTTCTGGACTCTGCCTTCTGGGCCTCAGAGTGGTCACAGGCCTCAATGTTGTGAGCTGCAGGTTCTATACTTTCCCTTCTGGTTTGCCTACAGCCTGCTCACACATTTGTAAATACAGTCCTGCACCCTCTAATGATGTCTTGGGCAAAGATGGACTCTTTATGTGACAGTGGCCCCATAAGATTATACCATATTTCTACTGTACCTTTTTTGTGTCTAAATATGTTCAGATACACAAATGCCACTGTGTTGCAACTGCCTGCAGTATTCAGCACAGTACCATGCTGGACAGATTTATAGCCTAGGAACAATAGGCTATACCATATAACCTAGATGTGTAGTTGGCTACGCTATCTAGGTTTGTCTAAGTATACTCTATGATATTCACACAATGAAATAGCCTAACAATGAATTTCTCAGAACATAGCACTGTTCACAGTTGCAAAGATACGGAATCAACCTAAGTGTTCATCAACAAATGATTGCATAAAGAAAATGTGGCTAGGTGTGGTGCTCACATCAGTAATCCCAGCACTTTGGGAGGCCAAGGCAAGAATCCAGGAGTTTGAGATCAGCCTGGGCAATATAGTGAGACCCCGTCTCTAAAAAAAAATTTTTTTTTTAATTAGCCGGTGTGTGGTGACACATGCCTGTAGTCCCAGCTACGTAGGGGGACAGGTGGGAGGATTGCTTGAGCCTGGGAGGTTGAGGCTGCAGTGAGCCATGATTGCACCACTGCACTCCAGGCTAGGCAACACAGCAAGACCCCGTCTCAAAAAAAAAAAAAAATTACATATATATATATACACACCGTATATTCAGCCATAAAAAAGAATGAAATTATGTTTTTTGCAGCAACATGGATGGAACTGAAGGCCATTATCTTAAGAGAAACAACTCAGAAACAGTCAGTACCACCTGTTCTTATAAGTGGGAGCTATTAATAAATAATGTGCACACATTGACATGCAATGTGGAATAATAGTCATTACTGCCTGAGAAGGGTGGGTTGGCATGTAGGGAGTTAAGGAATGAGAAATTACTTAATGGGTATAATGTATACTATTCAGGTGATGGGTACACTAAAAGCCCAGATTTCACCACTATGCAATATATCTATCTAACAAAACTGCACTTGTACCCTTTAAATTTATTTTTTTAAAGTGTCTATCCTAATTTGAATGAGCTGTTTCCTGCCAGAACCCTAACTGATACGTCATTTGTCTAACAGTTCTACTTCTGGAAATTTTCCCACACTTAAACTGGCACATGTACAAAATGAAAGGGATTTCCTTGCAGAAGAGACTGGAAATAATTCAAATGTCTATAGTAGAGGTACTAATTATATAAATAATGGTGTGTCTATAGAGTAGAACTCTATCCAGCTATTTAAAAAACAAGGATAGAACGATCTTCCAAATATATTTTTAAGTGAAAAAAGCAGGGAGGAACAGGGACTATACATGCTATCTCTTGTCTAAAAGATGGGGAAATTAGAAATACGCATTTGTTTTTGCTTATGCGTGGAGACACTCTGAAGGATTCACAAAAGAAAAAAAAAGTAGTTTTCTAAAGGGAGTAAGACTTTTTTTTTTTTGTATGCTTAAAATTGTTGAACCCAATGACTGTTGCCTGTTCAAAAGTTAAATTTAAAATTCCTCCCTGACTAGGTGGGGGATTGGGCCCAGAAGTTGAGACCAGGCTCACTTGAATAAATGGGGTAAATGATCCAGTTCCCGGAGCTAGGAATTTTACTATTCCTTACAGGTCTCTCCTTGTCTTGTTTTTGCTCCCATTTTTATATTTGCAATTTAATTAGACACTTCAGAATTTTGATCACCTCATGTTGATTTCAGATGTAAAAGTCAAGAGAAGACTCTAAAAATAGCAAAGATGCTTTTGAGCCAGAATGCCTTCATCGTCAGACCGCTTAATTTGTTTCTCATGGGTGAGTGCTGCTTTTTATCTTAGCTCTTATGGAAGCAAGCTGTGATGCCATCCTCATGGAGAACCCTGGCAGGAAGTAGCAAACTCATTTCCCTGACTAGAGGACCCAGTTCCAGCCTGCCTAGCATCAGGAGTTAAGTGGAAAGCAGATAGGAAACCTACACTAGTGGTTTAGATTCGGTGTAATTTCCTGTCCTGTCGTTAATTTTCAGAAAACAAATGAGTGACTTAAGGCAATAATAATTGGGACTATGCTCGCCTATAATTTGAAGAGTAATTTCTCCTAACACCCTTTCTTCCTCCCCAATCTTTGATAAATGTCTTTTAACTCTAAAGTTGATTAATTAGTAGCATGCTTATTCATATTCTGAGAATGTTTCTAGGATGGACAATTGCTTCTGAGGACACTCCCTCAGCCAGCCCAAGTACTTAAACAAAAACAAGGAAATGATTTTGGTGTTAAAGATCTCGTGTGTGGCCGGGTGCGGTGGCTTACGCCTGTAATCCCTGCACTTTGGGAGGCCGAGGCAGGTGGATCACAAGGTCAGGAGATCAAGACCATCCTGGCTAACATGGTGAGCCGAGATGGCGCCACTGCACTCCAGTCTGGATGACAGAGCGAGACTCTGTCTCAAAAAAAAAAAAAAGTTCTTGTGTGTGTGTGTTTGTGTGTGTTTTGAGACATAGTTTCACTCTGTTGCCCAGACTGGGCGTGATCTCAGCTCACTGCAGCCTCCACCTCCTGAGTTCAAGCGATTCTCCTGCCTGGGCCTACCAAGTAGCTGAGATTACAGGCACCCACCACCATGCCCGGCTTAATTTTTGTATTTTTAATAGAGACAAGATTTCACCATGTTGGCCATGCTGGTCTCAAACTCCTGACTTCAAGTGATCCACCCGCCTTGGCCTCCCAAAATGCCGGGGTTACAGGTGTGAGCCACTGCGTCCAGCCTTTTTTTTTTTTTTTTTTTTTTGAGACAGGGTCTCTCTCTGTCACCCAGGCTGGAATGCAGTAAGTGATCTCAGCTCACTGCAGCCTCCGCCTCCTGGGTTCAAGCAATTCTCCTGCCTTAGCCTCCCAACTACTCCCAAGTAGTTGGGACTACAGGTGTGCACCCCCACACCCAGCTAATTTTTTGTATTTTTAGTAGAGACAGGGTTTTGCCGTGTTGGCCAGGCTGGTCTCAAATCCTGACCTTGTGTGATCCACCCACCTTGGCCTCCCAAAGTGCTGGGATTACAGGCATGAGCCACGGCACCCGGCCCCAAATATATTTTTAAGTGGAAAAAGCAGGGCAGAACAGGGACCGTACATACTGTTGTTAGTGTCAGCTCCCAAATGGATCTTAGATCACAGTCCTTGCACCATGTGCTGCTGGCACCAATGTAGAATAAAAACCATCTATGTGGGCATTTTTTTAGTACAAGAAAAGTCTCAATCTGTTACCAATAAATGTGTGTTAAAGAATTCCAGACTTAGAGTAATCATTGCAAGTTGAGCCCAGATAAAACTGTTGCCTCTCTAATGTGTTTTCTTCCTTCTAGTGTGTATCAGCCTCGTGTTTGGTATTTCACATGATTTGCCTGGTAAGAGATGTTTTTTGGCTTTACTAAATTTTGTATAAGAGTGAAAGTGTTGGGGCAGCCTTTCAGAGGTATAAAATGTGGGATATTTGATTTCTGATTGTACATCTGTTACCAATTTTATTGGGATTCTTTCTCTGTAAAAGGAGCTAAAATGAGCTAACTCTGGTTTTTTGAGAGATACAAAACTAGTCTAAGAAATGAACACTAGAGATCATTTTTAAACTTCTTTAAAGAATATTCAAACTCTTAATAATCTCACTAATAGAAGAACAAGGAGACACAGACTGTGCCAAACAAAAGATGGCCCAGAAATACTTGCTCTTTAATTTATATTCTTCCACCCTGATGGTTCCAGACAAAGGACGATAATCTTTTTTTAACTAAACTTCTTGCTACATATATAAATCTGTCCACAAAACTTCATTAAGCATTAAATATGTGTCCAACCTTGCGCTAAGCGTTGGTTGGGGTTGAAGAGTTGGCAATCAGGAAACAAAGGCCTGGGTCCTAACCACAGGAAACTGAGATGATCTTTAACAATTTAACCATATAAGGCAGAATTTGGCAAGCGTGGCTTTAATGTTTTATTTATCACTGCCACTTCCCACATGCATGACATTGTATAATTCAACTCAGTTTCACGGTCTGTAAAATGAATCTCTTCTTAGTGCCTACTTCAGCATTGTTACGGGGCTTAAATGTTTACAAAGGGCCAGTCTGGGCTCATGTTATACTCCCCTGCTCTCTGTGATCCAGGGAGTAAGTATGCTGGGGAATCCAGAGGAATGAAAATTTGCAGTGGGCTGAGCTACTTAAGGAGGACTTCATGGAGGAGCTGGGAGCTGAGTTGAGAGAATGGCTTGGGGAGGGAGAATGGGTAGGGGAGAATGAAAGGAAGTCCACCACATGGGCTGGGATGGCCTGGGTTACTTTGGTCCAGTGAACCATGGAGGGACAGTCCAAGGGCATTGGAGAAGCCCTTCTGTCCAGACTCTGCTTACACAGTGCACAGTTCCTGTTTCCTGCACTTGCCTGCCCTGACAATATGTTGTTCATTAATTAAGTTACTAGTTCATTTCCCATGTCCTGTAGACTTCCTGTTTTCCAGACCCAGGGCTCTCTGGAGGTGTTATCTGCCAGAGGTGTGGGTTCTAGATCCCAAGAAATGACTGAACAGTGGCCAGAATACAACTGTGGGTTCCACATTTCAATGCCTTTTTTTCCTTCTTCTCTTTAGATTACACAGGTGAATCTTGCACTTTTAAGATATCATTGCGAAATTTCCGGTCCATCTTATCATGGGAATTAAAAAACCACTCCATTGTGGCAACTCACTATACGTTGCTGTATACAATCATGAGGTTGGTTTGATATTTCATTTTCTCTTGGTAAACATATTATTGTTCTGTTATATGGGGAGTGGAAGAAGAGATGATCTTTTCTCTCTCTCTGCCTCTCCCTCTCCCTTTTCCTGTCTACCTCTCCTTCTCTCTGTGTTTCTTATTCAGAGCCTTAAAAGGCCAAAGACAAAACACCATCATACATCCATTTTTAATTAAATTGAATACTTTAATAATCCACATTTATTTTGACAAAGCTTGTATGTGTCATCAAAGTCAATTTCTACAGCTCAGAACCTCACATACAAAATAATTCTTGTGCATGGGTTAGGCAATGATTTCTCTAATTCAGTCAGTCTGAATGTTTAAAAGTCCCATTATCTGAGGACAGGAATCCAAAGGTCTATTGACCATGTCGATGGTTTATGTTCACTTTTCTTTACTCTGTTGGGACACCAGAAACTGCCTTGCCTAGTCTGGGACAGGCCTGGGTGCAAAGTCTGGTTTGGTCACTAACCAGCTTGACACTTGGCACAGAGCTCAGCCCCTAAGCTAATGCCTCTGCTGAGAGGTTGCTGCAAGGATTCATGACATAATGGATGGAGTCCTTTCGTCTTTCTTCTTCCCACGCCTACCAATCTTAGAAGTCATTGCTTTGATCTAGCAACCCCTTGGAGTGTCCTTTTGTTGGTTATTTATTTGGCCTAGAGCTGCTGCTGCTCCTGCTTACTGACTAAGCCAGTGGAAGACCTCTTGTGAGTTTCTCTTTGGTGCCTGCTAAAGTCTTAAAAGTTTTTCTCTGCATTGAGTGGTCACATGTATCATCCAACTAACTGAAGCTTGGTAGATGAGATGTCTGTGCTGTCCCTGAAATAGACCAGATCTGACTTAGGACTGGATCATCTAGTCTTAGCCAGAGAGGGAGGGGGTCTCAGGGAAGGCATTCATGATTGTCCCATAGAGGGAGGGAGATCTGAGGCCTCCACCATGAGGGCCCAAGTTTCATTCATTCATTTACTCATCCGGCAAATTTTACTGAGCACCTACTACCTGCCAGGGGGTCCAACTGTGAACCAAAGTCCTTGCCCTCCTGGAGCAGACAGTATGTAAATGGAGACATGAGTAAACAAAGGTATAGTGTGACAGGTGTGGGTAAATGCTACGATCAAGAAGAGAGAGAGGGATTGAAAGTGCAGGGGTGGGGAGGGTATAAGATGTTCCATTTTCAATAAGATGTTTGGGGAAGATCACTTAGTACAGTGATATTTGAGCAGAGCCCTAAAGGAAACAATGAAGTAAGGCACCCAAAAATAGACTCTCATTACGTCAATGCTCACACTTTCCTTTTTCCATTTTTTTCTTTCCAAAGTAAACCAGAAGATTTGAAGATGGTTAAGAACTGTGCAAATACCACAAGATCGTTTTGTGACCTCACAGATGAGTGGAGAAGCACACACGAGGCCTATGTCACCATCCTAAAAGGATTCAGCGGGAACACAACCTTGTTCAGTTGCTCACACAGTTTCTGGCTGGACATAGACAGTGAGTTTATCTCTGTTTCTTCACTTTGTCCCCATCATCAAGATCATTATCATTTGCTATTCCGTGAAATAGGAGGTCTGCAAAGGTGTTTTAGACCTGGGGCTGGGCTCACCTCTTGGCCCTGCCACTTCCTAGCTCAGTATCCGTGGACTGCTTTGCTTCTCTGAGCCTTGGTTTTTTTAATCGGAAAAGTGGAATGATAACTTGTACTTTGCAGATTCGCCCAGTGCCTGTATAAGGCAGTAGGAGCTGCTGTTTTTCGGTTTCATAGCCTGACAGAAAGTGTGGAGCCAGGTTCAGGTGGGCTGGATCTAGCTCTCCTATCTCTTTGGCCCAGTATTTCCTTCCTTCCTTCCTTCCTTCCTTCCTTCCTTCCTTCCTTCCTTCCTTCCTTCCTTCCTCCCTTCCTCCCTCCCTCCCTCCCTCCCTCCCTCCCTCCCTTCCTTCCTTCCTTCCTTCCCTCCCTCCCTCCCTCCCTCCCTCCCTCCCCCTCCCTTCCTCCCTCCCTCCCCCTCCCTTCCTCCCTTCCTCCCTTCCTTCCCTTTTTCTCTCCTTCTTTCTTTTTTTGTTTTTTTGAGATGGAGTCTCACTCTGTCACCTAGCCTACAGTGCAGTGGTACGATCTCGGCTCATTGCAACCTCCACCTTCCAGGTTCAAGCGATTCTCCCACCTCAGCCTCCAGAGTAGCTGGGATTACAAGCACACACCATCACACCTGGCTAATTTTTTGTACTTTTAGTAGAAATGTTTCACCATGTTGGCCAGGCTGGTCTCGAACTTCTGACTTCAAGTGATCCGCCTGCCTCAGCCTCCCAAGGTGCTGAGATTACAAGCATTAGCCACTACACCTGACCCCACTGTTTTCTTGATACAGCAACTCCACCCCCACATTATAACCCCATAGTTCTTTTGTGTGTGAACACCCAAGTGTGCATGCACCTAGGACCCAAAGCTCAGAGGAGAAGACTAGAACCCAAGAACAGGTCTACGCCTTCTTTCTTTCCCGGTGACTCAAGTCAGCTCCCTAAGGCACTGTGTTAACAGCTCCAGCTCTGTTACTTTTTCAATTTCCCACTTTACAATGAATTTCCAAGAGAACCATTTGGTCTCAGCTTCCTGTTGTAGGCTATGCGGGTGTGCACGTGCTCATACATGCTTAGCAAAGTAGTGAGCATGACTACTACTTTGTTGCCACTGTGGCAAACAATTCAGATATGACATTTGCTAGATTTGTGTGCATGTTGATGTATGTGTATAAACAGACATCTGTGTGTACACACAGAAAAGAAAGAAAATCAGAATTTATAGTTCATGGTATTTGGGTTGTTAAAGAATGCATATTAAAGTAACAGTGAGATATGTTTCATGACTCAAATGATAAATATGAAAAATACATAAATATCCAGGCTTAGAGGGAATACAAAGAGTGTGCTTTGGCATGGTCCATCTGAAGTAATTGACAGCATGTATTAAAAACCTTAACATGTGCTTACTGTAATCCAGAATTCTTTAGTAATTTGTCCCAAAGAAATTATTAAGGCCGGGCACAGTGGCTCACACCTGTAATCCCAGCACTTTGGGAGGCCGAGACCAGTGGATCACTTGAGCTCAGGAGTTCAGGACTAGCCCGAGCAACGTGGCGAAACCCTATCTCTACGTTAAAAAAGAAAGATAGAAAAAAAGAGAGACAGAGAGAAAGAAAGAAATTATGAAGGACAAATGCAAAAATTTAGTTCCAAGAATATCCCATGATATATTAAGTCTTTAATAAAAATCAGAGACAATTTAAATGTTCAAAACAGTGAATCAGTTAACTCATGATACAGTCACTTAGTGGAATAGCATTAGCAATGAAAAATTATGATGTAAATCAGGTCTTGGCAGATTTTCTATACAGGGCCAGAGAAGAACCACTTTAGATTTTGTGGGCCACATACGGTCTCAGTCACATATTCTTGTCTGTTTTTGTTTTCTGAACAGTGTCTTTTGAACCACCAGAGTTTGAGATTGTTGGTTTTACCAACCACATTAATGTGATCGTGAAATTTCCATCTATTGTTAAGGAAGAATTACAGTTTGATTTATCACTCGTCATTGAAGAACAGTCAGAGGGGATTGTTAAGAAGGTAAGTGACTTCTCCTGTTAGGATCAAAACAGTTCTGAGTGGGTAGTCAATGCACTTGACTGTCTCTTTTGAAAGGAAATTTGCAGTTGAACAATTAAAGCTGAAAGGTCAGGCTTCTGTGTGGTCTGACCTTAGGGAAGAAGTCACTATAGTTCATTCACTATATTGATCTAAACCTGCAGCACAGTCTTCTTTAAAAGAATAAGCTCACGCCTATAATCCCAGCACTTTGGGAGGCCGAGGTGGGCAGATCACCTAAGGTCAGCAGTTTGAGACCAGCCTGGCCAATATGGTGAAACCCCATCTCTACTAAAAATACAAACATTAGCCAGGTATGGTGGCAAGCACCTGTAATCCCAGCTACTCCAGAGTCTGAGGCAGGATAATCGCTTGAACCTGGGAGACAGAGGTGGCAGTGAGCCGAGATTGCACCATTGCGTTCCAGCCTGGGTGACAGAGCAAGACTCCATCTCAAAAAAAAATAAATAAATAAATAAGCCACATGTACAACATAAAGGAACACACAGGAGAGAGGGTGTGGGAGGGAGATGCAGAGTACAGCCAAATTTCAGTGAGCCCTGGAGAGATTTCTTTGAAAAGGAGGGTTTAGCTGAGCCACCTGTGAAAAGCATCTGTCGCTGCCTGTCTGGCCGTCACACACAGTAAGGAAGTGGCTCTTCTGGCAGGTTCTGTCCTCTCATAATTTCTGCGAAGGACCTGACTGTCAGTAACCTTAGGGTAATCTGGTATCAGACAGACCTGAATCTTCAATTTTTGTTGTCCCTGTCCCTCCGAATGCTGGAATAAGTGGAAATGGACAAATTGCTCTCACTGGTGTAGCAGCAGCTTATGTCTGTAGAGCCCTTTGCCAAGTATAAAACCCTTACAAGTAAGACCAGCCTGAGAGATAATCTGGGTAGATGCATGTCAGGCAGAGGGCACAGGAAGTTCAAAGGTTCTGGGGCTAGAGTGGGCCTGGTGTGTTTCAGCAACAGCAGGGAGAGGTGGCTGAACTGGAGTGACCAAGCAGGACGTGAGGAGGAGGTGAGGTCAGAGGGTAAATGTGGCTGGACCTGGTAGGAGTTTGTGGGTCTGGGTCTTCTGAGTGTGATGGAAGACCCTGGAACCCAAGGCTTAACAGGGCATCCTGGCGGGGCTGTTAAAAATAGACCACAGGGGCAAAGATGGGAGTTAGGAAACCAGTTAAGACACAATCAGGGTGGCAGTCACTTAATAGGCAGTAACAAATTATATGATTATTATCATGTTTCTTTTAATATCAACATGGATTATAATCAGTACTCTAGGAAAAGGAGCAAAAATGGGGGGAAAATAAGTTTATGTGGCCTAAGGACTATGTGAAATGTCATTAAATCTCCTGTTTCAATCATGTCTTCATTTGTGTTCACCCCATAAGCAACTAACTCTGTGTTTTAGATTATGATTCCTAAAATAAGAGACTAATGCTTATTAGGATATTGACTACTCTGTAAGAGGAAAAACCGTAGTTAATAGACATCTTCTTCATAAAGAAAATTAGCCTTTAAATTAAATCAAGAAAAAAAAAAAAGCTACTAGTATAATCCAAGCAACAGATGGTGGTGGCTTGGACCTTGATAGTAGAGGGGTAATGAGTAGTGAGAAGCCATCAAATTCTGCATGTATTTTGGAGTTTTGTTTGCTTGTTTGTTTGTTTGTTTTTGAGACGGAGTTTCACTCTTGTTGCCCAGGCTGGACTGCAATGGCACGATGTCGGCTCACTGCAACCTCCGCCTCCCAGGTTCAAGCAATTCTCCTGCCTCAGCCTCCCTAATAGCTGGGATTACAGGCACCCACCACCACACCCAGCTAATTTTTTGTATTTTTAGTAGAGACAGGGTTTCACTGTGTTGGCCAGGCTGGTCTCTAACTCCTGACCTCAGGCAATCCACCCACCTCAGCCTCCCAAAGTGTTGGGATTACAGGTGTGAGCCACCATGCCCGGCTCATAATTCTGTATATATTTTGCACACGGAGCAAGACTAACTTCCCCATTAACTATGGAAGATGATGAATGAAGCAGGTGAGGGTTAGATAGGGTTAGAGGGTTTGGGACATGTTAAATTCCAGGTGCCCGTAAGGGATCTAGGAGGAGATGTGGGGAAGGAGCTGGATGTGCCAGTCTGGAGTCCAGGGGAGAACCCCCAGCTAGAGAGAGAGCCTGGGAGTCCCTGGCTTCTTGGTGCATGTTGAATGCCCTGAGACCAGATGAGAGCACCTGGGAATAGACACTCAGAAGAGAAGGCGTCCAAGGACATAACCCCGGGAACATTCCAAAATTTGGAGATCTGGCAAATGAGGAAGAAACAGCAAAATCGACTGAGAAAGAGCAACCAGCATGGAGAGAAGCAGGTGAGAGTGGTGTCCCGGTAGCTGAGAGAAGAATGTTCCAGAAGGAGAAAGTGGTTTACTGAGTCCAGTGCTGCAAATGGGACAATTGAAGAGGACTGACTATTGGATTTAGCAACATTGTGTCCTTGATAAAAGTAGTTTTAATAGAGTCAAGGTCAAAGAGCTGGTTGGAGTAGATTCAAGAAAGAGCAGGAGGAGAAAAATTGGAGACAGTGAAGAGAGCTCATTTTTCTAAGGAGTTTTTCCAAAGAGGGAAGGAGGCTGTGTGGTGGCCACTGGAGGGGAAGCTTTTAGTTTGTTGGGTCGTAAGTTTGTTTACTAACTCCTCCTCCCAAACAGAAATTTATAGAAAAACATTATTACTGAAGGCTGTATGTGAGCTGCTAGGAATCCTCATTTATTAAACTGCTAGTAAGAATGTATTTAAAAAACTGTAAAACATGATACAAAAGTTATTATTCATGAAAGAGCCTTCATATCATCTTTTAAATTCTGAAGCGGAACGCAACTACAGGAAAGAAGAGGCCAGGCGTTTAAAGGGGGATGGCTGGGTGCGGTGGCTCACGCCTGTAATCCCAGCACTTTGGGAGGCCAAAGCAGGCAGATCGCTTGAGGTCAGGAGTTCAAGACCAGCCTGGCCAACGTGGTGACACCCCATCTCTACTAAAAAATACAAAAAACTAGCCGGGTGTGGTGGCGGGCGCCTGTCGTCCCAGCTACTCCAGAGGCTGAGGCAGGAGAATGGCATAAACCTGGGAGGCGGAGCTTGCAGTGAGCTGAGATCCGGCCACTGCACTCCAGCCTGGGCGACAGAGCAAGACTCTGTCTCAAAAAAAAAAAAAAAAAAAAAAAAAAAAATTAGCCAGGCATGGTGGCAGGCGCCTGTAATCCCAGCTACTCAGGAGGCTGAGGCAAGAGAATCTCTTGAACCCAGGAGGTAGAGGTTACAGTGAGCCAAGATCCTGCCACTGCACTCCAGCCTGGGCAACAGAGTGAGATCCCCATCTCTCTCTCTCTCTCTCTCTCTCTATCTATCTATTGATAAAGGGAGAAGATGAGAAACTAGACGTCAGTTTTGTCACAGACAAGCTCTGTGACCTTGGAGAAGTTACCTAGCCACACTGAGCTACAGTTTTCTCATCCGTTGAATGGAGAGAATGCCTATTTTGCAGACTGTTTTGAAAGTCAAAAGAGTTAATGTTTATGAAGGCACTTTCTCAAGTGTAAAGTAGACACACACTGTCCATGAGAGAAGATAATCGTGTAAAAATGACGTCACAGAGACTTTTATTCCTCTTTGAAGACTTTTATCTCATTTGTAAAATGAAGTTGCTAGACTAGATTTCATGGGTATAAAATATGTGTGTGTGCGGGTGTATATAAGTGCATGTAGGCGTAGTTTTCTGATAGCTTACTTGCTCCAGGTGACTTATAAATCCTTTTTCTTACCAAGCCTGTGATAAATCTAACCCTGTTTGAGATTTGAAGACAAATCCCGAAAGAGATTCTTAAGGCCTGCCTCTAAATGAAATTCTGAGTCTTACTGATTTTTTGCTTATTTTTACAGCATAAACCCGCAATAAAAGGAAACATGAGTGGAAATTTCACCTATATCATTGACAAGTTAATTCCAAACACAAACTACTGTGTATCTGTTTATTTCGAGCATAACGATGAGCAGGCAGTCATAAAGTCTCCCTTAAAATGCACCCTCCTTCAGCCTGGCCAGGAATCAGGTATGTTCTGTTTTTTAAATTCATGTTTTGAGTATTCATGCTTTTACTCCGAGGGCAAGCCTATTAAAAGAATCAGAAATTCATGGAGCACTAAAGGTCTTTCTTCCAATAATGGCACCTCCCAGAGGTGTTTTCTGTTGATTCGTGTGTACGATCTGGTAGAGTCACTTTTATGTTGTCATACCAAAAGACAACCAGATACTACTCGATGAGATCAGAAATCTTGAAATGGAAATGCTTTTATTTCAGGGAGTCAGGAGTAAATTCAGCACTGTGTGCCCTTAGTGTGGCCGTTGCTGAAGCCAAATGCCAGAAGAGGTGGAGCTGCTTGAGACAGTGGCATATAGTGGCATTAAGGGGTGAAAAGGTGGAAGCAGTGAGGTTGGGTGCAGTTCATAGATGTGATCTGGCATCAGCTGTAGCTCATAGATGAAAGGGACCCTTGCCAGGGTGTATGAGAAAATCACTAATGAAGGCTGAACACCTTTCTGTTACACAGACATCAGAACAGTAAACAGTGTGATCCCAAACCTTCCTCCCCTTGGGAGTGAGAGCAATCAAATCTCGGAACTCCCTGCTGATTGTTTTCTCAGGAAGTAGCCAAGTCTCCACCTATTTTACCAAAAGTGAGAAGCTATGCAAGTCTTCCTCAAGGAAGCCCTTCTAAATGTCCCAACCCCAATGTTCGGGGAAAGGGATCCCAATCCATACCCCAAGAGAGGGTTCTTGGATCTTGCACAAGAAAGAATTCAGGGCGAGTCCATAAAGTGAAAGCAAGTTTATTAGGGAAGTAAAGGAATAAAGAATGGCTACTCCATAGACAGAGCAGCCCCAAGGGCCGCTGGCTGCCCATGTTTATGATTATTTCTTGATGATATGCTAAACAAGGGGTAGATTATTCATGCCTCTCCCTTTTAGACCATGTAGGGGAACTTCCGGACATTGTCGTGGCATTTGTAAACTCATGGTGCTGGTGAGAGTGCAGCAGTGAGGACGACCATCTTGGTTTTGGTGGGTTCTGGCCGGCTTTACTGCAGTCTGTTTTATCAGCAAGGTCTTTACGACCTGTATCTTGTGCCGACCTCCTATCTCATCCTGTAAGTTACAGTGCCTTAACTGTCTGGGAATGCAGCCCAATGGGTCCCAGCCTCATTTTACCCAGCTTCGATTCAAGATGGAGTTGCTCTGGCTCAAATGCCTCTGACACCAATGGAAGTATCTTTCATGTTCTGATTTACCAGAATAAAAATAAGGTAGGATCTATAAAGAAATTACTTTAGTTGTAAACCAAAATAAAATTCTAAGCCCTCCAACCAACCGAATGGACCCCTCCTCTTGGACAAGGGCCAAATAAAGTAAAGTAAATGAAACATCAGTTCAGGTCATGATGGGAATGACTGGTCCAGACATGCCTCACTATACCTTCCTACCTTTGGAATTCAGGCACAGCTGGCCAGCACTAATGTTAAAACAGAAACCTTAAGACAAAAAGATGCTTTGTAGCACTAATGCCAACATGATGGGTAGCAGGCCCTAAAAGAAATCAAAGTATTTTACCCCAAAATACATTTATTTGACATATTTAAAATAGCCCTGCAAAGCTGTCTCTTGCAGGGAAAATCTGCTTTCTATAAAGAACCCCCTTCCCAGTCCAGGTCTTCTTCCTGATCCAAGAGAGAATTCACTAAGAGTCTGGTACTTTTTTAAGTCCGGTAAGAAACATTTACAATCTATTCTGTCTGAAGCCTGCTACCAGAGGCTTCATCTGCATCATAGGAACCGTGGCCTCCACAACCCTTTGTCTTAATCCAGATGCTTCCTTTTATTAATTCCAAGTCTTTAATCAGGAAATCTTTGAATCTATCTATGACCTGGAAGCCCCCTCTTCGAGTTGTCCCACCTTTCCTGATTGAACCAGTGTACGTCTTACATGCATTGACTGATGCCTTGTGTCTCCCTAAAATGTATAAAACCAAGCTGCACCCTGACCAAGGGTTCTCAGGATCTCCTGGGGCTGTGTCATGGGCCATTGGTCACTCGTATTTGGCTCAGACTAAATATCTTCCAGTATGTTACTGACTTTGGCTCTTTTCATTGACAAAGTGATATGGTCATTTGTGAATGAAGTGAGCTACGGAACGTTGCCTAGCACATAACAGTGCTGTGTGTTGGCTTCACTACAGGGCAGTATGATTTGATTCTCTAGTGTTCCTCAAGACCAGATGATGCATAGACTGGTTCTAAAGGAAAGAACATCTCAGACACCTTTAGCTTAAGTTATTTTTATGTCAACAAAATACAGGCAAACCTAAAACTACATATAGATTCTATCTGACTATAGCTCTTTCAGAAATATAAATGGAAAATAAATGTGCATATCCTTGTTCTAACACCAGCTATCTGACACTAACTAGTTGTCCAGTGATTCGGTTCATTTCTGACACTACCCGAGGTTAGCACAGACCCCACAGGTGAAAGGCTTAGTCCCACAAAACTGCCTGCCCCCACTTCAGACGCCAGCCACAAGTCCTGGGTGACAAGGTTACCTGCACTTCCATCTGACTTGGCTACAAATTCAGGAGTTCCCATGACCTCCCTTTAGGTTTGATACTTTGCTAAAATGACTCACAGAACTCGGGAAAGTGTTATGATTACCACTTTATTATAAAAGAATTGAGGGACAGCCATTGAAGAGGTGCACAGGACAAGGTCTGGAAGGGTCCCGAGTGCAGGAGCTTCTGTTCCTGGGGAGTCAGGGTGTACCACTCTCTCTGTGCATCCATATGTTCATGAATTTGGGGGCTCCCCAACCCTTGGTGTTCACAGTTTGTATTGGGTTTCATTATGTAGGTGTGATTGATTAAATTACTGGCTGCAGGATTGATCTCAGTCTCCAGCCCACTCCCCTCCTTGGATAGAGGTCAAATGGGGGAGCTGGCAGTTCCAACCGTCTGATCATATGTGGTTAGTTTTCCTAGGGACCAGCCCTCATCCTGAAGCTGTGCACACCCTGCCCCGTCGCCTGACAAGCATAAACTCATATATGGCTCCTAAAAGGGGCTTGTGAACAAAAGACACTCCTGTCGTTCAGGAAATTCCACAGATTTTTGAAGCTCTGCTCCAGGAGCTAGGGACAAAGACTGGATATATATGTATGTTTTATTATATCATTGATCTTACATAAAAACAAAACTCCTATAGACAATAAAAACTGAAATTAGTGACCTGGTAGACAGATGGTGTCTACCATTTAAACTCAGTCCCCAGTTCCAAGGTGAATGTGTTGCTGACTGAGAAGGCACAAGCTCCTTGGAGACTGATGAACTCTGTGATGACTCACTTTCTCCCGACTCTTTTCGATTTCACCTACCGAGGTGAAATGTAACAACATCCTCTCGGGTTATTCCATTTTTACTTGGTGTGAACACGTCATGCTGCACATCAAGTCAGCCCTCATTCTTTGATTATTACCCAAGACAGGTCAAATACCACACTCTCTAATTATCCAAATACTGTACCTGATGTCAAATTCTTGTTTGAAACTCAGGAAGCAAACAGGTTCAGGTAACGTGACCTCTGTCACTGTCTGCTTGCCATCTGACCTACTCTCAACTAGCCAAACTCAGACACCAGACAGGTTTGGATGGTGAGGGGTCTTGGAAGTATAGCCTGAGACCAGCATTAACATAGGCTCAGCAGTAAGCACTGCCATCCTAGGGCAGACTGATATGGGGGAATTTTAGCCCAGAGATCTGGATAAACACCTTCCCCTTGTCAAGCCCTAAAATTCATTGTGTGGCTCTTTTATTAATATTAAGGCCCTAAGGAAAAGCTCTATTCATTCATTTGACAAATGTTTATTGGGGGCCTCTTATGAGCCAGATTCTTTTCTGGATATTGAGGATTTAGCAGTGAAGAAAACAGATAAAAACGTCTCACCTTGTGGAGCTTACATTGCATTAGGAGACAGAACAAGATCAGCATGTAAAATAGATCGTATGTTAAGTAAGTACCATGGAAAAAAATTATGCAGGAAAGGAGGTGAGGGGGATGTCAGGTGGAGGAGAGTGGGTTGCTATTTTTAATAGGACAGTGTCTTGATTTGCATTTGCTAGAAGCAGAACCTGGGATGTGAATTCATTTTCAAGTGTGATTTATTGGTGGGGGCATCTTAGGAGAAGGGGAAAGAGGGAACAGGTAGGGATGGAGAGAGAGAATTAAGCAAGCATGTGGCTCTCAGCTAAGCCTGATCCCAAGGGGTTCTCTGAAGCATGAACCATGTCTTCAAGTCAGCAGCCAGTCAGTTACTGGTGGTGATCTATGGCATGGCCTCCAGATGAGGCAGCCCCCTTTTGGGCAAGGGCAGTTCCTTATGTGTCCAGAGTTGGTTCCTGCCAGTGAGTTCGTGGTCTTGCTGACTTCAAGAATGGAGCCACGAACCTTTGTGGTGAGTGTTACAGCTCTTAAAGATGGCACAGACCCAAAGAGTGAGCAGTAGCATGGTTTATTGTAAAGAGCAAAAAGACAAAGCTTTCACAGCTTGGAAAGGGACCTGAGGGGGCTGCCACTGCTGGCTGGACATGGCCAGCTTTTATTCCCTTATTGTCCCTTCCCATGTTCGTTTCTGTCCTATCAGAGTGCCCTTTTTTCAGTCCTCCCTGTGATTGGCTACTTTTAGGATCCTGACGAGTGGTGCATTTTACAGAGCACTGATTGGTGTATTTTACAGAGTGCTGATTGGTGCATTTTACAGAGCGCTGATTGGTGTGTTATACAGAGCGCTGATTGGTGCATTTTACAATCCTCTTGTGAGACAAAAATGTTCCTGATTGGTGCATTTTACAGTCCTCTTGCAAGACAGGAAAGTTCCCCAAGTCCCTACTCCACCTAGGAAGTCCAGTTGGCCTCACCTGTCACTTAGAGAAGGATCAGCTCTGAGATATATCAACATACATGTGCAGCAGCAGTAGTGGGTGTGCACTGACTGGAAAAGGGGACATGGGCCGGCCACCCACAGCATCCACCACAGATGGCCTGAGAGGACGTTCCTGAGAAGGTAGCGTTTGAGTAAAGACCCAAGGGAGATGTGGTAAGCAGAATAATGGCCCCCAAAGATGTCTAGTCTACATCCTAATCCCAGATATGTGAACAGACTAACCTCTATGCCAAAGGGGCTTGTGGGTGTGATGAAATTGAAGATCTTGGCCAGGCACAGTGGCTCATGCCTGTAATCCTAGCACTTTGGGAGGCCGAGCCAGGCGAATCACCTGAGGTCAGGCGTTCGAGTTCAGCTTAGCCAACGTGGTAAAACCCCATCTCCACTAAAAATACAAAAGTTAGTGAGGCATGGTGACATGCGCCTGTAGTCCCAGCTACTTGGGAGGCTGAGGCAGGAGAATCACTTGAACCCGGGAGGCGGAGGTTGCAGTGAGCCAAGATGGTGCCACTGTACTCCAGCCTGGGCTACAGAGCAAGACTCTGTCTCAAAAAAAAGAGAAGCAGGAGACTCAGAGGCAGAGAAGGAGCTCTGACAGCAGCAGCAGAGGTCAGAGAGTGAGGATGAAAGAGGGGGCCATGAGCAAAGGAGTGCAAGTGGCCTCTAGAAGCTGGGAAAGGCAAAGAAATGGGTTTTCCCCTAGAGCCTCCAGAAGGAGTGCAGTCCTGCCAACACCTTGATATTTTTTATCCCAGTGAAACCCATTTTGGATTTCTGACCTCCAGAACTATTAATATATTTGTATCATTTTATGACATGGACTTTGTCATCATTTGTTACAGTGGTAATGGGAAAGAAACACAGGGTGAGAGAGTGAGTCATGCAGACATATCAGGGGAGGGAGTTCCATACGCGGGGTTCAGCAAGTGCCAAGTCCCCGAGGCAGGATATGCCTGGCACAGCACGGCATATGCTGTGAACAAGGGAAGAATAGTAATAGTTCGGGTCAGAGAGGATGGAGGAGCCTGAATGATGTAGAACTTAGAAGCCGTTGCAAGAGATGGGGGCCCTCAGAAGGTTGTGAGCAGGTTGCTCCCCGGGATCTGACTTAGGATGTAAAGGGAACATCCACATGCCTTGAAGTAGGAACCAGGTGACCCCTGGGCTGATTACTGCAGTCACCCAGGGGAGGGGCAGTCTTGCTTGTTCCAGAGAGGTAAGTATGGGAGGAACTATAAGAGACTGATATTAGTCATCACCCATCTTTTCACAAAGTTCTTTCTCTTTTCCATTAAAGATCATAGTGATCCATTAAAGATCATAGTGATCAGATCAGAACATAGTGATCATAGTGATCAGAACTGAGCCAACCCCGTTGCTCAGTTCAGCCCTCTGCTTGTGAGGTTTCTTATTTTTTGTTTAAAATATCTCCACAATGAATCCAGAGACAGACAGGTTAGTCCAAGGTCAAATTTTTAAGACACGACCTGGTCTCTCCTTCCCAAGATGGGTTGATCTGGCCCATCTTTCATGAAGAAGATAGTTAACAGCAGTAACACCCAATCACAGCTTCTCCTTTCTGAGTAGGAACATTGACTGGATTCATCTCTTTTCAAATATGAATATTTTAAAATAGCATGCATGTATAATTGTCATGACCATAAGTGAGATTTGTATGTTTTAGATTATCATCAAGCTGAAAACAAACAAAAATTCTAAGTCTTCCTGAAGAATTCTCAGACTCATGAGAATACCCCAAATTGAGGAATATTATTCTAGCATATTAACTACAATTTACACAATTTGGTTTGGAGGATGTCCTATTAGATAGATGACATAGAGTTCTTTGTAGCTGTTACATGCAAGTTGGATGGGTACGTGAGTCACAATCTCTGTATTACGCCATTCCTTCACCAATGAAATCATTTTGGTTTACATTACCCCTTTCAAGAATGTAAACTCTATACATGTCAGAATTTTGTATCGTAAAGGTGTGCCTCTGTGGCTAGATCTGATTCTGGAACTGTCATTGATATGACAATCCTTCACACTCTCTTGATTGGGGTGAGAGTGGATTCTTGAACCCTGTGCTATCCAGCAGTGCAAGGGTTTACTGAACATCTTTTTATTCATTCCTTAACCTTCTAAAAGACTTAGAGTACATAATGCATTTTGATTTCCTTTTTTCTCCCCTCTATCTATTTTTGCCTGAGGCTATAGTTCCAGGATTGATACTAATGAAGACCTTTCTGGAAGTGCAAGAGAGCCTCAGTCATTTAACTACTGATTTCTCAGTCTGGTCGCACTTCAGCAAAATAACTATGGTCAGTCAGAAAGTTGAAATTTTCCCAAAGGAATCTTGATGAGAAACTAAGGGGAACTGTTAATAGAGCAAGGCGGGTTCTGCAGAGCCCTGATTTGGGGCCCTGGCATGGCTAAAGTCCAGCCTCAGAATGACCCAGTTGGTTGTTTTCAAGCAAACTTTGCTTATCCACTTCTTCCTGCCCGCAGCGCATGCTAACCAGTGTGGCTACCGAACGTTTGAGATGTGTCTCACGTGACTGAGAGACCGAGCTCTTAATTCGATTTAATTTTGATCATTTAAATTCAGCCAACTGCAGCCAGTGGCTACTCCACTGGACAGTGCAGTTACAGAACAGAAACTGAAGGAAATTTTACTTTTAAAAGCTAAGTCTGTGTTACTGTTTAAAAAATGCACGCTTAGATTATTCTCCAGTCTTTGGTATTTCTCCATATAAAACTATTTTTTCAAACCTTTGGTTTCTTGATCACCTTGTAACACCAGACCAATGTACATTTATTTCCATCTGCAATTGTTTATTGCATTTTTTTGAATTAAAGTCATTTAATTTTTCATCAACAGAATCAGCAGAATCTGCCAAAGTAGGAGGAATAATTACTGTGTTTTTGATAGCGTTGGTCTTGATAAGCACCATAGTGACACTGAAATGGATTGGTTATATATGCTTAAGAAACAGCCTCCCCAAAGTCTTGGTAGGTTGTTTGTTTGTTTGTTTGTTTGTTTTTCTACCTTTGTTTTTTATTTTAACTTAAGAATTTGTATTTATATAAATATTTTCACAGAAGAAAATCTCATTTTCTATAAAAACCAAAATGCTTTCTCACTCTGAGTTCTTTTCCATCCCTATAAATATATATTTTGCAGTTGTAAGTGTATCTGTGCATTTTATGTTTTCTTTCTTTCTTCCTTTCTTTTTGAGACAAAGTCTCACTCTGTCACCCAGGCTGGAGTACCGTGGCGTGGTCTCAGCTCACTGTAACTGCCTCCCAGGCTCAAGCAATTCTCATGCCTCAGCCTTTCAAGTAGCTGGGACTACAGGCATGCACTACCATACCTGGCTAATTTTTGCATTTTTAGTAGAGACAGGGTTTTGCTATGTTGGCCAGGCTGATCTTGAACTCCTGACTTCAAGTGATCCACCCGCCTTGGCCTCCCAAAGTTTTGGGATTACAGGTGTGAGCCACTGTGCCCAGCAATGTTTTTTTGTTTGTGTGTTTTTTTTTGTTTTATACTTCATCACCTATAATTTATAATGACCAGGTAGAATTTCATTATTATTAACATACCATTTTTCATTTAACCATTTCTCAGCTATAGGGCATTTGGATTTCTTTTTCTTTCCCTTTTCTTTTTTTCTTTGGTCATGATGAATAGTACAATAAACATTTTTATATGGATCGTCTTTTTATTTTGGATTATGTCAGTGGAGCATATACACAAAGTGGATTTATCCTATGAAAAGATTTAAAAAGGGCTGGGCATGGTGGCTCACGCCTGTAATCTCAGCACTTTGGGAGGCCGAGGCAGGCGGATCACTTGAGCCCAGGAGTTCGAGACCAGCCTGGGCAATATAGGGAAACCTCTTCTTAGAGAAAATAAAAATAAATTAGCCAGGCGTGATGGCACATGCCTGTGGTCTCAGCTACTCAGGAGGATGTGGTGAGAGGATTGCTTGAGCCCAGGAGGTGGAGGCTGCAGTGAACTGTGATCACACCACTGCACTCCAGCCTCACTGACAGAGTGAGACCCTAGTTCTAAAAATATATAAATAACTTAAAAATATAAAGAAGCAGCCAAAGGAGAGGAAGTTAAGAGGAGTCAGTCAGAGCAAAGTCTCTGAGGCCAGCAGCCTGCCTGGTTTGAAAGGCAGCTGCTCCCACTCACTAGTCATGAACCTTGAGCAAGTTTCCTAACCTCTGTGCCTCATTTTCTCATCTATAAAGTGGGCATAAGAATAGTAAGCCTGGCCAGGCGCAGTGACTCATGCCTATAAACCCAGCACTTTGGGAGGCCGAGGCAGGTAGATCACGAGGTTGGGAGTTCAAGACCAGCCTGGCCAACATGGTGAAACCCCGTCTCTACTAAAAATACAAAAATTAGCCGGGCATAGTGGTGGGCGCCTCTAATCCCATCTACTCAGGAGGCTGAGGCAGAGAATTGCTTGAACCTGGGAGGTGGTAGTTGCAGTGAGCTGAGATCGTGCCATTGCACTCCAGCCTGGGCAACACAGCGAGACTCCGTCTCAAAAAAAAAAAAAAAAAAAAGGTAAGTCTACTTCATACAGCAATTGCGAGGGAAAGGTAAATTATATATAAAGCACCAAGAGTCATGCCCAGCAAATGGTGTAACTGTTAGCTGTTATTATTGCTGTTATCATCATCGTCATCTGCATCATCGTTCAGTCAATCTCATTAAGTTTATTTTTTATTTTTTTAGAGGCAAAGTCTTGCTAAGGGCTGGAGTGCAGTGGCTATTCACAGGCGCGATCATAATGCACTACAGTCTGAAACTCCTGAGCTCAAACAGTTGTTCTGCCTAAGCTTCCCCAGTAGCTGGAATTACAAGCGTGCATCCCTGAGCCTCAGTGATTAAGTTTTATTATGTAAAAAATAAAGAGCAAACAGTCATAGCTGATACGGACTCTCTCTTTTTTTTTCTTTTTTTAAGAATTTTCATAACTTTTTAGCCTGCCCATTTCCTAACCTGCCACCGTTGGAAGCCATGGATATAGTGGAGGTCATTTACATCAACAGAAAGAAGAAAGTGTGGGATTATAATTATGATGATGAAAGTGACAGTGATACTGAGGCAGCACCCAGGATGAGTGGCGGTGGCTATACAATGCATGGACTGACTGTGAGGCCTCTGGGTCAGACCTCTGCCACCTCTACAGAATCCCAGTTTACAGACCCAGACTCCGAGGAGGAGCCTGACCTGCCTGAGGTTGATGTGGAGCTCCCCACGATGCCAAAGTGCAGCCCTCAGCGGTTGGAGCTCTTGAGTGCGCCCTGTGAGAGGAGAGAGAGTCCGCTCCAGGACCCCTTTCCCGAAGAGGACTACAGCTCCACTGAGGGGTCTGGGGGCAGAATTACCTTCAATGTGGATTTAAACTCTGTATTTTTGAGGGTTCTTGATGACGAGGACAGTGACGACTTAGAAGAAGCCCCTGTGATGGTATCATCTCATCCGGAAGAGATGGTTGACCCAGAAGATCCTGACAATGTGCAGTCAAGGCATTTGCTGGCCAGTGGGGAAGGGACACAGCCAACCTTTCCCAGCCCCTCTTCAGAGGGCCTGCAGTCTGAAGATGCTCCATCTGATCAAAGTGAGACTTCTGAGTCAGATGTTGACTTTGGGGATGGTTATATAATGAGATGACTCCAAAACTATTGAATGAACTTGGACAGACAAGCACCTATAGGGTTCTGTCTCCCTGCACCCTAACTTGCTGCCTTATCGTCTGCAAGTGTTCTCCAAGGGAAGAGGTAGGGAACCGTAGGGTACTCCATTCTTCCAGGTGGCATCACCTATGCAGATTCCCAGTATGGGGACCATAGTATCATTGAGTGCATTGTTTACATATTCAAAGTGATGGACTTTGAAGGAAGCACGTGTGCACCTTCCCTTTACACTAATGCACTTAAGATGTTTCTGCATCATGTTTACCAGGGAGCAGGGTTCTCTGTGGTTTCAGAGGTGGTCCAGGACCCTATGATATTTCTTTTCGTTTCTCTTTTTTTTTTTTTTTTTGAGACAGAGTCTCATTCTGTCACCCAAGCTGGAGCGCAATGGCGTGATCTCGGCTCACTGCAACGTCTGCCTCCCGGGTTCAAGTGATTCTCCTGCCTCAGCCTCCCTCGCGAGTAGCTGGAACTACAGGCACCCACCACCACGCCTGGCAAATTACTGTATTTTTAGTAGAGATGGGATTTCACCATGTTGGCCAGGCTGATCTCTAACTCCTGACCTCAAGTAATCCACCCTCCTCAGCCTCAAAAAGTGCTGGGATTACAGGGGTGAGCCGCTGCGCCCAGCTGGACCTGTGATATTTCTGGGAAGTAAACTGGGCCAGGGTGGGAGCAGCGAAAGAAAAGGAAAATAGTAGCAAGAGCTGCCAAGCAGGCAGGAAAGGAGGAGGAGAGCCAGGTGAGCCCCTGGAGAGAAGGGGGGCCCTGCACAAGGAAACAGGGAAGAGCCATCGAAGTTTCAGTCAGTGAGCCGTGGGCATCTCGCCTATGTCACATCCTGTCTCCTGCACTTGGAATTCCACCTTGTCCAGCCCTCCCCAGTTAAAGTGGGGAAAACAGACTCTAGGATCAGGCACATGACTAATACAGAAAGGAAACATGGTGTCGGGGAGAGGGATAAAAACCTGAGTGCCATATTTTAAGGTTAAAAAAAAGAGCAAAGGTGCTTCAGGGTCTTCAGGAGAAGACCTTGAACCTTCAAACCTTTCTCTTAGGCCCCTTCAAAAGGGGAAAACTAACAATTATACAAGTCATAGTTCAAGGACTTTAACCAGATTATTTATATGATTGTGCAAAAGAATAGGACTGTGAGGAGGGAACACCTTATTTAATACATAGAAGTTTCAGAGACCCTATTTGACAATTTTCAGAGTGCTCTCTGTGCTGATTCCGAATCGAGTGTGTCAGCTGTGATTACAGTTCCTGTGAATCTAGGGCAGGTTAGGGGGGTGCAGATGGGGGAAGGGAAGCCTGACTGGGAGCAATCTACCTGTAATCCCAGCACTTTGGGAGGCCTAAGCAGGCGTATTGCTTGAGACCAGGAATTCGAGACCAGCCTGAGCAACATGGCAAATCTGTCTCTACAGAACAAAATTACAAAAATTAACTGGGCGTAGTAGCATGTGCCTGTTGTCCCAGCTACTTGGGAGGCTGAGGAGGGAGAATGGCTTGAGCCCAGGATGTAGAGGTTGCAGTGAGCCAAGATCGCGCCACTGCACTCCAGCCTGGGTGGCAGAGCCAGACCCTGTCATTAAAAAGGGGGTTGGGGGGAAAGGTTCTGGAATGTCATGTGGCAACCAGTTTAAGGACTGGGACTCAAGGATCCACCTCCCACAGTTGCCCTGTGTGACCCTAGGCATTTGACTTAGACTCTCTGAGCCTCAGGTTTTTTGTTTCTGAAACAAAAGGATTGGACTAGGTAATCTCCAGGATCCTATGAACCCAGGAGAAAGATGAGAAAATGTACAAGAATAAACACTCAGGTGGAAATGCTGCAACCCTGAGAAACTCCCAGGTTGAATGAAAGGCACAGGACCCTCTTATCCCTCACCCCTCCCCACCCCCCTAGAGCCGGTTTCTCAAACCTTTCTCTTAGGCCCCTTCAAAAGGGGAAAACTAAAAATTATACAAGTCATAGTTCAAGAACTTTAACTAGATTATTTATATGATTGCGCAAAAGGATAGGACTGTGAGGAGGGAACACCTTATTTAATCTAATGAAATTCCATAGGAAAGAGACCTTTTGTATGTGTAATCAATTTCTCTGCCTTCTCAATGCATCTGTCATATTCTGAAAGATTTCCGGGTTGATCTTTTGGGATAAGTTCTATGGCTGTTTGTGAGTGTGTGTGTGTGTGTGTGTGTGTGTATTTTTAATTTTGTATAATGGTTGGAGGTTGGTAAAAAGTAATACAACAATACTTTTTAATACAAACTTGGTGTGGTCTTGAGTTGTTTTCCATTGGAGAGTGTATGTGTGCCACAGATTGGTGCACCTGCTGGCATCTCTAGGATTGCACCAACTCCCTCTAGCTCTTCCTGGTGGCCTGCAGGGGCCTAGGGCACATTCACTGCCCTTCGCTTGACTTTACGTGGTGTCCTAGCGTCAGACATCAGGCGATGCTGTCGATTACCCAAGACATTGGACAGCTCTGGATTTTCCCATCTCACCACTCATCAAGTTAAAAAGAGGAAATTAACGTTTTCTCAGTAGTCCCTGAAAGAAACTAGTTATTTGCGTAAAAATGACTGGGCTTTGTGGTGTTTATCCCTGGAGAGGAGAAGGGTAAAGAAGACCCTCAAACTGGATTTGCTGATGGAATGCTTTTAACTCACCTATGCGGAGAGAGGACTTTAAGAGAGGGCGTGCCGGTGCTCCGGACAAAACCTGGGGAATACTGAAAGCCACCATCACCGTCATTCCAGCATCCAGAACTCAGTCCTGGGTTGGTGTTGTATGGTATTTATTTGACTTGACGGCGACTTTCACAGTTTGCGAGGCTCCCTTCCTCTTCCTCGTGTGCACCTGCCAAGCCGGTGCCCCGCGCCTCGCGGGCGGACCCGGGCTGGTGGGCGGGGCCTGCAGTGGGGTAGGAGCCCGGTCGCCTGGCCCCTCCCCGCCCCGCCCCGCCCCGCCCCGCTCCGCTGGTTCCCGGAAGCGACCGCGTACGGGCGCTCTCAGGCGCGGGCGGGGGTCGTGTGCCTGGAGGAAGCCGCGGCACCCCCGGCGCCCGTCCATGGCGCGGAGCCTTGGGAGCTGGCTGGGCGGCTGCCTGCTGGTGTCAGGTGAGGGGTCCGCGGGGAGGGGGCGCGCTTGGGAACCGGGAGGCCCCGCGAGATGCCACCCGTGATCTCATCCCTGGGCACTCTGAAAGTGACTTAAGTGCCCGGTCCGGCCGTCGGGACCTCGGGACAGAAGATGCAGACGCCGCGGCCGGCTACTGAGACAAAGCTAGGCTGCTGCTGCCGGAGATTCTGTAACAGGAGGAAGCCCGGTCCGCACCCAGATTACAGACCGTCTGGGCCCTAAACTCAGGGGGAGACTCCCGGCGTCTTTTAACTCCCAGTCCTCCTGCGGCGCTCTGCTGGCGGGCGTCTAAGTAAAGTAGCTTCCCCGAAAGACCCAGGATCCCACCGTGGCTGTCATCTGGCCCTTCTGGAGACCATCAGTTCAAGTGGAGGCCCCCACCCGCCCCCGATGCTCTAACAGCCCTCCCTGACCCCAAGTCTGCCCACCTCAGTGCCAGCCCTCCCTACAGATGTGCCTCCCATCACCCGCTGCACCTCCCCTCCTTCCGGTTCAGGCCTGAGCACCCTGAAATCTGTATTCTGCCCCCCAGTGCCCCCCATGGCTTCTAAACCTAAATCCATTGAAACCTTTTCTGTCCTCTAAATTGACTGCCTAGGTTCCAATAACACGATGGTCACCTCCTTCCTTTCTCATGAACTCTTCCCTGGCCTTCCGGGATACTCCTCCGGTTTCCCGCCTACCCGTCAGGCTGTCTCTGCTTGGGACCCTCCTGCTGTGTCAGGTCTCTATGCAGCTAATTGTGAAGCCCAAGGCCTCTTCTCTCCTTCCCCCGCACTGTTCCTTTGGGGGATTTCAGCCAAACCTTGGCATTAAACACGGGCTATAGGCCCATGACTCGCTCTTGGTATCAGTTGGGTGATGGGTGGTGGTTTATTATAGTCATCTACTTTTCTACTTGCATGTAGGTTTCAAATTTTCTTTTCTTTTCTTTTCTTTTCTTTCTTTTTTTTTTTTTTTCGAGACAGAGTTTTGCTCTGTCACCCAGGCTGGAGTGCAATGGCTTGATCTTGGCTAACCGCCACCTCCCCCTCCCGGTTCAAGCAATTCTCCTCCCTCAGCCTCCCAAGTAGCTGGAATTACAGGTGTGTGCCACTATGCCTGGCTAATTTTTGTATTTTTAGTAGAAATGGGGTTTCACCATATTGGCCAGGCTGGTCTCGAACTCCTGACCTCAGGTGATTCACCCACCTCAGCCTCCCAAAGAGCTGAGGTTACAGGCGCGAGCCACCATGCCTGGCTAGGTTTCAAATTCTCTATTAAAAGGTTTGAAAATAATTTCTGTCTCTAGCCCACATCTGTTCTTGGTGTGACCTCTGGGCTCATTCATCTGTCTCCCTGACATTTCTACTTCAGCCTCTCTCCAGCATCTCCAACCTAATGCAGCTCAAATGGGACTCGTCAGTTCCCCAGCTGAGCTCCAATCGGGGCACCAGCTGCTTAAGCCCAAAATGGACATTGACCTCAGCTTTTAGGCATCAAATATATCATCAGGAAGTCTCCAGTTTGTCTTTACCTCTGGAAATATATCTGAAATCCATGTACCCCAGTCTACCCCCTCATACCTTTCTGCCACCATGCAAATCCAGGGCTCCATTGTCTGTCCCCACTTTACTCCTGCCTCTCCAGAAATTTCTCCTCATGGCTGTTCAAAGAAAATCTAGACTCCTCAGCACAGCCAACCTGTCTCTCTCTCCCTCCCTCACCATAGAGGAGAACCAAGTGCGGGATATGGGCTTTTCATGGGCATCTGTTTTGAGGAAAAAGGTTGTAAATGTTTTTCTCGTATTTTCATAGCATTGGGAATGGTACCACCTCCTGAAAATGTCAAAATGAATTCTGTTAATTTCAAGAACATTCTACAGTGGGAGTCACCTGCTTTTGCCAAAGGGAACCTGACTTTCACAGCTCAGTACCTAAGGTGGGTCTGGCCTCACTATTGGCAGGAACGCACCAGAGGAGTCGGCCCTGGGCTGGTTACTGGGCTGGGCCACAGGAGGAAGGGAGTCTGACTACGGTCACCATGTGACTGTGACAGCCCTCAGGGAGCCTCCCTGCCAGCTTTTTTCTGTCTGGGAAATTCTGGTGGCCACCTTACCTCTTTTAGGTTTTGTGGTTGTGATTGTTGGTGATTTGAATGTTGATCACAGGGCTGCCAGCAGATATAGACATGTTATCATGCGTATGTGGATAGAGTCAGCCATGGTGGTAACCTCATGCTGTTCAGATCCTAGCTTGTTTGTCACAGTTGATATATTTTAAAAGAAAAATACCACTGCTGTCATCTCCAGGTTTGAGTAGTATTGCTAGAAGTCAACAAGGTTGAGTGGATGCTACCCAAGAAACTGAGATATGCAAAGCAGTCAGGAAGCCCCTTGCTACCATATATCACCTGTTCCCCGACGGATTATAGCATCATGCCTCAGTGCCGTGCGATGCACGTAATTTGCATAATGAGCACTCAGTTTCTCCGTGGTTTCGTCCTGAAATTAAAAGTAAGACAGCTACTGACTGTTAAAAGCCCCATTCTCTGACAACAGCAGGCGCCATGAAGTAAGAGTGAGTGTCACCCTAGACGGTCATCTCAGCAGCGATCTGAACACCCTCTACCTCTCCTGCCTATCAGTTTCCCTATGCCTGGCAAAGGAAGTCAGTGCCAGCACTCCCTTGGCAGCCTGCCACCATACGCCACATGCTGGACTGCAGGTGACACACCTTTAGGCCAGGCGCAAACAGCAGCAGGAGGCCCAAGGCTGACAAGCCAACACACCTGCTTTCTATGTGACTCAGAAACATACGAAGATAGACAAGTCCTTCAATGAGGCAGGAGGATATTTGGTCCCAGATCCAGCTGTCATTTCACAAAAATCCCCAAGGCCTGCTACATCAGAGAAGAAGTAGAAGAAAGATGAGTAAGATAGTCCTTGTCTATGCGTTGCTGGCTTTTGTTTTTTAACTTGTAGTTCCAAATAATTCCAGACTTACAGAACATTTCAAAATTTTAAGTAGAATACAAAGAATTTCCAGATAGCCTACAACCAGATTCACCATTTTTTTTTTTTTTTTTTTTTTTTTGAGACGGAGTCTCGCTCTGTCGCCCAGGCTGGAGTGCAGTGGCGCGATCTCGGCTCTCTGCAAGCTCTGCCTCCTGGGTTCATGCCATTCTCCTGCCTCAGCCTCCCGAGTACCTGGGACTACAGTCGTCCGCCACCACACCCGGCTAATTTTTTGTATTTTTAGTAGAGATGGGGTTTCACCAAGTTAGCCAGCCTCGATCTCCTGACCTCGTGATCCGCCTGCCTCGGGCTCCCAAAGTGCTGGGATTACAGGCATGAGCCACTTGCCGGGCCCAGATTCACCAATTTTTAATGTTGGTCACATTCTCTCCCTTCCTCTTTCTCTCTCATGCCCTTTGTGCTGTAATATTTCAGTGTGTGTTTCACAAGAACAAGGATCATCTCTTACATCACATAGTACAGTGAGAAGCTCAGGAACTTTTACATTCATGCAATACTTGTATCTGATTTACAGCCCATAGTCCAGTACTGTCAGCTATCCCAAGCATTGAAGGAGGGCATATTCTGTAATTGATTTTTTTCCTGATGTGCATTTTCTAGCACTGATTGGCGTTCTCATTTGCTTTCTGTGCTTTCTCTACTCAATCTGGATAGCCAAGAGATTTTACCGTGGAAAATTAACTTTCTTCTCTGTCTGTCTCCTCTGTAGTTTATTTATTTATTTATTTATTTGTTCTATGCTGTGCTTTTGGGTTTGTTTGGGTTGTTTTCTTTTTCTTTTTTTTTTTTTTTTTTTGAGACAGAGTCTCGCTCTATCACCCAAACTGGAGTGCAGTGGCGCAATCTGGGCTCGCTACAAGCTCCACCTCCCAGGTTCACACCATTCTCCTGCCTCAGCCTGCCGAGTAGCTGGGATTACAGGCACCCGCCACCATGCCTGGCTAATTTTTTGTATTTTTGGTAGAGATGGGGTTTCACCATGTTAGCCAGGATGGTCTCGATCTCCTGACCTTGTGATCCACCTGCCTTGCCTCCCAAAGTGCGGGGATTACAGATGTGAGCCACCGCACCCGGCCTTTTTTTTTTCCTTTGAGACTGGGTCTCACTGTGTCACCAAGGCTGGAGTGCAGTGGCGCGACCTCTGCTCACTGCAGCCTCCGCCTCCTGGGTTCAAGCGATTCTCCTGCCTCAGCCTCCTGAGTAGCTGGGACTACAGGCTCATGCCACCATGCCCAACTGATTTTTGTGCTTCTCGTAGAGATGGGGTTTCGCCCTGTTGGCCAAGCTGGTCTTGCACTCCTGGCCTCGAGTGACCCACCTGCCTCGGTCTCCCAAAGTGCTGGGATTACAGGCATGAGCCACCACACCCAGCCCATGCCGTGCTTTTTTGCCATTGTAGTCGAGGCATTTGGCTTTGCATGTCTATCTTTTATGTTAGAGATCCCAGTGACTTCATGAAGTGACTTCATGAGGGTCTCCACACCTGGGTTCCAGGTCTTCCTGGCATGGAACTACAGAGTGAGTATGGCATGTGCTGGAGAAAACAAAATATGTGCTGGGCATGTCCTTGGGGAAGATATTTGATTGCAAAAGACGTGATTACCCTCATGTGGCTCTGCAAAAGCATTGTTTAGAATTTACATGAGCAATTGCATAGCACAAACTCTCTATTGTTTGTGTGCATTATTGGGGCAGGGCAGCCAGAGCAGGGGGCACTTCACAGGATGTTCTGGTGATTTTGATATAAAAATATCCAAAACAATTAGATGTAAATATGAGGAGTGGGTCATATTACCTACTTAATGCGGGGATAAATATTTGTACATGCAATGAAAATAACCTAGTGAAGGCTGGGCGCATGGCTGACGCCTGTAATCCCAACACTTTGGGAGACTGAGGTGGGTGGATCACCTGAGGTCAGGAGTTCAAGACCAGCGTTACCAACATGGCAAAACCCCATCTCTACTAAAAATACAAAATTAGCCAGGCATGGTGGTGCATACCTGCAATCCCAGCTACTCGGGAGGCTGAGGCAAGAGAATCACTTGAACCCAGGAGGCACAGTTTGCAGCAAGCCGAGATTGTGCCATTGCACTCCAGCCTGGGCAACAGAGTGAGACTCCATCTCAAAAAATTTAAAAAAAAAAAAAACCTAGTGAAAAAGTGGTTATTGCAAAACAACTTTTGAAATACTGCACGTGCTGGACAGTTGATGCATTAGTTTAAAAGAAGGAAATGGGTCAGGCGTGGTGGCTCACACCAGTAATCCCAATGCTTTGGGGGGCCAAGGTAGGATGATCACTTGAGGCCAGGAGTTCAAGACCAGCCTGTGCAACATAACAGCCCCTTGTCTCTACAATTTTTTTTTTTTTAATTAGCCGGACTTGAGTTGGAAAGAAGGAAGGCGGGAGGGAAGAAAAAAGGGAGGGAGGGAAAAAAAATATGGCCACATGTGAGAAAACCCCATTAATGAAACAACCACTGGATTTTCCAAATGATGGGATGTTAAGCAGCCGTGAAGAAATGATTGATTGACAAATATTTGTGGTATATTAAGTGAAAAATAGCATGATCCCAATGATCTCTACCTACTTTTTGCAAGGGATCGTTCTAGGTATCACTAAGAATGCTGTCAGGTGTGGCGTGCTACCTTAGACTATGAAGTCAAACAGATCTGAATTCAGTTGGGCAGATTTCTTAGGCTCTCCACTCCTGACCCCTGTGTACTTAACAAATGTTGGCCATTGCTATTTTTGTCACCATCACTTTCATCATCACTTCTGGGAGTAACCAAATTGGTTTTGGCACCAGAAGATACCTTGGGGGACCAATCAGATAGCTCCTCACTTTTTTATTTTATTTTATAAATTTTTAAATTAAATTAAATTAAATTTTTTGAGACCGTCTCACTCTGTTGCCCAGGCTGGAGTACAGTAGTGCGATCACGGCTCACTGCAGCCTCTACCTCCCAGGCTCAAGCGAGCTTCCCTCCTTAGCCTACTGAGTAGCTAGGACTACAGGCGCATGCCACCACACCCAAATAATTTCTTGATTTTTTATAGAGACAAGGACTCACCACGTTGTGCAGGCGGTTCTCAAACTCCTGGGCTCAGGCAGTCCTCTGCCTCGGCCTCCCAGAGTGCTGGGATTACAGGCATGAGCCATGAGCCCGCCCAGCTCCTTACTTTTTGCAGGATGAGAGCCTGGGCTTCCTTTGATCTTGTGCAGCCAATTATACCTCCTCGGCTGTTGCAAGCTTAGATTCAAGAGATTGTATTTCCCTAGCATCCAACAGGCATATCCAAATGTCGTCTCTTCTTCCACTTCACTTTCTGTCATGCTCCCTTTAGTGGTTGTGGCCGGGGCTGGTGTTCTGATTGAGACTGATGAATTGTTTTTTTAATTTTTCCAGAGTAATTGCAATGACAGTCATTTATAGGTCGGACAGTCATGGGTCACTTAACAACTGGGGTACATTCTGAGAAGTGCATCATTAGACAGTTTTGTTGTGTGAACATCATACAGTGCACTTGCACAAACCTAGACGGTGTAGCCTAGTATACACCTAAGCTATGTGGTTTAGCCTATTACCCCAGGCTGTAAACCTGTACAGCATGTTACTGTACTGAGAACTGTAGGCAATCGTAACACAGTGGTATTTGTATACAGGCATACCACAGAGTTAAGGCAGTTTTGGTTCCAGACTACCATAATAAAGTTAAAACCACAATAGAGCAAGTCATATGAATTTTTTTGTTTCCCAGTGCATATAAAAACTATGTTTATACTGTAGTCCATTAAGTGTGTGATAGCATTATGTCTAAAAAAATGTGCACAGATTAATTTTAAAATACTTGCTGAAAAATGCTGGCAATCATCAGAGCCTTCAGCAAGTCATAATCCTTTTGCAGGTGGAGCATCTTGCCTTGATATGGATGGCTGCTGACCGATCAGGGTACTGGTTGCTGAGTTGCAGCGACTGTGGCAATTTCTTGAAATAAGATGACAATGAAGTTTGCAGCATCAATTAACTCTTCCTTTCACGACAGATTTCTCTGTAGCATGAGATGCTGTTTGGTAGCATTTTACCCACAGAAGAATTTCTTTCAAAATTAGAATCCTTTCAAACCCTGCTATGCTCTATCAACTAAGTTTATGTAGTATTCTAAATCTTTTTTTGTCATTTCTACAATGTTCATAGCATCTTCACTGGAATAAATTCCATGTCAAGAGACCACTTTCTTTGCTCATTCATTAGAAACAACTCTTCATCTGTTCAAGTTTTATCATGAGATTGGAGCAATTCAGTCGCATCTTCAGGTTCTGCTTCTAATAATTCTAGTTATGTTGCTCTTTCCACCACATCTGCAGTTACTTCCTCCACTGAAGTCTTGAACCCCTTAAAGTAATCTATGAGGGTTGGAATCAGCTTCTTCCAAGCTCCTGTTAATATTATATTTTGACCTCCTCCTACGAATCACCAATGTTCGTAATGGCATTTTGAATGGTGAATCCTTTCTGGAGGTTTTCAATTTACCTTGCCCAGATCCATCAGAGAAATCACTATCTATGGCAGCTATAACTTTACGAAATATATTTCTTTATTTTATTTTATTTTATTTTACTTTATTTTTTAAGATGGAGTCTCACTCTGTTGCCCTGGCTGAATTGCAGCGGCATGATCTCAGATCACTGCTGCCTCCACCTCCCAGGTTCAAGTGATTCTCCTGCTTCAGCCTCCCAAGTAGTGCCACCACACCTGGCTAATTTTTGTTATTTTTTTTTTTTTTAGTAGAGTCAGAGTTTCACCATGTTGGCTAGACTGGTCTTGAACTCCTGACCTCAAATGATTTGCCTGCCTTGGCCTCCCAAAGTGCTGGGATTACAGGCATGAGCCACTGTGCCTGGCTTCCAAATATATTTCTTAAATAATAAGACTTGAAAGTCGAAATGACTCCTTGATCCATGGGCTGCAGAATGGATGTTGTGTTCACAGGCACGAAAACAGCATTCATCTCCTTTTAAATTTCCATCAGAGCTCTTGGGGAACCAGGTACGTTGTCAATGAGAGGTAATATTTTGAGAGAAAACTTTTTATCCTGAGCAGTAGGTCTTAATACTGGGCTTAAAATATTCAGTAAACCATGCTGTAAACAGATGTGCTGTCCTCCAGGCTTTGTTGTTCCATTTGTAGAGCACAGGCAGAGTAGATTTAGCATAATTCTTAAGAGCTCTCAAATTTTCAAAATGGTAATCCAGTGTTGGCTTCAACTTAAAGTCACCAGCTACATTAGCCCTTAACAAGAGTCAGCCTGTTCTTTGAAGCTTTGAAGCTAGCCATTGACTTCTCCTCTGTAGCTATGAAAGTCCTAGATGACATTTTAATAAAAGGTTGTTCCATCTACATTAAAAATCTGTTTAAATTTTAGAGTAGCCACCTTCATCATTTTAGCTAGATTTTAGCTAGATCTCCTGGATAACTTGCTGCAGCTTTTACATCAGCATTTGCTGCTTCACCTTGCACTTTTATGTTATGGAGATGACTTCTGTCTTTAAACCTTATGAACCAACCTCTGCTAACTTCCAACTTTTCTTTTTTTTTTTTTTTGAAACAGTCTTGCTCTGTTGCCCAGGCTGGAATACATTGGCACAATCTCGTCTCACTGCAACCTCTGCCTCCCAGGTTCAAGTGATTCTCCTGCCTCAGCCTCCTGGGTAGCTGGGATTACAGGAGTGTGCCATCACGCCCGGCTAATTTTTTTGTATTTTTAGTAGAGACGGGGTTTCACCATGTTGGTCAGGCTGGTCTCGAACTCCTGACCTTATGATCTGCCTGCCTTGGCTTCCCAAAGTTCTGGGATTACAGGTGTGAGTCACCGTGTCCAGCCCCAACTTTTCTTCTGCAGCTTCCTCACCTTTTTCAGCCTTCACAGAATTGGAGTGTCAGGGTCTTGCTCTGGATTAGACTTTGGCTTAAGGGAATGGTGTGGCTGGTTTGATCTTCTATCCAGACTACTGAGACTTTCTCCATTTTATCAATAAGGCTGTTTTACTTTCTTCTCATTAATGTGTTCACTGGAGTAGCACTTTAAACTTCCTTCAACAACTTTTCCTTTGTATTCACAACTTGGCTAACTGGCCCAAGAGGCCTGTTGTGGCCTTCAATGTGCCTTCCTCACTAAGCTTAATCATTTGCAGCTTTTGGAATAGGGAGGCCCAAGGAGAAGGAGAGAGGCAGGGGAGTGGCCAGTGGGTGGAGAAGTCAGGACACACACAACATCTACTGATTAATTTCACTTATATAGGTGTGGTTCATGGTCCCCAAAACAATTACAACAGTAACATCAAAGATCACCGATCACAGATCACCATAACAGATATAATAATGATGAAAAGGTTTGAAATATTGTGAGAATTAGCAAAATGTGACTTAGAGACATGAAGTGAGCATGTATTGTTGGGAAAATGGCACCAGTAGACTTGCTCAATGCAGGGTTGCCGCAGACCTTCAATTTGTAAAATGTCCCATCTGTGAAGTACAATAAAGCCAATCACAAACGAGGTACGTGTACATCTCAATGTATTTAAACATAGAAAAGGTACAGTAAAAATACAGTATCGTCATCTTAGGGCACCATCATTGTATATGTGGTCTGTCATCTACTGAAATGTCATTATGCGGTGCATGACTTTATTGAAAATCATTGTAATATCTTTATTTTGGTAAATCTTTATTCAGTGTCTCATAAATCACAGGCCCCTGCTTTCAAAAATACATAATCGAGGAAGGAAGCTGTCTTGGTCAAATATGCTGAATACTCAACCCCTTGGAGAGGCATGTAGTCATTAGGATGTTCAAGTGTCTGAGAAATTCTGTTTTGAAGACACCTATTTCTATGTTTAACACAGTTTCCACTCCCGCGCCCTCCCCCCAACCCCCGTGCAACCTCCAAATTAAGTACCAGTCAGCCTCAGGGAGACTGAAGCTAGAACTCTCCTGATTGACCTATCTTTTTGATTGTGTAGTTATAGGATATTCCAAGATAAATGCACGAGTACTACCTTGACGGAATGTGATTTCTCAAGTCTTTCCAAGTATGGTGACCACACCTTGAGAGTCAGGGCTGAATTTGCAGATGAGCATTCAGACTGGGTAAACATCACCTTCTGTCCTGTGGATGACAGTAAGCCATTTTGTTTTCCCTTTTTTTGTAATGTCATCATCTTGCCTTGTTTTTTTCCACATTGGTTGGTCCATCAACAAGAATTCTCTGAGGGCCCACACATGGATGCCCTTGCACAAGGAGCTTAAGGAATATAATAAAGAGAGTTGTATCCCTAAAGAAATTCATGGGAGAGACAGAAAAAGATGGGCATATCATCAATGCAGCGATTAAATATAAATCTAACACCTTCAGTGCCTCAAGGATGTGCATATGTGGGGCCTGTGCTGTTAAGAAGTTCTGGAAGGATTCTTGTGGTGAATTTTCTGGAAGAAAGTCAGTATGGAATTATGACTTAAACAAAGAAATATAACATGATAGGCAAAAGAATGAAGGCAGGTGTAGAGATGGAAAATCTGATGCAGACAGCCAACTTGCCCAGAGCGAAGGACAGGGAGGGACAGAGCTGATGGCAGGTGGGTTGGATCAGACTGGTTGGTCAGCATCAAAAATTGTTCTCAGGTTAGGCGGAGATTGCAGTGAGCCTAGATCACGCCACTGCACTCCAGCCTGGGCAACAGAGCGAGACTTGGTCTCAAAAAAAAATTGTTCCCAGGTTAGATTTGGAGGGTCATGGTGACACCAGAGCCCCTAAATATGAGATGAGCATATTTAGAATATCAGGAATTAAAAACTAATTAAACCATGTATTAGCAATTGAGAGAGTAAAGAAGATTAGAGGTTAAAAACCTGGTTCACAAAATTCACATACAGCCCTTCAAAACTCACACAGAGAAAAGCACTAAAAGAATTGTTTCTGGCCAGGCACGGCGGCTCACATCTCCTAATCCCAACACTTTGGGAGGCTGAGATGGTGGATCACTTGAGCCCAGGAATTTTCTTCTTTTCTTTCTTTCTTTTTTTTTTTTCCTGATACAAAGTCTCGCTCTGACACCCAGGCTGAAGTGCAGTGGCGCGATCTCAGATCACTGCAAACTCTGCCTCCAGGGTTCAAGTGATTCTTGTGCCTCAGCCTCCCGAGTAACGGGGACTTCAAGTGCCTGCCACCATGCCCAGCTACATTTTTTTGTATTTTTAGTAGAGACAGGGTCTCACCATGTTGACCAGGCTGGTCTTGAACTCCTGACCTTAAGTGATCCCACCGGCCTCAGCCTCCCAAAGTGCTGGGATTACAGGCGTGAACCACTATGCTTGGCCTTAAGCCTAGGAATTTAAGACCAGCCTGGGCAACATGGGGAAACCCTGCCTCTACAAAAAAAAAAAAAAAAAAAAAAAAAAAAAACAAGAAAAATAGCCAGGCATAGTGAAGTGTGCTTGTAGTCCCAGCTACTTGGGAGGCTGAGGTGGGAGAGTCACCTGAGCCTGGGAAGTCAAGGCTGCAGTGAGCCATTATCACACCACTGCACTGCAGCAGCCTGGGTGACCAGAGTGAGGTCTTGTCTCAAAAAAAGAACTGTCTCTATATGGGGAGGTTCTTCATGCCAGTCCCTGCTCTGGACCCCCATGACCCCTACAATTACATCCTCCCTGGTAGAGAACGAGGGCTAGGATGCCTTTCTTCCCTCCCCCAATTCCATCCCAAGCCTGGGTAAAAACGTCTTACTTTTGGAACCATAAATTATCAAAGTTAGATTATCTTTTCTTTTTTATTTTATTTTTTTTCTTCTGAGGCGGAGTCTGGCTCTGTCGCCCAGGCTGGAGTGCAATGGCTGGATCTCAGCTCACTGCAAGCTCCACCTCCCGGGTTCCTGCCATTCTCCTGCCTCAGCCTCCCGAGTAGCTGGGACTACAGGGACCCGCCACCTCGCCTGGCTAGCTTTTTTGTATTTTTTGGTAGAGACGGGGTTTCACCGTGTCAGCCAGGATGGTCTTGATCTCCTGACCTAGTGATCTGCCCGTCTCGGCCTCCCAAAGTGCTGGGATTACAGTAGATTATCTTTTCTAAAGGTACCTTTACAAAAACAAAGAAAAGATGAACAGAAAAGTAAGTTTCACAGTAGTTAAAAGTACAAGTTTTTGTTCCTATAATTGCTAACTGGCTTGCCATGTCCTAACTTGTCCCAAATTCTGTTAGCTCCCATCCATGGAAGTTACCTTTAGAACCTAGGTACAGCTAAGCAGGTTGTCAAAAGGTCATACAGGTCATGAGTGGCTGAGCAAGGATTCAGACCCAAGCTCTTGCATCTGTACTCTTAGCAACTACTACCCAGTATTGGAGATTTGTTTCTTGAAGTCTATATATTTTAGTGATAGGAAAGTGCTTCCAGGCATCATGCATAACCTATTTATACTTACTTTGGCAAAGTCTTCCAACAAGTTTTCTTGTCTGGTTTTCAGACGAGCACTTTAGAATGGTAGAAGCAGGTCCATTAACAGCCCTGAAAAAGTAACAGCAACCAAAGAAGAATACAGAACATAACTCAAACACCATGATTGCCCGGAACCATTTATGAATCATTCTACAGTTATTATTGAGTACATCTGTGTAACAGCTGCATTCTGAGCACTGAAGCTACAACGATGAATGAGACAAAATCCTTGCTCTCATGGAGCATATATGTGCTAATCAGGAATACAGATAATAAATAAATAGATACATATTATATGATAGGTAGTGACTGTGGTTCTCAAGAAGACTGAAGCAAGGTAATAGGACAGAAAGTAATGGGAGCTGCGCTTCTGCATAGAGTGGTAAGATCCAGTGTCTCTGAGGAAGTAGCATTTGAACAAAGACCCAAACGAAGTGAAGGAGCCAGCCACATGAATATCTAGTAAAAGAGCATTCAGGGCCGGGCGCGGTGGCTCAAGCCTGTAATCCCAGCTCGTTGGGAAGCCGAGACGGGCGGATCACGAGGTCAGGAAATCGAGACCATCCTGGCTAACACGGTGAAACCCCGTCTCTACTAAAAAATACCAAAAAAAAAAAAAAAAAAAAAAAACTAGCCGGGCGAGGTGGCGGGCGCCTGTAGTCCCAGCTACTCAGGAGGCTGAGGCAGGAGAATGGCGTGAACCCAGAGGCGGAGCTTGCAGTGAGCTGAGATCCGGCCACCGCACTCCAGCCTGGGCGACAGAGCGAGACTCCATCTCAAAAAAAAAAAAAAAAAAAAAAAAGAGCATTCAGAAGGGAAACAGCTTTAGACTTTGTTGGACATATATATGGTTAATTATATATGTTAAACATGTAAAGGTGGCCACTAAAAATAATAGAGATGCCATCTGTAGCTTCCATCCTAACAAAGGAAGTAAAATTCAAGCCAACAAAAAGCAGGAAAATGAGAGAGGAGGAGAAGACACCAAAAACATAAAATGGAAATTTAAAAAGAAATTCTTATAGAAAATACAAAATAATATAGCTGGAATAATTCCAAATGTATCAGAAACCACAATAAACATAAGTGGACTAAACTTCATTAATAAAGACAAAGATTATCAGATTTTTTAAAAGCAACTAAATCCAACTATCCTCCTTAGCCATGTCAGTCAATGTCACGACAATGGTATATCAAAGCAGTACTTCCGTGGACTAATTGTTCTGCATGGTTATGAAAAATTAATGTTGAAGTTTTTAAAATGTGGTTTTTGATTGTCATTTTGCTGTTCTTATGCTTAGCCATTATTGGACCCCCTGGAATGCAAGTAGAAGTACTTGCTGATTCTTTACATATGCGTTTCTTAGCCCCTAAAATTGAAAATGAATATGAAACTTGGACTATGAAGAATGTGTATAATTCATGGACTTATAATGTGCAATATTGGAAAAATGGCACTGATGAAAAGGTAAGCTTGGCTAATTGCATTTCAGAGATAGTAGGCTTTCATGTTCTTTGCAGAATCTTGCAAGGTGGCAGCACCTTGTGGGCTGGTCCTCTGTAAACCAAGAGCTTCCCAGACTAAGGGGTCTCTGGCTCAAGCTTCCCAGACTCCCAAGGGATATGTGTAGAGCAGACTTTCAGGACAAAGTCTGCACAGTGACAGCAGACCTTTCCCTCGCTGAAGGGCAGTTGCAGGGGAAGGCACAGTTGAATCAGAGTTGGCTGAGGAAACTTGGAGCTGGGTGAATTAGGTGATCAGCAAATTGACAACTGTCTCATGACATCAACCCCTGTGTCCCACACGCACCACAAATCAGGGACGTCCATGGTCAAGACAGCCCCTTGTTGCTCTACTCTTCAGGGCACAATTCCTTTAAAAACATGGGCTTGGAGTCAAAAGATCTGATCGGAATATCACCCCTGCCACCATGTGCCATTGGTCGCATTCCTGACCCCAGCCTCTTCAAGTATGCAAAATGGGCACAGTAACTTACTTTATTAATAAAACAAGGATAATCACCTACTTCATAAGATTGTTGGGGAATTTAATGAAATAATAGAAAATATAAACTCATCCCATTGCCTAGGACGATGTATATATTGTCAGTACTTCAGTGCGTGAGGTTTCCTTCCTCTTTGCTAGACATGTTAATGTTATTTTTATTCATCCTTGGTCAAGGTTTATTCTGATACCTAATGCTTCTGAGCTGAGTGCCATTCATGGTCCTAAACTGATATATATGGTTATATATGTCATATTACATATAGGTTATCTCTTGCACATTAAATGTTGATTTTACCACTTAATTCTCAAAGTGTTTGGGAAGAAGGGATCACCCATGTTTATTATCTTAGGAATGATGTAAATTTATATACACACACTACATAGCCCAAAAAATCTCAAGTTAATTTTTTTCCCCAAAAAATGTTCCATTAAATGATGCAGTTTCTTTGTCCATTCCTGCTGCCACAACAAAATACCACAGACTGGGTAACTTATAAACAATAGAAATTTATTTCTCACAGTTCTGCAGGCTGGGAAGTCCAAGATCAAGGCACCAGCAGATTCGGTGTCTGGTGAGCACCAGTGTGCTCTGCCTTCTAGATGGTGGAAGGCAAAGGGCAAGGATGTTAACAGCTCCCTTGCTGCTCTCTTCTAAGGTCACCAATGGCATTCAGGAAGGCTCTGCCCTCATTATTTAATCACTTCCGAAAGCCTCTACCTCTGAGTCCTATCATATTGACAGTTACGTTTCATATGAATTCTGATACTCACATTCACTGATCAAATGCAGGCATCTCTGCTAAGCCCTGGGGTATAAAGATAAGAGCAGATCACGCCCCTCCGGGAGCTAGCAACAGACCTCAATTAAGGATCTGGTTTTACAGTAAGCAGGGTCAGGTCCCTCCTGAGGCAAGTGTGAATGCAAACTCCACTTACTGTTTAGCTTCTTTTCTCACACATGCCCACAACACGGGCATCTGGTTACACATTTGTCCTCTCCCTTCGGCCAGTTGTGTGGCAGCCTTCAGTGTGACTTACCGAGTGTGGAAAGTCTGCCTGCTGCACTGCTACTCTCACAGGTGCCTGTGATGCCACCAATACAGGTTTTTTTTTTGGGGGGGGGGGTTTTGAGGTGGAGTCACACTTTGTCATTGCCCCGGCTGGAAAGCAGTGGTGCAATCTCAGCTCACTGCAACCTCCGCCTCCTGGGTTCAAGCAATTCTCCTGCCTCAGCCTCCCAAGTAGCTGCGATTACAGGTACCTGCCACCACACTCGGCTAATTTTTGTATCAATACAGGCTTACATGGTTCCCCTCTAGAATGCAGAGATTCCTGAGGCGGTGCCAGACTAGGTCCCTAAACTCACAGCATGAAGTGCTTTTGGGAATTCTTTCTTCCTGTTGGGAGAAAGTGAGAAGATAAAACCAGAAGTTGCCCAGATGTGAAAGGATAGGAAAAGCCCCAGTGGAGTGGCATACTGCTATGCCACCACCTTACCTGCTTGCTTCTGTGTTTAATCTTTGAAAAAAATTTGCATTGTAAGGTTTGAGAGGCACTGGACTTCTGGAACTGCAAGCCGCCATTTTTTTCGGTTGTTGCTTTGATTTGCTTTTGTCTTTTAATTTACTTATTAGAAGTTAAACCATTTTCTTCATATATTCCATGAGTCTAATCCAATTATTGACCTCCATGGGCTTAGCTCCTCATGCAGTGAAGGAATATAGGCATGCTGTCAACAACCCCAACCCCAAAAGAGAAATAACCAATTGCAGCTGAGTGCAGTGACTCACACCTGTAATCCGAGCACTTTGGGAGGCCAAGGTGGGCAGGTCACCTGAGGTCAGGAGTTCAAGACGAGCCTGGCCAACATGGCAAAACCCCATCTTTACAAAAATACAAAAAAAAAAAAAGTAGCTGGGTGTGGTGGTGCGCACCTGTATTCTCAGCCTACTTGGGAGGCTGGGGCAGGAGAATTGCTTGAGCCTGGGTGCAGAGGTTGCAGTGAGCCACGATAGCGCCACTGCACTCCAGCCTGGATGACAAGAGTGAAACTCTGTCTCAAAAAATAATAATAATAATATTTAAAAGACTGTTTTATCTTATTTATTTATTTATTTATTTATTTCTGAGACAGAGTCTCGCTCTGTCACCCAGACTGGAGTGCAGTGTGGCATGATCCTGGCTCACTGCAACTTCCACCTCCCAAGTTCAAGCAATTCTCGTACGCCACCATGCCCAGATAATTTTTTGCATCTTTAGTAGAGATGGGGTTTTGCCATGGTGGCAAGGCTGGTCTCAAACTCCTCGTCTGTCTCCCAAAGTGCTGTGATTACAGGCATGAGCCAACACACCCGGCCTGCTTTATCTTTTTTAAAACAGAAGTGATGGCTTGTGTGGCATTTAAGCTAGAGAATTCAGGAACTGAGATGGTTTGTGGGCATCACCGTCAGTCCTTGATGCACCCTTGAGTGGCCTCAGGGTCCCTGAACTGAGAGGAGTACCTGCTACCTGCTCCTTCCTATTTTAAGTCTAAAACAGCTAGTATAACTGGTAAATGTGAAAAAGAAAAAAAAAAAAAAAAAGTGGTGTCCTTTCACTGCTTAGTCATGTTCTTATTTTTGTCTCCATTACTAGTTTCAACTAACTCCTCAGTATGACTTTGAGGTCCTCAGAAACCTGGAGCCATGGACAACTTATTGTGTTCAAGTTCAAGGGTTTCTTCCTGATCGGAACAAAACTGGGGAATGGAGTGAGCCTGTCTGTGAGAAAACAACCAGTGACGGTGAGTCCTGAGATGCGCCTCCGCTAAGCATCCTAAACAGCTTTGTAGACACCTGCCCTAGACATGATTGCATCCAACTCAAACTCCAGCTCAGTTCAGAAATCTGTCACCCTGACATTGTCTCTCAGCCCTGACTCATCAGCTTCATGCTGGGAAGGAGACCACGCCCGCTTCTGAGGCAGCTCATCCACTCTTAGATCAAAAGAGTTGCTAGAAACCTTTTCTGTCCAGTGGAGCGAGGTCTGCCTCCATGAGCCCGCCTTGGCAGTACTTATTCTGCCATCCCGGGCTCCCTAAAGCAAGGCCCATCAGTCCTCCCAAGACCACCAACTGAGCTCGAGCCCTGTCACATACCCCAGAGGTCTCTCCTTCCCAGGAGGCACATCTCCAGCCCCTGCTGACACGTGATGGGAAGCAAGTGTCAGGAAATCTGACCGCCGTCCTCAGCCAGTGCTGCCTGATTCAGGGCCCCTTGTATGCAGGGAACCAGGACATCAACACAGTCCTTCACACCATATGGACCACTTCTAGTTTGGGGGAAGGAACGGGAGAAGGAAAAAGAGAAGGTTCCCATGGGCCTAAACACAGAATATTTATGTGCAGACACATTGCAGTTGCATGTTGGTGAAAACTGTGGCCCAGGTGTCTGCATACAAACAGCAGGCCTTCTTATAATTTAAAGATGTTGGTGAAGGGTTCGGCAAGCTCAGACAATGGAAGGATGAAACATGGCATGCAGCATGCAGTTTGATAGAAAAACATGTCTGCTGGACGTGGTGGCTCACGCCTGTAATCCCAACACTTTGAGAGGCCGAGGCAGGCGGATCATCTGAGGTCAGGAGTTCGAAACCAGCCTGGCCAACATGGCAAAACCCCGTCTCTACTAAAAATGCAAAAATTAGCTGGGTGTGGTGGCATACACCTGTAATCCCAGCTACTTGGGAGGCTGAGGCAGGAAAATTGTTTGAATCCAGGAAGCGGAGGCTGCAGTGAGCTGAGATCATGCCACTGCACTCCAGCCTAAGCAACAAGAGTGAGACCCTGCCTCAAAAAAAAAAAAAAAAAAAAAAAATTCAAATACCTTGCAAATACCAATAATCACCCATGAACTGACAAAATCCAAACATTTTACAAAACAAAAGGAAAAATATAAGCCATTGAAAACCTGCTTTCATCAAACACCATTTTCATTTTTTCTTAAAACACACCCCATTTAAATCCCACAAGTTTTCAATGAGAGCGTTAGAAGGATCTTCTCCCATTTTACAAACTAGAACATGAGGTTCGGAGAGTGATATAGTTTGGATGTTGCCCTCATCCAGATCTCATGTTGAAATGTAATCCCCAGTGCTGGAGGTGGCGCCTGGTGGGAGGTGATTGGATCATGGGGGCCTATTTCTCATGAATGGCTTAGCACCATCCTCTTGGTGCTGTCCTCATGATAGTGAGTGACTTCCTGTGAGATCTGGTGGTTTAAAAGTATGTGCCATCTTGCTGTCTCTTGCCCCCACTTAGCTTTCCACCGTGATTGGGAACTTCCAGAGGCTTCCCCAGAAACAGATACTGCTATGCTTCCTGTACAGCCTGCAGAGTCATGAGCTAATTAAACCTCTTTTCTTTATAAATTACCCAGTTTTAGTTATTTGTTTGTTTATTTGTTTTTTGGATGGAGTCTCAGTCTGTTGACTAGGCTGGAGTGCAGTGGCACGATCTTGGCACAACTTCTGCCTCCTGGGTTCAAGCAATTCTACTGCCTCAGCCTCCTGAGTAGCTGGGATTATAGGCGCCCACCACTATGCCCAGCTAATTTTTGTATTTTTAGTTGGGAATGGGTTTTCCCCATGTTGGCCAGGCTGGTCTCGAACTCCTGACCTCAAGTGATCCTCCCACTTCAGCCTCCCAAAATGCTGGGGTTATAGGCATGAGCCACCATGCCCAGTCATCCAGTTTTAGTTATTTCTTTATAGAAGTGCAAAAACAGCCTGAAACAGGGAGGTTAAGTAACTTGCCCAAATGCTAGTAAATGAAAAGGATAAACCAGAACACAGGCTCATCTAAGCCCAGGTTATGTCCCCTGTAACTTAGTACCTATAGATTAATTCCAGAGGTGAACTGAGGCTCCGTGTCTCTGGATAAAGCAGAAAGGAGTAGTCTGCCTCATGGCATGGTCGGATGGATCTGAAACAAGTTAGAGAACTTTACACAGAGGGTGTAGATTGGTAGATGCTCCCACAGTTCACAACCTGTGCAGAGCAGGGTCCTCTCTCCTTCCCCTTCTGGAACTCTCCATCTGGGGTGAGGAACAAAAGCATTCCTCGAATCATGTCACCGTCACCCAGATGTGTCCTTGTCTAAGATGCTAAGATGCCCCAGTCTGAGACACCAGGAGACCCAAGCACTGCCTCAGAGGTTCATTACTCAAAATAATATGACAGGGCAGGGCCCACAGATCCCTGTTTGAATGAGTCTCCGGGCGCCAAATGAGAGAACTACTGAACTATTAATGGAAGGATGGATGGATGAGTAGGAACATGGAACTTTCGCAAGACCCGGGATGTCAAATCCCCAGCAGACTTCACGTGTTCAGCTGTGGTGTGGACTGGGGCTGCCGTATAGCCCTGTGATCACCAAGGGCAGACTCACATGTTTGAGTTGAACATGCTGGAAGTGTGGGCCAGAAGGCACCGCTTCTGAACGTTTAAGGAGTGTCCACTGCGAGCCACGCACTGTGACAAGCACCACGTGGTGCCGGCAGATGACTGCACTTGCTGTAGCTCCAGGGTCATTGCTCTTTCAGGGCTCTTTGATGCCTGTGTCCCTTTAAAATGACATGCTCTTCACAGGCAGTGTTTGTTCTCTTGGCCCCTCTCAGAGCCAAATGCTCTGCTCATGAGGGCGGTGCTGGTTGGCAGGGGATGGGCACACAGAGATCAGGTGGCCGGGGCATCTGGAGGAGGGACCTGGGGCCGAACAAGGGGAGCTGGGACCACGAGCAACCCAGGTGACATCCTGGACTCTGTCAAAGATAAGCAAAGCAGGATGCTGGTGAAAGCGGTCAAAACATTTTATCCCGTAATGACTGGAGTAGGGAAAAGGGCCGAGTTCCATTTACTCAGAGGTGTTTTAAAGGGAGAACGAGGTCCAGGCGTGGTGGCTTATGCCTGTAATCCCAGCACTTTGGGAGGCTAAGGCAAGAGGATTGCTTGAGCCCAGGAGTTCAAGACCAGCCTGGCCAACATAGTGGAACCCCCATCTCTATAAAATATTTTAAAAATTAGCTGGGCATGGTGACACATATCTGTAGTCCCAGCTACCCAGGAGGCTGAGGTGGGAGGATCACTTGAGCCCTGGAGGTCAAGGCTGCAGTGAGCCATGTTCGCACTACTGCACTCCAACCTGGACGACAGAACAAGACTCTATCTCAAAAATGAAAATAAATAAAAGGAGAATGAGGGAGTAGAAGGAAAGAGTGCGTGGGGGAGTTGAGCATAATCAGGGAAGTGAAAAAACTTTTAAATCAGCTGAGGGGCTGGGTCAGTGCGGTGAGGCCCTGTGTGTGTGTGAACCGAGGCTAGGTTTATCAAGGCTGGGCTTCTACCCTCCCACAGAGACAGGGAGACAGAGGCCCTGTCCTTCCTGCTGATTTCAAAAGAATGGCTCTCGGATCGTTGAGAAAAACATCCCCGGGTTGTGGGACATATGTATAAGTCTCAAAGGGACAGAGGAAGGATTCACCACTGTAAGCCCTTTTGAATAAATGCTCTCTGAAAGAGAGGTCAAGGCCTCTCCTCGGGAGCTGGGAAGAACAAATGGTCAGTTCCTTAGGCAGCCTTGGATTTTTCCAGACAGGAATTCAAGGGGGTTGGATCATCCCAGGTGTGTGGCCTTGGCCTGCTGAAAGCTATGCTGGGGTTTGGCCAAGTCTCTTAGTGCAGGGGTTCGTTTGCTTGTTTTGGCTTTGCTTTTGGTTTTTGAGGCAGGGTTTCACTCTGTCGCCCCGGTTGGAATGCAGTGGTACAATCATAGCTCACTGTCACAGCCTCGACCTCCCGGGCTCAAGCGACCCTCCCACCGAAGCCTTTCAAATCGCTGGGACTACAGGTGTGTGCCGTCATACCCAGCTAATTTTTTAAAAACTTATTTTGTTGTAGAGAAGCGGTCTCACTATGTTGCCCAGACTGGTCTCAAACTCCTGGGCTCAAGTGATCCTCCCGCCTCGGCCTCCCAGAGTCCTGGGATTACAGGTAGGAGCCACCACACCTGGCCTAGAGCAGGGGTTCGGATAGAGTTGTTCATTCAGAGAGTTTCTGTCTTTCTCAATATAGAATGAGATGGAGCCTGTGTTTAACTCAGGCTCACGTGTCCAGGGGAGTCTCACTTGCTCCGTCAAGGCAGAAGTAGTATATCCAGAGGCCCGTTGCTACACTGCCAGTAGGTACAGTGGATCAGAATTCTTGCTTGTTATTCTTTGGATGTATATCAGCAATAATTCCAGACACTAAACTTTGGAGAAGATAGGAAAAGGGTGAAACTCTTCGAAAACCTCTGGGTCCTCTAACCAGTTGCTGTGTTTCTGAGACATCTCCCAAGATGAACATACAGGCTCTGTTTTCAGGGATTGTGATGGTTAAAATGCTCTTGGGATCACCGTGACCCAACCTGTGACAAGAATGTAACATGCCCATTATCCCTGGCAGAAACGGTCCCCTCCTGGATGGTGGCCATCATCCTCATGGCCTCGGTCTTCGTGGTCTGCCTGGCACTCCTTGGCTGCTTCGCCTTGCTGTGGTGCATTTATAAGAAGACAAAGTACACCTTCTCCCCTGGGAATTCTCTTCCACAGCACCTGAAAGAGGTAGGTAGGGTGGAGAGAGATGCAGATTCAAAAACCTTGATTGGAAAGAGCTTTCCTTTCAAGTTAGGGCTGCCCAATTCCAGACATGTTTTCCAGGAGAAAACACACACACACACACACACACACACACGTCTTTGTGTGCTTGTCCATTCTCTTTTAACCATTTCAGGGAAGTCTGAAGTCAAGGAACAGCCCCGAGGAAAGGGGCGCAGCTTTGTCCAGTAGCCCTCCCTACACCCTAGGGTGTCGCTCCTTCTCCAGCCTTCCCTGCCCAAAGCCCCAGGTCCCTGGGGAGCAAAGGTGATGGTTCTAGGGCAGGAGAGGAAAAAGCAGCGCCTAGTGTGGAAAAAAGAGAAAACTCGAGGCTAAATGCCAGCAAATCGCCAGAGGGAGAGAATGGGAGGAAGGAAAGGCACATTTCCAGTTTTAGAATATGCAAGAGTGATTGAAATTCTGGGTAGTGTTTCCTGGTCTTTAAGAAGGCTATTTTTAAAAGGGTTAGGAGAAGAAACAATGCAACTGACTAATGATAACAGGACTGAAGAAGCCCTAAGAAATGAAACTCTGGATAGTCACTGACACTTGAAAATGAAAAGATGCCAAGCCCAGACCAAAAGGAACTCTCTTTGGTCCCATTTCCCAGGAAGCAGACTCTGAGATAGAGATTTGCTTTCAAAAGGCTGAATGGGGAACATCCTTGGGAATAATATGCTAAGGGAATGAAGGTAGCCAGATGAGGCAGAGAGAGGTTGAGCTGTCACACAGCCACAACAGAGGCCTCAGCCAATCCCATGTGACCTCTCGAGTGGGGGTGGCCCCTTAGAGATGTCCTAAGCTGAGGCAAGAGGGATGGGCATGTGAACTCCACAATGGCCATGCCCTGGATGTGGGCTACTCCCAGGAAGGGGCCCTAAGCTAGGGTGAGGGGTGAGACAGCAGCAGACAGGAGCTAGGAGTACGAGTACCTCCTTCCTGAAGGTACCACAGCATCCATTACAGTCACCCCGGGACCACTTGGATAAACTGGAAGCAGCTCCTCCAGGATCTGAGTTGATCTCATTTCCTGGGGAAGTTTACAGGAGGAAGATGAGTGGAATGTACTCCAGCCCCCACTGCTGCTGCTGGTCTCGGGACCACAAAGGAACGCTTGTGGGTTGGCCCGTTCCTCTGCTGGCCCTGAGGGTCCGCTCTCCTCTCCCGGGAGGAGCCTGTGCTGTAGGGGCTGCTGACTTGATTGGGTGTCCCAGCCTTCATCCTGGAGAGGACTGAGCCTCCGGTCCCCAGGCCCATCTCAGGCAATGGCCTGCCCCTGCACTTGTCAACTTGCTGTCAAAATCGGGCAAGGGAGTCCCAGGAAGTGCCCAGTGACTCTGGCGGGTGCCCACTGTGATACAGTGGTGACTTCTCTTCTTGCCTGCCAGTCTCTTGGCCTGAGGAGGTGGCTTAAAGTTTATCGGCCCTTGTTTCGTGCCCTCTGGTAGAAATGCTCCCACTCTGGGAACCTTTTAGACCAGGTGTGGCAAACTTTTTCTTAAAGGGTCAGGTAAAAAATATTTTAGAAGGCCAGGCACAGTGGCTCATGCCTGTAAGCCTAGCACTTTGGGAGGCTGAGGCGGGTGGATCACCTAAGATCAGGAGATGGAGACCATCCTGGCTAACATGGTGAAACCCCATCTCTACTGAAAATACAAAAAATTAGCTGGGCGCAGTGGCGGGCACCTGTAGTCCCAGCTACTCAGGAGGCTGAGGCAGGAGAATCGCGTGAACCAGGGAGGCAGAGCTGGCAGTGAGCCGAGATTGCACCACTGCACTCCAGCCTGGGCAACAGAGCGAGACTCCATCTCAAAAAAAAAAAAAAAAAAAAAAAAATACAAAAATTAGCCAAGCATGGTGGTGCATGCCTATAATCTCAGCTACTCAGGAGACTGAGGCAGGAGAATCGCTTGAACTCGGGAGGTGAAAGTTGCAGTGAACCCTCACACCACTGCACTCCACCCTGAGCAACAGAGCGAGACTCTGTCTCAAAATTTAAAAATTTTTAAAATGTATATATATATTTTAGGTTCTGTTGGCAAGAAATAAAAATCAAAGTTATATATTCACTTATATAACCACTTAAATGTAATCATTGAAAAATCCTCAAGCCATATGAAAACACAAGTGGTAGGCCGGATCTGCCCCATGAGCCTTCATTTGCTAGTCCTGCCCTAGACCCACAGAGCCTCAAACCGCGAGGTCAGGGAGCAGCGGTTTCCCCAGTAGGTCACTGGGCATGAGGGTGAACAGGGCCACTCCTGCCCCCTGCTTGCTTCCGGACCCGGGCGTTCCACCTGCTGGGGGCACAGCATCACGTGATGATTGTCGGTCCTGGGTGCGTGCCAGGTGCTGGAGGACAACGCTGCACTCTCAGCAGGTGTCACCTCGAAGCTGGCGCCTCCCCTGCCCTTTCAACAGGCCACTCCGTTCTTCTTCCAGGCTGGCAGCTGCTGGGTGGTGCAGGGTGTGATACGACCGGGGGGTCCCGCGTTCACTGTCAGTGGGCCCATTGGTCTGGCACCATGTGATACGGCCTCTCTATTAGTTTGTCAGGGCTGCTGTAGCAAAGTAGCACTCGTTGTGCAGTTAAACAACGGGAATTGATTATTTCACAGTTCTCGAGGCCAGACATCCAAAGTCAAGGTGTCACTAGGGTGGGTTCCTCGGAGGCTGTGAGGGAGGATCTGTCCCAGGCCTCTCCCCTAACTTCTCAGGGTTGCTGGCGATCTTTGGCGTTCCTTGGCTTCTGGAGGCACCACCCAGTCTCTGCCTTGATCGTCACACGGACTTCTCCCTATGTGAGTGTCTGTGTCCACATTGCCCCCTCTTTATACAGACACCAGTCACGGGGGAGGCTCACCCTACTCCACTGTAGCCTCATTCTAACTTAACTGATCCCCTCTGCAGCAACCCTATCTCCAAATACAGTCACATTCTGAGGTAGAGGGATTAGGACATACGAACTTCTTTTTTTTTTTTTTTTTTTTTTGGAGACAGAGTCTCACAATGGAGTGGCATGATTTCGGCTCACTGCAATCTCTGCCTCCTGGGTTCAAGTGATTCTCCTGCCTCAGCCTCCCAAGTAGCTGGGATTACAGGCACCCACCACCACGCCCAGTGAATTTTTGTGTTTTTAGTAGAGACAGGGTTTCACCATATTGGCCAGGCTGGTCTCAAAGTCCTGATCTCAAGTGATCTGTCCGCCCTGGCCTCCCAAAGTGCTGGGATTACAGGTGTGAGCCACCGCGCCTGGCCCAGGGGATATGAATTTTGTGGGAATAGAATTCAACCCCTAACAGGATCCTCTACCAGGAGAGCAAACACCTGTGAGACCATAGTGGTCCTGACAGGCCCTGCAGGACACGAACAGCAAATCACTCCTAAACTAAAGGTCAGCTCCAGCCAGGATGCACCACGGCCCCTTCCAGAGTGGTGCGAGAGAGTCGGTGTCATCAGCTTGCTACCAGGTGGCTGGTTGGTCTCCTCGGGGGATGCCTTCATATCGGGGCTCAGCATTGATCTCTGTCGCAGGCAGGTTGGACATTCTGCAGCAGTGGTGGCTACCCAGCCACGGGAGTGGGAGCCCCTTCTCTCAGGCCCACGCGCAGCCTCCATCCCTTCCGCCTCGGCTGCTGTGTTCATGAGCCCTGTGCCACGGACAGGTGACCAGTGGCAGAGGCTGGCTGACATCCACTGGCTGTGTCATCATGTCTCCCTGGCCGTCCGCTGTCTAGGACACATGCTTTCAGTGGGAGTTAATATGGGACGCAGAAATCCCCACGCTCCAGCTACTCCCTCAGGTCCATCCTTCTTCCCAGACGTCCTTGTCCCTAACTTTCCAGTCTTCCTTCCCCAGAGCCCCTGACCACCAGCCTCATCACTAACCCCTGCCTGGGATCCCACAGCTGGCCTGATCTTGGGCTGCTTTTCTTTCCACGTAAAGGGGATGACCAGACCCACGGCCCAAAGCTCCGCCATGGGGAGGCTGTCTCCCTGGTTGGGGCTGAAGTGCAGTAGCGGGCCACTTTCAGTGTGTGCCCACGTACCATGCTAACCTTGCCATGAAACCACGCTGGCCTTTCCTCCTTCTTCAGCTGGGCATAAGTACCCATCCCCCTTTGCAGTCATCACGTGAGCAGACGCAGCCACTGTGCAACAGGGATCGAGGGCACAGGAGTCCCAGCCACCTGCATGTGGCTGACATGCACCCTCTGACCCCATCTCAGGGCCTGCTGGGTCTCAGGCCTCATGATGGTCGCTTCTGGGCAGCACAATCACCTCACGTCCCTGGTCAGAAGCTCTGTCTCTGTCAGGTCCCCATAGCGTCCCAAGAGCTGCTTTTTCAAACAGGGTATAATTATCTGCTGCAGATGGCCCCGCCTGACCCCAGAACTCTCGTATCTATGTTGTGATTTTCCTCCTGGGATTTGCCATAAACTCCACCCAGCATCTTTTCCCACCCCAGACACTTCAAGGATGTGCCAAGTCACACATTCCCCAGGTTGGATTCGCAGGCTGTCCCTGGGGATAACGCACCAGTCCTGAGGTGTGCGTAGGGCTGCAGGCTCCACGGCCCATACCTTCTGCAGGGCACTTTCCTGCCCTGGGCCCCTCAGTGCCGACAGCCTCCTGTGTGTGTGATAAACATATTGGAGCAGTCAGTATTCCTGGGCGTGGAACATGCTGCCTCCAGAACCCTGAGGCCTCCACAGCACAATGCTTCCTTCCTAGTGGAGGGAGGGGCGAGACACAATAATTGATCCTTTCAAGAGGATGTGCTGGCATGCCCCACTGCAAGGGTCCCCTCAAATTTCACGGATGTGGCAGGTCCCTGAATCTCTACAGGGCGAGTTTCTCACCCTCTGCAGTGTGTGTGCCTCACCAATGCCTTGCCACTTCCTGCATGTCTGGTCCTATTAATGTATTGTTGTGATAGCTAATATCAGGCCCTTGTCCCCGCACCACCAGTCAGCTGATGCAGGCTGCCTCTGGGAAGGGCACAGAGCCTTGGCCGAGGCAACTGCCTTCTGGGAAGGGCACAGCCTAGAAAGGGACTCAGTTATGAGCCATTTCAGCCTCCAGTATTCGTGGAGGCTTGGGGAACAAGCACCTCTACCACAAAAGGGATCTGGGCAACACAGCACTGCATCTACCCTCAGTGGAAAGTGGGGCACAGGACCATAGGCAAGTGTTTCAGAGCGACTAGAACCCCCTACAAAGAGTGCCAGGCCAGGTATGGTGGCTCACACCTGTAATCCCAGCATTTTGGGAGTCTGAGGCTGGCAGATCACTTGAGGTCTGAAGTTCAAGACCAGCCTGGCCAACATGGTGAAACCCTGTCTCTACCAAAAATACAAAAATTAGCCACGCCTGTAATTCCAGCTACTCAGAAGGCTGAGGCACAAGAATCGCTTGAACCTGGGAGGCCGAGGTTGCAGTGAGCAGAGATCACGCCACTGCACTCCAGCCTGGGCGACAGAGTGAGACTCGAGCTCAAAAAAAAAAAAAAAAAAAAAAAAAAAAGTGCCATTGAGACTGCAGCACCAGAATGCACTAAGAATCCTCTGTGAGCTGTTAAGAAGCCACAGCTGCAGCAGGAGGAACAAAGAATGAGGGTGGGCCCTTTGCTTGGGTCAAAGGTTTTGTGTTAACTGAGAACCAACAGGAAACAAAATTATTCACCTGCTATTTTTGCTTCTGGCTTCACGATCAAAGAAACTGGTCAGATAGGAAAGAACAGACGGAACGAACTGTAAAGGGGCCTGCTGGCATGAGCTCTCACCTCCAAGGCTAGAAGACTTTGCAGACTTGACCGTGGAGCCAGCCCCTGTAAGAGCTGAGAAATCAGAGAAGAGAGTGGAGGGTGCTGGAGAGGGGTTGGGCAACTACGGAGCAGTTCGGGGTCCTCACATCACATCACGACTTTCTCCAGCTTGATTCATAAAGCATCGAATCTATTAACCAGGACCCAAAGGATCATTTAGAGTTTAGGAAGATTTGCTGGGGATGGAGACTGAGTTAAAAAAGCACTAGGGAGGTTCATCCTACACTCATCTATTGAGCCAGCCACCAGTGTGTGTGTGTGTGTGTGTGTGTGTGTGTGTCCAACCAGGAGACTCAGCTGATACTGCTTCCTTGAGATTCAATACACCTTCCTTTGATCTCTCCTGTCCCCATTATCCCAGGAAAATCCAGAGTAGCTTCCAGCCCATTCTCATTAGTCCACTGGATCCGAAGTTTAGAGAGGTTCCCCTTCCCTCCAGCCTCCTTCTTGGCCCAACAGAGGAGCACCCCACCACCCTCCATCAGCTGCTCAAAACCCACAAGGGAAAATCCCAACAGGTCCACGCCAGGAGGTAGTGCAGCCACCCTCAGGTTCCATTAAGTCATATCAGAAGGCTGAGTGTAGAAATGACACTGAGAGGGGTTCCATCTGGAGGGGAGGGGTTCAAGATGCAAAGGTTTAGAGAAGGTTCTCCATCTAATTATGAAGATTAAGAGCATTGGTGAACCTAGGAAGATGAAGAATGGAGAGTGGGAAACCAGCAGAGATTTCAGGAAACATATAGGGGCATCTTCATTGTTCAAAGCACCAGAGAGACAAAGATTATCAGACTGTGGTCCCTGTCCTTTAGGAGCCCTGGCTACAGGTGACACAAACTGAGAAGAGTTGGTGTCCATTAAAAGTGAGAAGGCAGCTCTGTCTGATAGAACATATTGCAAGCCATGTGTATTTTGGATTTGCTAGTAACCATATTTTTTAAAAGTCCAAAGATTGGGCCAGGCGCAGTGGCTCACGCCTGTAATCCTAGCACTCTGGGAGGCCGAGGCAGGCGGATCATGAAGTCAGGAGATTGAGACCATCCTGGCTAACACTGGGAAACCCCGTCTCTCCTAAAAATACAAAAATTTAGCTGGGTGAGGTGGTGAGTGCCTGTAGTCCCAGCTACTCGGGAGGCTGAGGCAGGAGAATGGCGTGAACCCGGGAGGTGGAGCTTGCAGTGAGCCGAGATCACACCACTGCACAGCAGCCTGGACGATGGAGCGAGACTCCGTCTCAAAAAAAAAAAAAAAAAAAAAAAAAATCCTTGTTTGTATAGCAGTGAGTATCCCCACCTATAGAAAAATAATAATAATAATAAATAATAAATCAAAAGAGGCCAGATGCCGTGGCTTATGCCTGTAATCCCAGCACTTTGGGAGGCTGAGGTGGTGGATCACTTGAGGTCAGGAGTTCGAGACTAGCCTGGCCAACATGGTGAAACCCCCATCTCTACTAAAATATAAAAATTAGCCAGGCATGGTCACGGGCACCTATAATCCCAGTACCGGGGAGGCTGAGGCAGGAGAATCACTTGAACCCAGGAGTTGGAGGTTGCAGTGAGCTGAGATCACACCACTGCACTCCAGCCTGGGTGACAGAGTGAGACTCCATTTCAAAAAAAAAAAAGTCGAAACAAGTGAAATTAACATTAATATTTTATATAAGCCAGTATATCTAAAATAGCATCATTTCAATAAGTCGTCAATGTTTTAAAAAATGATTGAGATATTTTACATTCTATTTTTCATACAGTCTTTGAAATCTGGTATATAATTTCCACTTACAGCAACATATCTACTCAAACTAGCCACAGTTCAGGTGGTCGGTAGTGCTGAAATCCAGGGGCCTGTGGGATGCTGGGGAGCACCAGAGGGCCCCTAACTCAGCCAGAGGACACATGGGAGATTCTGTTTGTTATTCCAAGACACATTTATCCAGGGCCTGTGACGTGCCTGCTTCCTAGAGGTGTGACAGCCTCACCACATCATGATCAGAATAAAAATGTTCCCTCCTGGTTGAAAAGAGGAACTATTAGAAGGTGACATGTGATCACTTAGCAAATGTGTTGCATATTTATTGTCATGTATGTTTTTAATCGTGGCAGAATAGACATAACATAAAATGTATCACCTTAATCCTCTTTAAGAGTACAATTCAGTGGCATTAAGCACATTCATCTGTCTGTGTAGCCATCACCACCATCCGTCTCCAGAACTTTTTTCATCTTTCAAAACCAAAGCTCTCTGCCCATTAAACAGTAACTCCCTCTTCTCCCCACCCAAGGCCCCGGCAGCCACCACCACTCTGTGTGCCTTAATGAAATTGACTAGTCTAGGTCCCTCATATAAGCTGAATTATACAGTATTTGTCTTTTCATGTCTGGCTGATTTCACTTGGCATGTCTTTCTTTTTTTTTTTTTTTTTCCGAGATGAAGTCTCTTTCTGTCACCCAGCCTGGAGTGCAGTGGCGCAATCTCAGCTCACTGCAACCTCCGCCTCCAGGGTTCACACAATTCTCCTGCCTCAGCCTCCCGAATAGCTGGGATTACAGGCCTGTGCCACCACACCGGGCCCTTCACTTGGCATTATGTCTTTAAAGTTCATCCCTGTTTAGCAGGTGTCAGAACTATTCTGTATAAGGCTGAATGACATTCCATTGTGTGTATAGACCATACTTCACTCCTCCATCCATTGGTGGGTGGACACTTGGGCTGCTTCCAGCTTTTCAGCTATTATGAAAATGCCTCTGTGAACAGGATGTACAAATGTCTCTTCAACACCCTGTTTTCAGTTCTTTAGAGTAAATACCTAAGAGTGGAGTTACTAGATCAGATGGTAATTCTATTTTTATTTTTTGAGGAACCATCATACTGTTGTCACTTTCTTTTTTTTTTTTTTTTAGAAGGAATCTTGCTCTGTCGCCCAGGCTGGAGTACAGTGGCACAATCTTGGCTCACTGCAACCTCCACTTCCCAGATTCAAGGGATTCTCCTGCCTCAGCCTCCTGAGTAGCTAGGATTACAGGCGCTTACCACCACGCCCAGCTAATTTTTTTTTTTTTTTTGTATTTTCAGTAGAGATGGGGTTTCACCATGTTGGTTGGCCAGGCTGGTCTCAAACTCCTGACCTCAGGTGATCCGCCCACCTCGGCCTCCCAAAGTGCTGGGATTACAAATGTGAGCCACTGCGCCTTGCCCATCACTTTTTAAAATAGCCTTTTTAGGGGGGTACAGTGGCTCACACCTGTAATCCCAGCACTTTGGGAGGCCGAGGTGGGCGGATCACCTGAGGTCAGGAGTTTGAGACCAGCCTGGTCAACATGATGAAACCCTGTCTCTACTGAAAATGCAAAAAATGGCCAGGCATGGTAGTGCACACCTGTAGTCCCAGCTACCCGGGAGGATGAGGCACAAGAATCGCTTGAACCTGAGAGGCGGAGGTTGCAGTGAGTCAAGATCACGCCACTGCACTCCAGCCTGGGCGACAGAATGAGAATCTGTCTCATATTAAAAAAAAAATAATTAATTAATTAAAATAAAATAGCATTTTTGGCCAGACATGGTGGCTCATACCTATAATCCCAGCACTTTGGGACGCTGAGATGGAAGGATCACTTGAGCCCAGCAGTTGGAGACCAGCCTGGGCAACTTGGTGAGGCCTCATCTCTAATCTCTACAAAAAAAAAAAAAAAAGAATTAGCTGGGCATGGTGGCACATGCCTGTAATCCCAGCTACTCAGAAGTCTTAGGTGGGAAAATCGCTTGAGCCAAGAAGGTCAAGGCTGCAGTGAGCCGTGATCGCACCACTGCACTCCAGCCTGGGTGACCCAGCACGTCCCTGTCTCAAAAAATAAAATAAAACAGGCTGGGTACAGTGGCTCACACCTGTAATCCCAGCACTTCGGGAGGCCGAGGCAGGTGCATTGCCTGAGGTCAGGAGTTCAAGACCAGCCTGGCCAACATGGTGAAATCCCATCTATACTAAAAATACAAAACTCAGCCAGGTGTGGTAGCACATGCCTGTAATCTCAGCTACTTGGAAGGCTGAGGCAGGAGAATTGCTTGAACCTGGGAGGCTGAGGTTGCAGTGAGCTGAGATCGTGCCACTGCACTCCAGCCTGGGTGACAGAGCAAGACTCCATCTCAAAAAAAAAATGAAATAAACATTTAAAAAATAAATAAATAAAATAAATTTTCCAGCCAGGAGTTCTGTGAAAAAATATTTGTAAACCTACAAAAAGAAATGGAGAAAATTGATCATTAATTGTCCTCTTTCCCTCCACAGTTTTTGGGCCATCCTCATCATAACACACTTCTGTTTTTCTCCTTTCCATTCTCGGATGAGAATGATGTTTTCGACAAGCTAAGTGTCATTGCAGAAGACTCTGAGAGCAGCAAGCAGAATCCTGATGACAATTGCAGCCTCGGGACCCCGCCTGGGCAGGGACCCCAGAGCTAGGCTCTGAGAAGGAAACACACTCGGCTGGGCACAGTGACGTGCTCCATCTCACATCTGCCTCAGTGAGGGATCAGGGCGGAAAACGAGGGCCAAGACCTCCTAAGCCAGCCCCACATCTGGAACTCCCAGACCCTGGACTTATCTAAGCAACCAAAGAGCTACATTTTAAAGGTTCGCTTGGCAAAAATACTCCATTTGGGGACTCACTGCCTTATAAAGGCTCTCGCGATGTTTTTAAAAGTTGGCCACTGAGAGTGTAATTTTCAGCCCCTTATATCACTAAAATAGGATCGTTTTAATTGTGAGAAACAGGGCTGAGCGCAGTGGCTCACGCCTGTAATACCAGCACCTTGGGAGGTTGAGGCAGGCGAATCACCTGAGGGCAGGAGTTCAAGACCAGTCTGGCCAACATGGTGAAAGCCTGTCTCTACTAAAAATGCAAAAATTAGCTGGGCGTGATGGCGCATGCCTATAATCCCAGCTACTCAAGTGCCTGAGGCAGGAGAATTGCATGAATCCGCGAGGAGGAGGAGGTCACAGTGAGCCAAGATAGCGGCAATGCACTCCAGCCTGGGTGAAAAAGTGAGGCTCCGTCTCAAAAAAAAAAAAGAAAAAAATTGTGAGAAACAGAAATATTTAAAAATTTTTAAATGAGGAATAAGAATGGAGATGTTGTAACATTCTACCAGATTATGGATAGATTGATCTGAAAATCAACCTCAATTCAAGGGTGGTCAGCTCAATGCTTTCTAGAACACAGACTTTTGGATTCTTTGGGGTACTTTGACTGAATTTATTTTTCTACCTATATATGTTTTATATGCTGCTGGTGCTCCATTAAAGTGTTACTCTGTGTGGCACTGTATGTGTTCATGATACATGATACTACCTGTGTGTAATTGTTAGATACACACAGTGTGAAAAAGGCTCTAGTTTGCCATCTTGATGTCCACTCATTCCACAAGTACTTCGTAGACCCTGCCTGCTGTTGACCAGGCACTGTGCTAGGTACAAGGTCTGAGTCATCTGGGATCTCTCAGTCTGAAGCTTCAAAAACTAGATTTGCAGTCGAGGGCCAGATCTGTTATTTAAAAAAAAAAACAAAAACAAAAAAAACCTAGAAATAAAAAGTATAGTTGTGGAAGTTTGAAAAGCCAGGGGACAGGCTTAACAGCAGGTTAGACACAGCTGAGACTAATTTTGACTTTGAACTGAGCAAAAAAGGGAATCTCCAGGTACAATGGCTCACTTCTGTAATTCCAGCACTTTGGGAGGCTAAAGTGGGAGGATCAGTTGGGCCCAGGAGTTGAGACCATTCCAGGCAACATGGTGAGACCTCTTCTCTATAAGAAGTTTTAAAATTAGGTACGGTGGCATTTGTCTATAGTCCCAGCTCCTCAGGAGGCTGAGGTGGGAGGATAGCTTGAGCCCAGGAGGTCAAGACTACAGTGAGATGTGTTCACCCCATTGCCCTCTGGCCCTGCCTGGGTGATGGAATGAGACCCTGTCTCAAAAAGAAAAAAAGAAAAGAAAAGGAAAGGTATTAGGGTTCTCCAGAGAAACGGAACCAATAGAATGAACATAGAGATTTATTTTAAGGAACTGTGGAGGCTGGCAAGTTCAAAAACTGCAGGGCAGACCAACAGGCTAGAAACCCAGGGAAGAGTGGATGTTTCAGCTTGAGCAAAAGCAGTCTGGAGGCAGAATTAACTCTTCCTCAAGGGACCTCAGGCTTCTGTTCTCTTAAGGCCTTCCTTCAAGTGATAGAAGTGGAACTCACCCACATTATGGAGGGTAATCTGCTTTACTCACAAATCCATGGATTTAAATGTTAATCTCATCTTTAAAAATACCTTCACACCAACATCAAAACTAATGTTTTACCCAATCAATCTAGCTAGGTTGACACATAAAATAACCATCATAGGGAGGGTAGATCTGTGATTGCTTTTTTGAAACTTTTTTCAATGTTTGCTGCATGTATATAGAAATAAAATTTGGCCAGGTGTAGTGGCTCACACCTGTAATCCTAGCACTTTCAGAGGCTGAGGCAGGTGGATCACCTGACGTCAGGAGTTCAAGACCAGCCTGGCCAACATGGTGAAACCCCGTCTCTACTAAAAGTACAAAAATTAGCCAGGCATGGTGGTGCACACCTGTAATTCCAGCTACTTGGGAGGCTGAGGCAGGAGAATCACTTGAACCCGGGAGGTGGAGACTGCAATGAGCCAAGATCACACCACTGCACTCCAGCCTGGGTGACAGAGGGAGACTCCATCTCAAAAAAGTAAATAATAAATAAAATGTAGTTTTGAAGTTGAATTTTAAGACCTTGTTACACTTTTTTAAAGCGAAAGAAGTTATTATCTAGGGCACAGTACAGAGAAACAAAAGAATGGAAAATATGAGTGGTTAGGATACAAGACGTATGAAGGGTAGAGTGAGATAACCTACTACATGTTGGTTACTAACCAGAGTCCCAGAAGGAGGTGAGAGAGAATATAGCAAAAGCAGCATGCGAGTATTTGAAAAGACAATGGCTGATAAAAGACACCAGTCTACCAATTTAGGAATCTCAACAATTCCCAAGCTGGGCAAATAAGAAGAAATCATATCAGTGTGAAAATGCAGAACACCAAAACCAGAAAAGGCAGGTTACCTTCAAGGGTGAAAAACAACCAAACTTCCAGATGATTTATCAGCCCTAACAGAAGGCAAACAGTGGTAGGATTCCTTTCATGTGCATCACAAACTTTGTCAACTTAGAAGTGTATATTTTGCAAAAAAAAAAAAAAATCTGTCAGGAAAAGGGATAAAATAAAGACTGAAACAAAACTGTGAGAATTCGACATCAAAACATGTTTATTAGATAAAGACCTAAAGGATTATTTCAGACAGAAGGAAATTGATCCCAGATGGATGCTGCGATATTATGAAGAAATACAGGAAAGAAACTGGTAAATATTCTGGTTAATCTAAACAAACATTGACTCTATAAAACAATAGTTTTTTTCTCTTTTTTTCCTGAAGGGTATCATGTCAGATTATAGTTAGTGACACACCACATGTTGTATAATAGGTCTCGAGTTTAAATTATTGGTTTTTTTAGTTGTTGTTTTGGAGGTTTTTGCTGACACAATACCTTTGGGAAAAGTACCCCTGAGTCAGAAGGGATAACAATGTCTTTTCAAGGTTCTCCACTCCTTACTCTCTCCCTCGCATAAAGAAGCCATGGCAGAGGCACCTGAAGAAGATCTTGGATAGAGAGACCTGGGAATGAAGGAGCCACGGCTGGGAATGCAGGTGTGTGTAAGAACTTGGCAGGTCAGGGGCCTGAAACCTTGACCTCAGCTCCCTCCAGGGACTGCAGTGTCCTGGCTGTGCCAAGTCAGGTGTGGGTAGGGAGTCTCCCCGTTAGACCTACCAGGCCTTGCAGTTGCCCATAGCCAGGCCTGTAAAATGACATGCAGAATTGTAACCGGAAGCTGGACTTCTCAGCTTCCTGTATACAGAACCCACCCAGTCATATACAATCATAGTGAAATATCACCCCCCTGGAATAACCCACTCTTGACTTGCTTGCCCCACTCCAGGTACTGCCACATTTCTCTGGCAAATCACTAAGAGAGTAGATTTTAAGTGTTTTTTAACACAAAAGATGTTAAGTATATGAGGTAATGCATATTTTAATTAGCTGAATTTACCCATTCCACATGTATACATATTTCAAAGCATCATGTTGTACATGATAAATAAATACAAGTTTTATTTGTCAATGATAAATTTTTTTTAATTTAAACAATGAGTTTTTAAAACAGCTAAAACACAGGTGAGGGAAAATTAAAGTACTTTAAAGTTGTTGTGTTTGGAAGAAGGATAAACACACTGATTAATCTGAGACATAGATGAGTTTAAGTATGTTAAAATTTCTAGAGTAACCTCGTTAACAAAGAAGTTTTTCTCAGTGGGAAGGGGGGTGAGTTTTGTCCCCCAGTGGACATTCAGCAGTGTCTGAAAACAAATCTGGCTGCCACGGCTGGAGATGTGTTGCTGGCATCTAGTAAATAGAGGTCAGGGAAGCTGCTAAGCATCCAACGATGCACAGGGCGGCCCACACAGCAAAGAATCATCCAGTCCAAAATGTTAATAGTGTAGACACTGAAAACCCCTGTGCTAGAGGAAAACGTGAAATAAAATTACCCAGTCAGCGCCGGGCATGGTGACTCACGCCTGTAATCCCAGCACTTTGGGAGACCGAGGCAGGCAGATCACTTGAGGTCAGGAGTTTGAGACTAGCCTGGCCAACATGGCGAAAACCCGTATTTACTAAAAACACAAAAATTAGCCAGGCGTGGTGGCAGGCACCTATAATCCCAGCTACTCTGGAGGCTGAGGCAGGAGAATCGCTTGAACCAGGAGATGGAGGCTGCAGTGAGCCGAGATGACGCTACTGCACTCCAGCCTGGGCACCAGAGCAAGACTCCATCTCAAAAAAAAAAAAAAAAAAAGCCAGGCGCAGTGACTCATACCTGTAATCCCCGCACTTTGAGAGGCCAAGGTGGACGAATCACGAGGTCAGGAGATCAAGACCATCCTGCTAACACGGTGAAACCCCATTTTTACTACGAATACAAAAAATTAGCTGGATGTGGTGGCACACTCCTGTCGTCTCAGCTACTTGTGAAGCTGAGGCACACAGAGCGAGAATCGCTTGACCCCGGGAGTCAGTGGTTGCGGTGAGTTAAGATCACGCCTCTGCATTCTAGCCTGGGCGACAGAGCAAGACTCTGTCTCAAAAGAAAAAAAAAAAATTACGCAGTAAAAGGGTTACTTGGACAAGGAAGGAGAGAAACGAACCTTAACAAAAAAAAAGGAACAAATACAAAACATAAAGCAACATAATAGAAATGAGTCCAAAATCAAATGGACTAAGTGATCCAGCAAAATAAAAGTTATCAGACTATATTTTTTTAAAAGAATAAAGCTTTAGGTTTTTATAAACACCCACCAAAAAAATAAATAAATAAATAAGGATACAGAAAAATTTGAAGTAAAAAGAGGGCAAAAGATATACCAGGCAAATTCTAACCAAGAAAGCTAATTTCACTATATTAATATCATACAAAATAAACTTTAAGGCACAAAGCAATACTAAAGAAGGACTGCTATATGATCATAAAAAGTTTCAGCAGGACACGGTGGCTCACACCTGTAATCCCAGCACTTTGGGAGGCCACGGAGAGCGAATCACGAGGTCAGGAGTTCGAGACCAGCCTGACCAATATGGTGAAACCCTGTCTCTACTACAATACAAAAATTAGCTGGGCGTGGTAGTGCATGCCTGTAATCCTAGCTACTCAGCAGGTTGAGGCAGAAGAATCGCTTGAACCCGGAAGACAGAGGTTGCCGTGAGCCAAGATCGCACCATTGCACTCCAGCCTGAGTGACAGAGTAAGACTCCGTCTCAAAAAAAAAAAAAAGAAAAAAGTTTCAGTTCACCAGGAAGGTGAAGCAGTTGTAAATGTATAGGCACTTAACAACACAGCTCTGAAATAGATCAAAATGGACAAAATTATAAGAAGAATTAGACAAATTCACCATTATATTAATATAGTAATGATAGCTGGCATTTGTGTAGCATTGACAATAAGCCAGACATTATACTGAGCAGTTTCCAGTTCTGTTGTCTATTGAATCTAAGATGCCATCAATTGTAAGATTCACTGTTAATATTTGAACCACTGGGGAAAAAAGGAAAGTGTCACTTAGCTATGCCTCATTATCAACTGTAAGACACATCTAAATGTCAGAGCTGTTAAAGTGCACTTGTGTGTGTGGAGAGAGAGAGACAGAGAGAGAAAGCAAACGTGGTGAAGCATTAATAGTGATTCTAGATGAAGGTTGTCTGGGCATTAAATTTTTCTAAAGGTTTAAAGTTTTCAAAATAAAAGTTGGGGAAAATTGTAATGAATATATAAAAGCTTACAAATAGTCATCATTTGAACATGTATTCAGTCCCCATAGGTGTTCAAAACACACAGCATCTTCTCAAAATGAGCTGATAATGGGTCTTTGTCTCAGAAAAAGAAATCTGTTTGGGAATCTCACTTTCATTTTGCTACTTAACCTCAGAAGCGGTCTTGTTTCGGGATCTTTCTGTCTGATAGGGAACATTTCCACTCCAGTCTGAAAGGGAGGGTGTTATGGGGTGCCATCTATAGGAGGGGACACTGCCCATGCTGAGCAGTGGTTCCCAAACAGCCAGAAACTGCTGAGCACCATGTTAGGATGTGCAGGGTCCAGACCAGCTGATACATGAGATGGGCTGAGCCTGTGTCCCTCACCAGCCTTTGCAGGGTCTACTTGGAGAGATGCAGAGAACAGCAGGGCTGATGGCGTTCACACAGCACCACAGGGATGCTGGTGAGGACACTGGGGAATCAGCGCCTGCTTGGTTCCTTTTTATTTGCATTCCTGAAACAGGCACTCAGAGGACTTTTCTCACCAGGAGAGTTTCTCTTTCCATGTCACAGAACTATGCGAGGTCGAGGGAATGAAGACAACAGTTGTCTTCTTAAATTTACTTGATTTTTTTTTCTTTTTAGGTAAGTCATAATATGGACAAAGGTATCATGTATGAGGTGCTTACTATGTGCCAGACTTTGTGATAAAAACATATAATCTTTCATTTAGTCCTTGTGGTTTGAACCTTCCACAGGAACCTCTGAAACTACATAACAAAAGCCTGAGGCAACCATGGGGGCTGTGCTAAGAGCTCATCTCAGATGTGTGACCTATATCCTGCTGGTACTCAGGGTGGATTTCGAGTCTCTGGGCTGGAGCCCCACTGTTGGGAGGATGTAGGTAACACATTTAATCTGCCAAAGCTGCAAATTTTGCAGCCAGTGATAGAGGAGTTAAAAAAGAAATTATTTAGGCAGTTAGTAAGGGTAAAAGAGTTCTTGGTGGAATTTTCTTTTAATAAAAAAGCAGCCCCCAAAACATTTCTAACAAAAATCAGCCTGAAAAATCAAGCTGCAAGCATAGATAAGCAAGCTGGAAGCTTGCACAGGTGAATGCAGCAGCTGTGCCAATAGAAAAGGGATACCTGGAAGCCAGGTACATCCAATATGGAGGTTCCTCCTCCCTTCTCTTTGTCATCTTGTGTGCAGGTGTCATGGCGCTGGCCAGGTAGAGACCCCATCTGCAGAATAAAAGATTAGGGTAGGATGGCCAGCCTCTTTGTGGGCTATGTAAATGGAAGAGCTGGCCTAACCAATCCACTATGGCCTATATAAATCAAACACTGCCTCTTCAAGCTCGTCTACAAAACCAACCGTATCTCGCTCCAAACCCGGAAACCCACTCGGACCCCCTCCCTCTGTACAAGGAAGCTCTCTCTTCTTTCTTTCACCTATTAAACTTCCACTCTTAAACCCAGTGTTTGTGTGTTCATGTCTTTGATTTCCTGTGTCTGGGTCTTCAATTTCTTTAGCATAAGACAATGAACCTCGGGTATTTCCCCAAACAACGGAAGTGACTTCACCAGGAAGTGACTAAGGGAAGAACTCCACCTGTGGGAAAATATCCAAGTATTCTGGGACCAGAAGGGGTTTCAGCAGAGCATCTGTGGACCACCAATCAGACATTCTAGCAGAAAACATATGTCCAGTTGGTTTGAAAGACTCCCTGAGGAGAGGACAGTGTAAGCCATCCTCACCCCCTTCCACCTTTCCTCCTCATTCTTTCTGGCTGCCTCGCCTTGTTGAAAAGATCTCACTTCCTCATGGGGCTCCTGCTCCTCCCCTAACATACCTCCCACACCCAGCCCCAGACTGGTTTAGCCTCCAGGGCACCTTTGTTCCTTCCTCTCGCAACTATGGGTCTCAACCGTAGCTGCACACTGCGGCCACCAGGAGAGCTTTAGAAATGCGGATGCCCAGGCCTTACCATGACCAATGAATTTCAGCTTTCTGGAGAGAGATTCTTGCATCAGCAATTTTTAAAGCTCCTAGGTGATTCCAGCGTGCAGTCAAGGTGGAGAACAGCTGCCGTAGCAGAATAGGTATGATAGATTGAAAGGACATGCTTCTCTGCACTTCTGTGTGACCTTCTGTTATCTGGCTTTCAAACGGGTCACTTTCTTTTAATACCCAACTAACTGACTCCTCATTACCTTGTGCTTTCACAGGAAGATTTCTTTCCTGAGGGATTGTGAGTGTCTCTGGGACACGTGCCCCAGGAATGTATCCTTCCCGTGCATTCAGCTTCTCGGCTGCTTACCACTGACCACCTGGGAAGCAATTCTCCAAGTTGCTACCCCTTTCTTTGTGCCTAATAGATAATCCTAAGTAGTTGGTACGAAGAAATACCTGTTTAATTAATGGATAATAAAAAATAATGGCTGGGTGCGGTGGCTTACCCCTGTAATCCCAGCACTTTGGAAGGCCAGAGGCAGATGGATCACCTGAGGTCAGGAGTTTGAGACCAGCCTGGTCAACATGGTGATACCCCGTCTCTACTAAACATACAAAAAATTAGCTGGCCGTGGTGGCAGGTGCCTGTAATCCCTGCTACTCAGGAGGCTGAGGCAGAAGAATTGTTTGAACCCAGGAGGCGGAGGTTGCAGTGAGCTGAGATCGCGCCACGCACTCCAGCCTGGGTGACAAGAGGGAAACTCCATCTCAAAAAAAAAAAAAAAAAAAAAAAAGGCCTTCTTGGGATACATGACAATTATACATGCAAATTAAACAGAGAGCTGTAAGTTAACAAATCACCATAAAACATATGCAAGCGAAAAACAAAAGTAAAACAAATATGTGAGGTCAAAGAAAAGAGTTATGTTCTGTACAGGATATCTGGATGCTACAGTCTGGATGTTTGTGTGCCTCCAAAATTCGTATGTAGGAATCTAACGCCTGATGTATTAAGAGGTGAGCTCTTTAGGAGGTGGTGAATGGGATTAATGACCTCATAAAAGAGGAGCTGCCCACCTCTTCCAACATGTGAGGACACAGAGAAGGCGCCACCTCTGAGGACAGGCCCCCACCAGACACTCAATCTGCTGGTGCCATTCTCAAAGGTGTTTGAACCAGAGTGACTCCATCTTGAATAGAGGCTGGGTAAAGTAAGGCTGAAACCTACCGGGCTGCATTCCTTGGCCAATTTCTGTTGTTTTAAACCATCCAGCTTGTGTTCATTTGTTACGGCAGCCATAGAAAACTTAATCCAGCACAGAAAGGCTCCATTGTTTTATCCTGACCAGTTCTAATATCTTCTTAGTACCTAAAATGGGGAAGAAGATGGGCAGAGGGTCATTCGGGTGTATTTTATGGGAAGTTAGTAGCTTACTCTTCTCAGCAAGGCACGTACCTTAGAATGACTATTCATGCTGCCTCACTGTCCCATTTCCTGAACTCTCTAGTCCAGAAAATGCTGATGCAAATCAACTTCCTTAAAAAGCAAAAGGGAAGTAAAAAACAAAGTCTATTTTATGGACTAGAGACTCAGAGACTCAACAAGATTTTTCTCCCTGAGTCAGGTCCATGGTTCTGTCTCCTGACCACCTCACCACTCCTGTTTGAATCAAGCAGACACCAAACAATGCCTTTGTTTCCATGCCCATCAGAACTCCTAATTAAACAGTCACTGACTATTGGGCTGGTACTTTATGAGGTCAAATTTATTGCCGTTGGATTGTGATAAAAAATATACCCAGAAGGTTAAAGCTGTGGGAGTAATATCGCTGAGCAGGAGGAGTCGAGGCAAGGACAGACTTTAAATTGGGTTGAACAATTCAATAAAAACAGGAAACACAAGCCAGCTGCAATTCCCCCCATCTTGGCCTCTACTTGGGGCCTGCCTGCTACCGGGCTGCCCCTGAGGGCTGCACTGCAAACCTGCCCCTTGGAGCTGATGGGGTGGGAGTGATAGCCCATCCTTACTTACTGCTTCCTATGTGCAGGTCTTGTTCTAAGCACTTTTACATTTTCATTTAATTCCCACAGCAACCCAGTTAAGCAGATACTATTATCTGCCCCATTTTTCAGATAAAGAAACTATGGCACAGAGAGGTTCAATCACTTACCTAAGATCACAAAGGTAAGAAGTGACAGAGCCAGGATTTGAACCCAAATGGTCTGGCTCCAGAATCTATCATCTAAGATAGCCACCCATGATCCCCACCTCCTGGTAGCCACGCCCTTGGGTAATCCCTTCCTCTTGAGTGTGGACAGTACCAATGACCTGTTTCTACCCATGGAAAGGGACACAGGTGACAGGATGCTGTCTTAGGTTCTATACGATCGTAATTCTCATCTTGCCAGCAGACTCTGTTGCCTTCTTGGACAGCACACTTGCATGAAGCAAGCTGCCATATTGAAGAAGTCACGTGGCTAGGACCTGAGGGTGCCTCCAGCCAACAATGAACAGGGAATCGGAATCCTCAATCCAATAACAACAGGGGTAAGGCACTGTTCTAAAAACAAGAGGCTGGAGCTCAAGGTGGACTTTCAGCGATTCCCTGCTCCTCATCCAGGGAGCTGCCAATCAGGCGTAAGTCACGCCCCCTCCACCAGGCAGGAGACTGCTTTCATTTCTAGGGAAACGGAAGCTGGGTGTTCCCCCAAGGCTGGGCCCCCTTGCGTTAACTTCAGGCAACTCTGAATCATCATCCTTCTCCAACTTCTCCCTCTGCCCAGTCCTACTTTCCTCACTCCTTACAAGTGCTGTCCCCAAGAGCATTTCCAGATGAATTTCCCACATGCAAATCTTCCTTCCCGAGTGTGTTTCCAGCGAACCCAGCCTAACCTAGAGACCTTGGGAAGACCTGTTGCAGCAGTGATGACAATAAAGTCTAGACTTCAGGGTATTGAGGAGTGAACAGGAGGGTATGGAGAAACTGAGGCAGCCAGCTCCTTTGAGAAGGACAGCTTTTGGACTCAGAGAAGCGTGGCAGTGCCTGGAAGGGGGGATATTTCAGGTGGGTGATATTACACCACCACTGTGTACTGTCGCCTGAGGCCTGTAGACAGGAAATGAGTCCGGCTCCCAGTTAGAATCCCAGGGGTGGTTTTTCAGGACTGACCCTGGGCAACTATAAGGCTGTGCCAGGCGGGCCTCACAGGGAGGCTCCCTCTCCAGACCAGATCTGGCATAGCCGGTGCACTGCAGCCCCTGGAGGGAGCTGCGGTCAAGGTCTCAGGCCCCTGCCGGCCATGCTCTTACATGCACCTGTGTTCCCAGCCCCGCACCTGTGCCCAAGGCCTTCTTCAGGCACCTCAGTTAAGGCCTCCTTATTCTCAGGGGGTAGGGAAGAGGGAGCCATGAAGACACTGTTATCCACTCTGACTCAGTTCTTTCCCACTCCTGGCCCCCCCTCTCTCCCTCCCCCTGGTTCCTGGGACCATAAAACTGCAGAAGCCTCAACAGAGAGATGACCTTCACCCCCACATCTATACAGATTACTTGACTCTTGACTGGAGCTCTGTTGCGGGGAGGGTGGAATCCTCTTGCTTCTGCCCCTGCAGTGAGTGATGAGGGCTTCACTGTTACTTTCCTTTTTTTTTTTTTTTTTTTTTTTGAGACGCAGTCTTGCTCTGTTGCCCAGGCTGGAATACAGTGGCACAATCTAAGTTCACTTCAACCTCCACCTCTTGGGTTCAAGCGATTCTCCTGCCTCATCCTCCTGAGTAGCTGGGACTATAGTGGTGTGCCACCACGCCTAGCTAACTTTTGTATTTTTAGTAGAGACGGAGTTTCACTATGTTGGCCAGGCTGGTATCGAACTCCTGACCTCAAGTGATCCAGCCACCTTGGCCTCCCAAAGTGCTGGGATTACAGGCGCTTCTGTTATTTTCATGTTTGGCTTATTACTTCAATTAGCCACTCTCTCCAGCTTAGTGGAGCCCTTGACAGACACATTGCTGACACCTATGAGAGAAGGCCTGATGTCCCTGGAAAGGACACAAGAGAAGTAACCAGACCTAGAGCCCCCACTCTGGCCTTGGGCAGGAGGAGGGATACTCCCAAGGTTGTCACTGGAGAGAACACAGGCCAGGGACAGGCAGGTGATCTGACTAAGGGGGTCGGGGTTAAGGAAGCCTGGTGTCTCCTATGTTCCTGGCAAAGTATAGGTCATCAACAAAGGGAGGGAAGAGAGGGGCTTGGGAGGAAATGACTAGGATGGAGCAGCTCCCTAGGGGAATGAGAAAGTGAGCCCACCTGACAAGGCAGAGGGCTGACGGGGCAGTGCCAGAGCCCACTAGAAAACCAGTGACAGAAAAGCTGCAAGGTGCCCAGCTTGGTGACCAGCCAGTAGCAGGGTCTGCAAGATGGCTGGCTCCTCCTTCCCAGCACAATGTGCATTTCTGCCATGGTGGGGACAGCACAGCGCTGTTGGCCAGGAAGGGGGCTGAACAAGAGCCCTCCCAGGGGGAATGTTGGCATTGTTGCTATGTTTCTAGTTTCCACAGCAGTCTGGAGGAAAAAAGGACCCAGCCTGAAGATACATCAAAAAGTGATTGATACTAGCCCAGTGGAACAGCCAAAGCTTGAAGGCAGGGAAATTCAAACACCAGGTCAGCCGGCAAAGTACAAGCCATGATGGCATGGCCTGCTGAGCCGTAAATTCTTTACTGCTGATCCAGCCGATATCCATCCAGAGAGTACACACCGGCCCTCAAGGTGCAATTGTGGTTTCTTTTTCTTCTGGTTCTTTCTTCAGCACCAGCTAACAGAGCATCACTGATACTGTTTTCCTGATAGCTGGCAAGGATCCCAAATGGACTGCCCTGAAAGGCCCCCTACCTTTGAGTATGTGTACCCTCCTGGGGACTTTGTGAGTCCTCAAGCTCCCAAGTATACACAGAGCCAGATCTAGAGTAGCAGAGGCTTCATCATTGCAGGTCTGAATGGCCATGAAGAGTTAAAATTGCTGTTTCGGTTGACTGAATTGATCAGCACTTTCATAATGAGTTAAACCAAGCCAGGTCCTTCTTCAAACAAGCAGTTACAAAACGGCTTTTATTGGTGGCATCACAAACTTATGTAATTAGTCATTGTCTTGTCTCAGGCTCCACTATCAAGATAAGACATTCAGACAGCATTATTTTCCTAAAGATCATAAGACTAAGGACACAAAGAAAGCAAAACTGACTGGTTAGAGCCAATAACCTCCATAGTTCCTTATATAATGAGCAAAGGCTGTCCAAAAAAGGTAAAGAGCCTATTCTACTATTCTATGTGGATAAGGTCTCGTGGGAGACAATACCGTCTCCTATCCCTGGTCCTGAGTTTTCAACTGTTTTTGTTGTTGTTGTTTTGAGATAGAGTCTTGCTGTGTCGCCCAGGCTGGAGTGGCACAATCTCAGCTCACTGCTGCTTTCACCTCCCTGGGCTCAGGTGACCCTCCCACCTCAGCTTCTGGAGTAGCAGAACTACAGATGCGCACCACCACAACGGGCTAATTTTTTTTTCTTTCTTTTTGTAGAGGCAGGGTTTCGCCATGTTGCCCAGGTGGGTCTCAAACTCCTAAGCTCAAGCAATCTTCCCACCTCGGCCTCTCAAAGTGCTGGGATTACAGGCATGAGCCACTGCGCCCGGCCCTTCAACTGTTAACCTGTATTGATCACCCACACTGGTAAGCAAAGGTCACTCTGACTTCCTAGGTCATAATCTATCGGTAGGTCAGAGTCCTAACGGGAAACCCATGACACACTCCAACAGAGTAACTGAGAAAGGTATAATGAAGGATCTAATTGTAGCAGCGTAGGCAGGGTGAAGGGAAACCAAAAAACAATACAATAGCAATAGTGGGAAGCTCACTAGCTCTAGGCCTGGGGAGAAGGAGGAGCCATTACCCTGGAGAGCACAGGGGTCAGCCAGACAGCCCACTAATGGAGACCCTGAAGGAAGGGAGCACACCTCATTTTCCCCCACCCTCTGATCTTGGGCTGATGCCTCCCACTGGTGGAAGCCACCCAAAGTCAGAGGGTAAAAGACTCTGTTGATGCATTTTTTTTTTTTTAATTTTTTTTTTTTTTTTTTTTTTTTTTTTTTTTTTTTTTTTGAGACGGAGTCTCGCTCTGTCGCCCAGGCTGGAGTACAGTGGCCGGATCTCAGCTCACTGCAAGCTCCGCCTCCCGGGTTCCCGCCATTCTCCTGCCTCAGCCTCCCGAGTAGCTGGGACCACAGGCACCCGCCACCTCACCCGGCTAGTTTTTTGTATTTTTTAGTAGAGACGGGGTTTCACCGTGTTAGCCAGGATGGTCTCGATCTCCTGACCTCGTGATCCGCCCGCCTCGGCCTCCCAAAGTGCTGGGATTACAGGCTTGAGCCACCGCGCCCGGCCCTTTTTTTAAATTTTTATGTTTTTGAGATGGAGTCTTGCTCTGTTGCCCAGGCTGGTGTGCAGTGGTACAATCTCAGCTCACTGCAATCTCTGCCTCCCAGGTTCAACTGATTCTCCTGCCTCGGCTTCCCAGGTAGCTGGGATTACAGGTGTCCAGGACCACACCCAGCTAATTTTTGTATTTTTAGTAGAGTAAGGGTTTTACCATGTTAGCCAGGCTGGTCTCGAACCTCTGACCTCGAGTGATCTGCCCACCTCGTCCTCCCAAAGTGCTGAGAATACAGGCATGAGCCACCACACCCAGCCTTTTGATGCATTTTATACAAGAAGTCTCCCAGGTCATGGAGCAGGGAAGTCCCAGAGGAGAATGGATCTGGAGGGGCAGATGGAAGGCCTCCAGGACCCAGGGAAGCAGTATGAAAAGAGGAATATAAGAACGAGACTGTGACAAAGCAAATTTAGACCCACAATATTGACATTTTTATAAAAAGGTTTTTGGAGATTTATACTGAAAAGTTTTGTAACTATTATATTACTGTGTATCAGACTTTTAAGGTGTTCACACCGTTTTTAAATATCTATTTGGCTTATAATTTTCATTACATTTTTAGTTTGAAAGAGTTTACTTGATTAAATTTTTAATCATTGTTTAAATACTTGAGGAACCCTAATATGTAAAGTTCTAGTTTTTTGATATAATAGTTATCTGAGCAGAATGTGAATTTACACTATTGGGTTTTTTTGGGGGTGGAGTTGTTTGGAGTGCAGTGGTGCGATCATGGCTCACTGCAGCTTGGACCCCACTGGGATCCAGTGATCCTCCTGTCTCAGCCTTCCAAGTAGCTGGGACTACAGGTTCGTGCCACCATGCCTGGATAATTTTTTACCTTTTTTGTAGAGATGAGGGTCTCATTTTGTTGCCCAGGCTGGTCTTGAACTCCTGGGCTCAAGCAATCCTCTTGACTTTCCAAAATGCTGGGAGTCACCACACCCAGCCAAACAACAGCTGTTTAAAAACAACAATTTAGTGTGGGTTCCCTTTAGTGTGTAAAAACTATTAAAATCGGGTAAATCTAGCATCTGCGGGAGCCAGGAGGGAGCTAAGCGCCTGGTAACCTTCCACTTCTTCTTTCCCTAATTTAGACATTCCTCTGCTAAAATCTTCACCATGGCTTCATATCTGGCCCAGAATAAAGCTCAAATCCTTGCCAGAGGCTGCAGGCCCCACCGACTACTCCCCTGGCCTCCATTCCTCTGCACCCCCTCTCTCCTCATTCTGCAGGGGCTCAGCCTCCTTGCTGTGCTTGTGTGGAGGCAAACGTGACTGCATCTTGGATGCTAATCCACCATATTGACTTCTGATTCACCCCAGTCCCTGAAGCCCTTGTTGGGGTCTGCATGTTTCCTAAACAAAGGAATGAACACACAAGACAACACAGGATGAGACAAACATGGTGGCTGCCCTGAACGACATGCTCTGCTTTATTTTATACAGTCGGTTGTGGAATGTTGCCAAGTCACAAGTCACATGTTGCTTTTCTGACCTTTTCCTTTTTGATTTTTCAAGATGTTTACGCATTAACCAGTCCCTAGGGTCTGCTCTTTGCAACTGGCTCCTTTGTCCTCCCTGTTTGCAGGGAAGTAACGCCCTGCTTCATTTGCAAGAGCAAGACTTATTGGGAACGTCTCGTTTGTGAGCACGTAGTCCTCTACAGCCCTCCTGATTCCTACTTTATTTACTGTCCTTAGTGTAAGAACTTGTACTCACTACAAATCCTGCCTTGAGATCAAAGCAACCATAATACTATCACACCAAGTACAGGCTATGACACACATAGCAGTCTTGTCTGTTCTGGACAGTGGCCTTTCATTGTGTCTTTGGAATATGTACCCTCCCTCCCCCTAGTATATAATATCTGGGTCTGAGGGTAACCATGGGAAATCCCTCTGTCTTGCAGTTGCCCAAGACCATGCTTCTGTCTGTGAGTTCCCCAAGAAACCACCCTTCACCAACAAACTGAATTTGTCTGCCTCATTCTTCCATTTCTCAGCTCCTTTGGCATTTGGAGGCCTTTTTGCATATAGGGCCCTTTCATGGAACAGCCTGGGATGTGGCAGCGACACATCTGTCCCGGAGCCTGTGCATATGCTCTTCCCTAAGCCTGGAACACCTTCTATTTACACAGCCCTGTCCTTGTGTCATTGCATCCAGTGTCTCCTCCTTAGAGAGGTCCTCTCTCTTGCTGTCTCTTGTTCCTCTTTCTTTTTGTTTATAGCATGTAGCATTACTTGACGTCATAATATTTCAATTCAATTCAACAAATATTTTTTGTTCACACATTTGTCCTCGTCCACACTAGATTGTAGGCTCCAGGAGAGCAGAGACGTGTATTTTGTTCAATCCTGGATCCCCAGCCCTTAGAACAGTGCTCAGTGCTTAATAGGTGGCTCAAGATCTATTTGTTGAATGCATGAATGTATGAATGAATGAATGAATGCCTGGGATCTTTCAGTAAATCCATGGCTGACTCAGGCCCAGAGTTCAGGTCTTCTATGTTCCTTTCACTGATAGCTGCATTATATTCCAGGATTTCCCATCTTTCAGATTCCCAGAAATTATGTATACATATGTGCTATGCCCTCTCAGCTGATGGCTTCCTTTTCCTTTCTTCACAGCTCTCTGGCATCAATTTTTCCACTTCTCAGAAACACTTTGGCCCACAAATTCCCAAGGGAACCTTGCTCCTCATTCTGGAAAACACAATGCCAACATATCAGAATAAAGGACAGATAGGAGCTTCTGCTTCAAAGTGAATCATTTCATGGATGTTAAAGTGTCCTGAAAGATTCTAAACTTCACAACTTTTGATAGTAACTGTACTATGTTTGCAATATATTTGCATATATTAATTGTTATATCTGAAAAGCATGAGATTGTTGTTTTCTAAAATTAAATGAAGTAAGTTAATATTTTATTACTAGGTATAAGAACTGCTAACGTGGACAACTGCTGATGAGGACATCTATAGAAGTAGAAAATTCTAAATGTCCTACCGTCACCAATAAGAAACTTTGACAGTCAAGTAGATACAATACAATCACATGGAAAACTGTATATAGTATATTGTATGTGAAGATCCCATGAAAAGAACAGAGACTGTAGGAAATATAATCATCTAAGCTACGGGTAAGAAGAACATCAAGATTCTTTAAAGCAATGGCTCTCAAAGTGTGTTTCCTAGACCAGCAGCATCAGCACCAAGTGGAAGCTTAGGAATGCAACTCTCCAGCCCCACCTCAGACCTACTGGCTCAACAACTGTGAGGGAGAGGTCCGTATTTTCATCTATGTTATAACAGGTCCTTAGGTGACTCCAATAAACATGAAAGTTGGCAAACCATTGCCTTTAATGGTGCATAAGTTGTTAATTTAGTACAAAATTTGCAGTTTTCTGTGTTGTGACTTTCTGTTTTTGCAGGAGGAGAAAAGTACCCCATCGCAGTAGAGATAAGTGGATCTGAAACCCCAACAGCAGCTGAAGAGGTTCTTTATGACACCTGGAACCTGCACTCCAGTTGCCCTTGCACGTTTGTGGTTTAATGGTCGCAGAGACAAATCTGCCACTTCTGGCTCGCATCCAACCAAAGTGCAGGTGTTCATCATTAGGAGATGTTGGCTGATGTACATAGACATGTAAGAAAGATTCAAAGGGTCGTGGATGGATCACCAATAACACCAGTATATGCAAGATCAGAGGACAGTGTGTGATCCAGGCCCTAGGATTGACAAATGGGGACTCAGTCCCTGCTTGGGATGGTGTTTTATTTTGACTTTTTTCTGAAACAGCAGAGAAGTTTCCCAAATAATCACAAGGAGATAAGAAAGTGTTTACACTTGTTTCAGTTGCTCTTCACTGCCTCCCTATGACCAACACTCACAATTCTATGGTCTTAGCAGTTGCACTGAGAAGTCAGAAGAACCTGCTACTGTGGGTTCATAACCTTTTATTACCTCTCACTGAGAAACAATGTATACTACTAAACAAGACATCAGTTATGACGCTCGAGATTTTAAGTGCTTTTTGAACTAAAAACAAACAAAAAAATTGTGACCTGCATAAAATGTAAATGGTTTATCTTCAAGTCAAAAGCCACAGGCTTACCTCTGCAGCTTTACTCTTTCCTAAACATTGCTTTTGTATATTGCAAACATTGCTTTCGTGTATTGCTTATGTATGCTTTCCGCATGCCAAAAAGTATATAGAGAATAACAGTTTACTCTAAGTCCTCCAGATGAGTTACTACCTTTACTATGTTTCATTCTCATTACATGTGTCATTGCTTATTAATATACGTGTTTTGTAGTGGACTTCATGAGGACAGGTAATGTTACCAACTTAATTGTGTACCCCCAAAATTCACATGTTGAACCCTAATCCCCAATGTGACTGTATTTGAAGTAGGGCCTACAGCAGGTAATTAGGGTTAAATGAGGTCATAAGGGTGGGGCCCTGAATCAGTGAGATTAGTGTCCTTATAGGAAGAAACAGCAGAGAGCTTGTTCTCTCCACCATATGAGGACAGAGTAAGAATGTAGCCATCTGTGAGCAGGAAGAGCGGCCTCACCGGGAACCAAATGAGCCAGAACTTCAATCTTGGACTTCTCACCCTGCAGAACTGTGAGAAAATAAATTTCTGTTGTTTAAGCCACATAGTCTGTAGTATTTTGTTACTGCGGCCTGAGCAGACTAATACAGATACCATGTCTATCTTGTTCATTGTCCTATCTTCTGTGTCTAGTATGTTATAGTCTCTCAAATATATGTTTAGTAAGATGCATCCTACTTAGAAGGCACTGAACTTGGCTTTAAATAACTGCTGCATTGTGTTACATTTCCTGGATTTTTTCTCTCTTTCATGAACTCTGTGAAGAAATTTTACTTAGAAAAAACTTACACTGTCATTGGCATTACAAGAGGTGCTCTACAGGACTTATGTGACCCACAGTAGCCCTGCAAAAAAGCCATGTCATCCACTCATGGACAGATTTAAGCTTAAAATTCTTCCAGAGCTAGCAATGGGATATCTCCCTTTATCTTCTCTGTGGTACAGAGACAGTTTTCCATTAATTTCCACATAAGGGCTTTCCATGAACATGGTACACAAAAAAGGGAGAAAGCAACAAGTGAGAGCACTCTGGGTAGGCAGGTTTCATGGGAGCAGAAAGGTGATCAGGAAGGCAGAGATGTGAACAGACCAGATGTCTCAGGGGCTCGAGACCAGTAAACATGGTGTGGGAGCAAATATTAAGACTTCTATTTTTATTTTTCAAATATTTTTAAAAAGGTTTTAAGCCAGGCACAGTGGTTCATGCCTGTAATCTCAGCTACTTAAGAGGCTGAGGTAGGGCCAGGAGCGATGGCTCATGCCTGTAATCCCAGCATTTTGGGAGGCTGAGACAGGTGGATTACTTGAGGTCAGGTGTTTGTGACCAGCCTGGCCAACATGGGGAAATTGTCACTACTAAAAATACAAAAATTAGTTGAGGATGGTGATGTGTACCTGTAATCCCAGACACTCAGGAGGCTGAGGCATAAGAACCACCTGAACCTGGGAGACAGTGAGCCGAGATTGTGCCACTGCACTCCAGCTTGGTTGACAGAGACTCCCTCTCAAAAAAAAAAGAAGCTGAGGTGAGAGGATTCCTTGAGCCCAGGAGTTCAAGGCTGCATGAGCTATGATCACATCACTGCACTCCAGCCTGGGCAACAGAGCAAGACCCCATGTTATAAAAAGCTTTTAAAATCCTTTTTTAAATGTCTATAAAAGGCATCCTTTTCAAATGTTTATTTTGCATGTGATTTAGGATGTGCATAAAAATATGTGCAGTAATATGTGTATTTAACTTATACATAAATAACAATACATCTATTGGGAATGCATGATCAATGTTGTTGTTTTTCTATTGGAATTATGTAATAAAAAAATATCTAAAGGCCGCTGGTCTTGACTTAGGTACAGCAGGAAGGTGGAAACAAAAGGAGGAGGTCCAAACACTAATGGGTTAATTAAAAGTCAGTCAACAGAACAGCAGTGGTAAAAAGCTTCCCACACTCCTCTGCGGCCTGCCTCTCCCCTTCCTGAGGCAGTCAGGCATTTGTCTAAGTCACCCTTAGGCAAAAAATTATAGATCTGTTCTTCTTAATTGAATTAACCACCTGGCAATATTACTGCACTCTTCAGCAGGCCAAAGTAAAGAGTTCACCATTCTGGCAGTTGCTGTCCACAATCTTGCAATGTCTCACACCCTACTTACCTACTTACCCTACAGGGATGCTTCCAGAGATAAGTTCTGCCTCAAAAACACACGCCTTCATTTGCTTGGGAAAGACTCTGTTAATACTAGCTACCTAAAAAAAAAAATCAACCTGCTGTCTCCTTTAAAATATAAAAAAAAAAAAAATACTCAAAGATGGCCAGACAATGAGAAAAATAAAAGGACAAACAGAACAAATTGACTCTTAAAGAAATGGAATATTGGAACAGAAGAGAATGTCACAGAAACCCAAATTCTAAAAGATCCCACATTAGTGAATCCATAAAATAAGATCATGATGCTACATATTAAAAAATCAGAATAAAGAAATGCTTTTAAAAATTAAACACATAATTATAGAAATAAATAATTCAATAGAAATCAAGTAAATCTTCCAGAACCAAGGACAAAAATATAAAGAGTTAAAAACTAGAGGAACATATTAGGAGACCTTAAGAGTCAATACAGGAAGTACAATTTTCTAATAGGAGTTTAAGAAAGAAGAAAGAAAATGGAAGGGAGGAAGTATTAAAACACAGTGCAAGGATGAGACTTCTGCTTCTGGCCATGATGGAGTAACATGGAGCAGATTTACTCTTTTGCCTTAAACTATAGATAAACAACCAAAACAGCACAAAAGATTTAAAATACATATTTTTAGATATTTGACAATAAAAAACTCAAGACAGTGATCCCTGAGAGAAGAGAAACAATTGAGATGAGCTCTACAATTGCCCAAGCTGACTTACCGGAGAGAATTTCCAGGCCTCAGCATAGAGAGAAGGACTCCATATCCCTGGGGGTCAAGGAAATGCAGCTAGGAGTCCAAGGAGGCCACAGCAGCTAGATTTCATAAAACAGAGAACCAGATAAGAGACAGCTGCACACACAGAAAAAGCTCCAGAGAGCTGCAAACAGTATTAGGCTAATTACTGATCAAACAATGTATAGTAAGGAAACTTGAGGCCAGGGAAAGAATCACACAAAAAAGCAAAGGGATAAATCCCCAGGGTTCATGCTGGGCTGAAAATAGTTTCCAACCAGCGTGAAAAACCTCATAACTCATGAAGCATCAGGTAGCATACTCAGGGGGCTGTTACTTCAATAGTGGGGCAAATGTACTCTTACACCAAACACTTCTCTGGTCCCCTCTGACAAAAGCAAGCCTCAAAAGTACCATACCATTTCCAAGTAGCTTAACTGGATCCCAAAATAAAACTCAAGCAATATTTATAGGAATAAAGAAATATCCAGCACCCAACAATGTAAAATTTATAATGTCTGGCAGCCAATAAAAAATTACTGGACAGGCAAAAGGTAGGAAAATATAACCCATAATGAATGAGAGGTTTTTTTTAATTAAACTAATTAAATTCCATAGAGTTTAATTTAGCAAAGAACAATGCATTAATTGGGCAGCCCCCAGAATAGGTTCAGAGCAACTTCAGGGCTGCCACATGGTCAATAACATTTTTAAACAGAAAAATGAAA